>NC_086446.1:557622519-557943519 GCF_028390025.1 Pseudophryne corroboree | reverse complement strand
AGAGTTTCACCTTAATGATTATTTTATCCAGTTTTACTGGGAAAAACATTGTTATCCAAAATTCTATGCAGATGCATTACTAAATGTGTTTTCATGAATAACAGAACCTTCTCCTTTGGCAGCACATTGTTTTAAATCTATGTAGGGTACATGCCAGTTAAAAGCTGAATATATGACTGTGCCGCCTCCGTGCACAGGAACTCAGTTTTGTAGTTGGTGCCATGCAGTAAGCAGGCATACAACAGGGGGGCTGCTCCAGCAGCCCTGAGAAGCTTTTAAAAGAAAAATGAAGACTTCAAAGGCTGCAGCAGAGGCACTGTCTGTGTTAGATGTCAGTCAGACATCTCCTGCTGCAGCTCCATCACCTCCCCCAGCGGCGCTGTATACTCCCGCGCCCTGGTTGCCGGATACTTACAGCGGAGGCTCCGGTTTTCTTCCTGTTAGTCACACATACCACAGCTGTTCTCCGGGATCGCGTGGCCGCACTCAGGGAGGAGGTAAGTGGGTTCTCCCGGCGGGACCCGCTGTAAATCATGATCCTGAGTGGCCGGTAGGAGGCGGGCCGCGCGTGCTGGCGTGGACACTGTGGTAGTGTAGGGACCCCACTAGACCACCGGGGCAAGGGCACAGGTCGGTTTTCTCTCATAAACCATTTATATAAGCCCACAGTACCCGGTGGTGAAGTCCAGCAGGGGGATAAGGCTTTGACCTGTAGCCCCTCCCCCAGCACGCCATTTAGAGTAAATGTTCCCGCCCTGGAGCTGCATATCTCTCTCTCCCTCACTCCCTGTCAGCGTTTGGGCGCCAGTAGGTCAAGCTGAGCTGATCCTGGGACTGTTTGGGTAAAATCTCCTCTGTAAAGCCGCCTGCATGTCAGCACTGTGCATTTTACAGGATACTTACGTATTCTACATGTCTGCTGACAGTGTTAGTTAAGAAAAAGTGCATTTAGTCAGGGTTATTTAGTACAAGTACCCTGTGATATACATCCAGTCTTTACTGTGCATTATTATATCTATTGAGTGTATCGCTATACATAGTACTACTCTGTATTGCTAGTCCAGTGCAGTTTTATTGCATGTCATAATTTCTGCATTGTACAATGTGACTATGTGTGTGTGCATATAGCTGCTGTGTGACCCCCATTTCGTGTCTCTCACTCACATTGCTATCCCTATATTCTATAACCTAAGTGCGTCAGGTTTATCATTTAATATTGGTAGCTCACAGGATATACTCAGTGTGTATTCTGTGATTTTTAGTCACCATATACCTCTTGAATTCCCTGTTTGTGCTGATACACTGCATAGGGGGTTCTTGTCAGGTATTGTGCTGCTGTTATTGTACTGGGTTGCCCTGTATTGAGCTTTCATATATGCCAGCTACAAGGGGCGACGGTGCTGGGGCTGATCCCACATTGCATGGTGGTGACGCTGCAGACAAATTTGAGGAAAACATAGCAGCTGAGGGTTCAGGTTCTGGGGGATCCTTACCCCCAAGTGGGACTGTAGCAACGGAGGTTCAAAATGACCCACCTTGGGCTACCTTCTCCACGCTATTAAACACGCTCGTAACTAGACTAACGACCCCTATGGGACCTCCTGTGCCAGTACAACTGCTTATGGTCCCTGCGGTTAACCCGCCATGGGCAGATCAACTGTCCGCTCAGTTACAGCAATTGAACCAATTACTGTCTAGTCAGAAGTCTAACCCTCGCCCGCCGAAGACCAAGGGGACCTCTAAGCGGGTCATTACTTCCTCACAATCCACCAACGTCCCAGACACTTCGTCTGATGAGGATGGCGTTTATACTGACCCCACGGATTCTGATCCCGACGCTTCTGATGGGGAATCTGTTTCACAGGTGGATGTTCCAGACTTGTTGGAGGCTATCAGGACCATTCTTCAAATTACTGATGACCTGGAGCCTTATGCTGTCCCTAAGAAACCGGACAGGTTTAAACGTCAGAAAGTGGTTTAACAAGTTTTACCTCATTCTGATCATTTAGTTGACATACGTCAGGAGTCCTGGGAAATTCCAGGAAAGAAGTTCACGCCTCACAAGTAGATGCTGGCTCGCTACCCCCTCGCAGCAGAGCTAAGTAAAAATTGGGAAACGCCCCCGCCAGTGGATTCGCAGGTGGCACGGCTGGTGGTATCCTCAGCTCTGCCGGTAACTACCATCTCGTCTCTGAAAGAACAAATGGATAAGCGTGTGGAGGGTTGTTTAAAGGCAATTTACACCCTAACTGGTGCTGCACATAGGCCCACCAATGCAGCGACATGGGCTGCAGAGGCTGTTGAAGCGTGGGCTAAGGAGCTGGAGGTGGAGTTGCCTTCCAAGGCTTCTGATCATGCTAGACAATGTCTGTCTTATATTGTCACAGCTTCTCATTACATTAAGGAGGCGGCTTCCATTTTGGCTCGCCGGATTCTCTGGTTACGGTCCTGGTCTGTGGATCTGGACTCTAAGAAAACCCTGGAGGTACTCCCTTTTAAGGGAGACATTCTTTTCGGAGAAAACCTCAACAAGACTTAGCTTCTGCTAAACAGCATGTCTACCTGATTTTTGTAACCTTTGACATTGCAGCTCTGCTCTTCGTTCCGCCCTCTCGGTTTATGTAAGCCACCATCGTTACATTGTCCGACTGCACCTGAATGGTTCGATCTCGCAGAAGATGGGCCGCTTGGAGAAGACCGTTGTAGACGGCTCTTAGTTCCAGAATATTTATTGGAAGGCTGGATTCCAGGCTTGACCACCGTCCTTGGAAGGTTCCCCCCTGAGTGACTGCGCCCCAGCCCCAGAGACTCACATCCGTGGTTAGAAGGATCCAGTCCTGAAACCAGAACCTGCGGCCCTCCAGAAGGTGAGGTAGTTGTAGCCACCAGAGGAGTGAAATCCTGGCTTTCGGCAACAGACTTATTCTCTGTCCAGGAGATCCAGTTTGTCAAATACTGTGACAGAGGCAACATTCTAAAGGCCTACTGCTATATATATATACTATGGGATAGTACGTATATTATGCATACACATAATAATCACAATATCAAAGGTGACCTCATATTCACCATTATAGTCCAAAAGCATAAGAGAATCCATTTTGTTTCTAGCTAGATGAGAAAGCATATTCATATGAACTTTATACAAATAGACTAGTATTAAGTCCACGTATGCACATCTGAAGTCCAGTTTAATTCCTAATAAGGAATACCCCCACACACAACTTTAAACAATGGAAACTTAGGAAATTGTAAACTTTAATATTATAATCAAGGACACGGTTAAAATCACGAGTCAGCCTCATCACGAGGATGTATTGGCTAAATATCTCTTGGTTGTCTTTGCCAATTGTCCTAATATTGCATAACACTGTACTCAAGATGCATGAAATCATATGGGAGGGTTATAAGAATGAGGCGTAACTGTACGTTATAAAAATCATTGTATTGACATGTTTCTGTTGTTGATTCATTTTGACCCAGGCGGAGAGAATGTTGTCTCTCGACCTGTATATGGGCGTGTTCCTTAAAAATAAATATTCACTTGCTTTTCTAAATCTGACTTCCATACAGTCATTTACTTAACGTTCACTCTAACAACAACAACATGGTTAAAATAGTATTAATCAATTTGGGGGCTCTATCCTTCGAACCTACAAATCTCAATCTCTTCATCAAATTCTCAAAGGGGTGTGCCAGCCAGCCAGCCAGCAGCTGAGGACGGAAGGAATATCCCAAGATCATTACAGCACTGGTAAGTATAGAATATCATGGTATGTGCATATATGTCAGTACATGCTGTTTCTATACCTGCCAGCTGTCTGTGTGATTTTATTTTTATAATGAGAATTAGGAGTGAGGAGATTGACTAAGCTAGGAAAATAACTCAGGGACCTGACCTTGTTGTTGCATGTAAATGTGGTAAATGTAATCCAAAAGTTGTGATATTGGCAAAGAAATAGTAACCTCTGTTTTTCACCTTATGAGTAATTGTGTGAGTGAATGCTTTGAACCTCCTTCACAGGGTTTGGATGTGTTCCAATCTGAGCTCACAGTATTACGGGCCCATCGTTAACGCTGCAAGTGACAGATAAGATAAGGGCCAAAGTAATGTGAAAACATAGATCACCTCCCTCTTGAATAGACAGCTACATACGTGTGCAAGAGTGTAAATGAGAATAAATAGAGTGATTACCTGAGGTTACAGTTGATTATAAGTAATTTGATTGAAATTTTATACTGTAATACTGTGCTACAAAGAGCTGCTGATTGTTTTAATCATATATGGATTCTGGTAAATAACGGAATCTACGGACTAGAGTCCCAAGTATATTCTGAGTCTTTTTTCTAACCTTGTTTATTAACATTGATTAGTGTGCACAGAAGAATTTAGCAACTCTAAAGAGGTGTGTTGCTTTGTGATTATAGTTGTAATTAAGGGTGTACTGTCGCTTTCAGAAACAGACGTGTTGCGTGTGTGAAGTGCCGGCTGCTCTGGATGACAGCCAATATTTCCACATATGGAAGGGCAGGGAGGATTAAGTGTGTATATCATGTTATGGAAGAAATATTCCATAGATGCACCGATTTTGTATAGTACTGTGACCAAGGGGTACAGTCTACAGAAAATATGAGAAAAACAAAAACATGTACATGTTAGGGTATTTCAATGATGGATGCTGTGGGGTGTGGCCTGATCAACCAATACCGGCAACAGTATCGACTTTGAAATGTGAAAACTCTGATTCAACTTATGGGCGCCCAACTTATGAAAAAAGACTATAAAACTATGGTACCAGATGACCCGCCCCTTGCGCTTGCGAAACTGTATGTCATTTTGTGTTTTATGGTGTCTTGTATGTCCGACATGAAAGTTCAGTGCTTGTTCTGTTAAGTATATTCTCAGATTTGTGTTTAACACAGAAACTTTCTGTCTGTGACTGTTTGGCATGTTTACAAGTCTTGTAAATAATGTTTATATATGTGGTGTACTGAGGAAAGAAAAACAGAGTTAAAGATTTGAGTGTTCATGTTCAAATGGCTTTTGGCAGATCTAAAAGATGTGTAATTTGAAATATGGGTTTATCTGGTGTTATTATTTAACTATATAGTGAAGTTTTCCATATTGTATTGTTTAATACCATATGGATTGTATTGCGATATAAAGAAGAAGAAAAAAAAAATTTTCCCCTGTAAAATAAGTAAAAAAGCCTAAAGTCTCCAACGCTGTGTAGCACGGAGAGCTAGGGAGCTGTAACAGCCCAGACTCGTGCCCCCCCTTCCTGCAGCAGCAGAAGCAGCATAAGCCATGACATAGTGAAAAGAAAAAAAAAAGTATTCATTGAGTTTTGATTTGTTTTGTCATCTAATGAGATGGCTCATAATAAGCATAAGCATGCTAGATATGTTTTGTGCTACAAATGCTATTGAAAGACAATGATTTGTAATTTTAAATGTTTGTTATACAAACGATCTACTCTATTTTTAAGATAAAAACTACCGTAATTTAGTAAACTGATATCTTAAACAGATAGTCTGTAGAAAGTGCTGCCAATCAAAAAAAAAAAAAGAGGGTGTAGTTACAGGAGCATAACTGTAATCAGGAAAAATCCCAGCAGCATATACAGGCTAAAAATGTCAGCGCTAACAGCGTCATCGCTAACAGATCTGCATCTGGCAAACAGTCAAGAAGACTACGCCCCTTCGCTGCAAACAGTATTAACATACTTTTAGGCAATTCTTCAAATTTATTTGGAAGAAACCTAATTTGTACGTTACAGTGTAAAATATACTGTATCACGGATGAGGTATATCTACAGATTCCAAAAAGTATAGAGTAGGGACAAATTCAGTTGGATACGTAGCATACATATATATCATTTGCCCTGTGATTCTATAAATTAAGGTAAAGGATATGCTTGCTAAAATCCATAACAAAGGATAGGCATTGATATACAAGGAGAGATGCTAACTAGTGCATAGTTGTCCTCCAGATTGCAAAGGTTCTTAGTGGACTGCACAATGGGGGTAATTCCAAGTTGATCGCAGCAGGATTTTTGTTAGCAATTGGGCAAAACCATGTGCACTGCAGGGGAGGCAGGTATAACATGTGCAGAGAGAGTTAGATTTGGGTGGGGTGTGTTCAATCTGCAATCTAATTTGCAGTGTAAAAATAAAGCAGGCAGTATTTACCCTGCACAGAAACAAAATAACCCACCTAAATCTAACTCTTTCTATGCAGTGATGAACCAGGCTCCGTAGACAGAAAGTGTGGGGGTATGATTGTATAGAAAAGCTCTACAGATAATGTAAGAGATTCTTGGATTTGATAAGTTTGTCTGAATAGGTAAGTTTTCAGGGAATGCTTGTATGGGAAGGCATTTCATAGAATGGATGCAGTCCAAGGAAAGTTTGTAGTTGTGCATGGGAGCAAGTAATGAGTGTGGATAAAAGACATAGATCTTGTGAAGAGTGCACTGAGTGGACTGGCCGGTCTGAGAGATATTTGAGATAAGCAAAGAAATGTATAGTATGTTGGTGTAGTATGATTACTAACCTTGTGTGTAAGTAATGGTAAAATACAGACTACCCAATAAAAAAAAGTATTGTTGATAAAATAAATGACACTGTATTGGACTAAATTAAGCAAAAGATTTATAGACAATCTTTCTTTGTACTTGCAAAAATAACCTGCATTCTTTTGTACTTACAGATGGTGTGCCCAGTATGTGGATGATGTACCTTTGTGCTATAAATTATTTGAAGTATCGGTGTTAGTTACTAAACAGTTGTGTTTTCTTGCAGAACAAGACACAAGGTGTCGCAAAACAAAATTCAACGGTGTGCTGACAAAGTTAACTACCTAGGTCATTATTTGGCACTAGGCCAAATACAGTTAAACCCTCAGAGGGTGTAGCCTTGGTACACATTTATTAAGAGATATATATGTATGACCAGATGATAAATATCTGAATACAGTAAAAAAAAAATTTTGCAAGTGCTATATGCATGCATTCAAGTTCATAACCAAAGAAATTATAGAAGGTAATACAATATATTACACTTTATCATGAATAAGACATTATGGATACACAGTCAGAGCCAAACCATCAACTTACGTATAAGGAAGAACCAGTAGATTTTGTATGATGTGTACATTTTACCTCTGACAGTATACAACTTTAATACAGCTGCATACTTGTCTTCCTCACCCCCAAAAGTGGGGAGTATAAGGAATATAATGTGGATGAGTAAGACAATTAAGACAATTATAATTATTACATTGCATTTTTACATTGCATTTAAAAACTGACAGTAACAGGAGAATACTTTCTCTAGCATCCATAGGGGATACTGGGATGGTGAATTACAGTGCGTTAACTGAAATTAGTATGTGAATTAGTGAATTAGTATTAGTAATAATAAAGTGTTGCTGCCAACTTTTGCTATGGGAAATGTCATGATTTATGCACATCTAAGGGTAACTAGCATGAAATAGATTGCACAAGCTTTCTATGGTAGGATGAAGTTTAATGGAGAAGTGTACATTGTGTTCTGGCATTTGACCAAAATAACAAATTATGTGATAATGAGAGGGATAGTGATGGTGATAAAGAAAGCTATAGCATGTTTACTGTGGATGTTTTTGGGTTGATTAACAACAACATTGTTTTAATACAACATAGGCTAATGCTAAAAAGGAACTATAGTATGTGTAACAGGTGTTAAGGGGTAAAGTAAAGCAACAGAGTTTGCTGCGCTATTTGAGAAATGAATAATAAAGCCAGATGTGGGGTCTATTGTTTCATCAGTTTCCTTACTGATAAAAAGAGTTTATAGGAGTTTGGAAAATATTTTTCAACTAATATGTGTAATGTTGAGAATAAAAAGTCATAATTTGACAGGGAAGGTTTAAAGAATTAAGCATTATTAATCTACAACGGAGACAGGAATGGCAGACTTTGAATCATGGCATGGTCCAACAGTTGGTTCAATAGTGGTAGAATTACACCTAAGCCTCTGCTTAGTGTTATGATTCCCGTACTCCAGACCAGAGGTGATCTTATGGCAGAGGTCTGAGTACTGGGAAGATATGCTGGTTGTGGGAGCAGGAGAGCCTAGTAACCCCTGGCGCCCTAACTCCGTTGTCTCGCCCGTGTTATCAGAAATCCCCTGCGAGACTATGGTTGCTTGAGCCCATGGCAGCCGCGTTCGAAGGGCGGATTATGTCTGCCCAACCCCGATGCCCCCGCAGGTCTTAATGGGAGACAAAGGGAAATCCGAGACAGGGTGATAACAAGGGGCCCTCTGACTAAGCAACCAGGCCAGGGGTTACAAGCTAACTAACTTAAACCAAAGGTATGTGCGGACTAGCCGCCAGGGAAAAGGACAACCAAAGATCCACTGATCCGTTACTCCTATCCAGCACCGCTGGATACCAGAGTGGATCTGTGGGAGCGGAATCCTCCGCAAAAGCTCCAGAACACAAATAAACTAAATAATAAACAGTAAGCGGACAAGCCGCAACACACGGCTGCGCCGCGACTCACGAACACCACAGGATGTTAAAGGTGCTCGGTCAGACTCCAGGAATAGATGACAAACTTCCGAGTACAGGATCACTGAGGACAGGAACAACCGGATTGAGCAGGACTGGAAACTCTCTGTAGCTGACACAGGCAAACAGGAAGCTATCACCGGCGTCTGTAAGAAGTCCTGAGAGTGCCTTTATTCAGGAACCCTCCAATCAGAATCCAGACAAGGTAATCTCAGGTAATGCCGTGCAGCTTGCATGCTGCACGGCCAGCACACCAAAATATAATTAGAACAGACCCAGCAACGGGGAACGCGGCCGAACGTGGCGTCCCCGTTGCTAAGGTCAGAGTGGCTCCGTGCGCCCGGCGTCTAGCGTTGCCAGGGAGCCGGCGGCTGTACGCGCACGGCGCCTCTGGTTGCTAGGCGCCGGGCCGCACCGACGAGCGGACCCCGGCGCCTAACAGTACCCCCCCCTTGAGGAGGGGTCAAGGAACCCCTAAAGCCAGGTTTCTGAGGAAATTCTCGAAAAAATGCCCTTTTGAGCCTCGGGGCATGAAGATCCTCATCCAGGACCCAAGACCTTTCCTCTGGCCCATAACCTCTCCAATGTACCAAAAAATAAAGCCGACCCCGGGACAACTTGGAATCGAGAACCTTCTCCACCAAGAACTCCTGCTGACCCTGTACATTTATTGGTGATCTCCCCTGAGATATTTTACGAGGAAATCTACTAGACGAAACATATGGTTTCAGCAATGAGCAATGGAAGGTATTTCCGATCCGCAAAGTTTTTGGTAAACGTAACCGGAAAGCAACTGGATTGACTTTTTTGATAATGTGAAATGGTCCAATAAATTTAGGACCCAATCTGGCTGAGGTTTGTCGAAGTTTAATGTTGCGAGTCGACAACCACACCCTGTCTCCTACTTTAAAAGTGCACGGCCGCCGGAGCCTGTCAGAAAAAATTTTTTCCCGGAATGCTGCTTTTCTGAGAGCCAGGTGCACTTTTCTCCAAATAAGTTTAAGATGAGAGGTCAGGGCCAGAGAGGAGACAGAGGAATGTTGAAAAAATGAATTAGCTCTGGGGTGAAAACCAAAAACTGCAAAAAATGGAGACACATTGGTGGAGGAATGACAGGCATTATTATAAGCAAACTCCGCCAATGGAAGAAACTCAGACCAGTCATTTTGGAGTTTGGCCGAGTACAAACGCAAATATTGTTTTAGAGATTGGTTAACTCGCTCAGTCTGCCCATTGGATTGGGGATGATAGCCGGACGTTAAAGATAATTTCATCTTTAACGAAGCACAAAAAGACTTCCAAAATTGTGCAATGAATTGTGGACCCCGATCAGAAACAATATCAGTGGGTAAGCCATGGAGTCTGAAAACATGGCGGAGGAACAAGACTGCCAATCCCTGGGCAGATGGCAATCGGGGAAGAGCAATGAAATGGGCCATTTTGCTAAAACGGTCCACTACCACCCATATGACTCGGCATCCGGCTGACAGAGGGAGGTCCACCACAAAATCCATGGAGATATGCGACCATGGCCTAAGAGGAACATTCAAGGGCATAAGTTGACCTATAGGCAAAGAACGGGGAACTTTATGCTGTGCACAGACCTGACACGAAAAAACAAACTCTTTAATGTCTTTGGAAAGACCAGGCCACCATACTGAGCGGGAGACTAATTCCAAAGTCTTAGCGATTCCCGGATGCCCGGCAACTTTGCTATCATGAAACTCCGTCAAAACAGTTGCTCTCAAAAACTCAGGGACAAAAAGACGACCAGCAGGAGTATTTCCAGGAGCTTGATGTTGAAGCAGCTTTAACTGGGTAAATACATCCTGTGTGAGGCCTGCCCGAATGACTGAAGACGGAAGTATGGGAGTAACAGGACTGTTGTCTTGAACTGGAAGAAAACTGCGTGACAGGGCATCTGCCTTAGTATTCTTGGAACCTGGCCTGAAGGTGATAATGAATTTGAAACGAGTAAAAAATAAAGCCCAACGAGCCTGCCGGGCATTCAGTCGTTTAGCTGATTCAATGTATTGAAGATTTTTGTGATCAGTCAAAACTGAAATGGTATGAGTCGCTCCTTCAAGCCAATGCCTCCACTCCTCGAAAGCCCATTTAATAGCCAGCAATTCCCGGTTACCAACATCGTAGTTGGATTCTGCAGATGAGAATTTCCTGGACATAAAGGCACAAGGATGTAATTCAAGGGAATCCGGATCCTTCTGAGAAAGGATAGCCCCTACTCCAACCTCCGAGGCATCAACCTCAACAATGAAAGGCAATTCTGGGTTGGGATGTCTAAGGACAGGGGCTGAGATAAAGGCTTGTTTCAAGGCCTGAAAAGATAACTCAGCTTCACGTGACCAATTGGTAGGATCTGCTCCCTTCTTAGTCAGTGCCACAATGGGAGCAACTAGGTCAGAGAAAGAGTGAATAAATCTTCTATAGTAGTTCGCAAACCCTAAAAAGCGCTGAATTGCTTTTAAGTTGGTGGGTTGCGCCCAACTAAGGATGGCTTGGAGCTTCTTTGGTTCCATACGGAATCCCCGAGGGGAAATAATGTACCCTAAAAAGGATACCTCCGTGACATGAAATTCACACTTCTCCAGCTTGGCATATAGGTGATTTTCACGTAATTTCTTTAGAACCTGACGCACCTGGGTAACATGTTGTTCTACAGAGTCAGAATATATCAAAATATCGTCTAAGTAGACTACAACGAATCTTCCAAGAAATTCACGGAGCACATCGTTAATGAGATCCTGGAAAACTGCCGGAGCGTTAGACAGGCCAAATGGCATAACCAGATACTCATAGTGGCCTGACTGAGTACTGAATGCCGTTTTCCACTCATCCCCTGACTTGATTCTGATGAGGTTATATGCTCCTCTCAGGTCAATCTTAGAAAAAATCACAGCCGAACGTAGCTGATCAAAGAGGACAGAGATCAGCGGCAGAGGGTAAGTATTCTTTACTGAGATTTTATTCAAAGCTCTAAAGTCAATGCAGGGTCTGAGTGAACCATCCTTCTTCTCTACGAAGAAGAAACCTGCACTTAAAGGGGATTTAGATGGTCTGATAAATCCTTTCCCAAGGCTTTCTTTCACATACTCATTCATGGCCACAGTTTCAGGACCAGACAATGCATATAACCTTCCTTTAGGCAACGTGGCACCAGGAATTAGCTCAATGGCACAATCATAAGGCCTATGGGGAGGCAGAATATCCGCATTGCCCTTGGAAAATACATCAACAAAATCCTGGTATTCCCCAGGAATGGGTGCGGGAACGGCGGCAGCTACTCGGATAGGAAGCGTAATACATTCTTTATTACAGATGGTACCCCATTGTAAGATCTCCCCCGACTGCCAATCAATGATGGGATTATGAAAGGCCAGCCAAGGGTGACCCAGAACCACTGGAACTGCTGGACAATGGGTAAGGAAAAACTCAATCTTTTCAGAATGCAGAGCTCCTACCGAGAGTAAAACAGGAGGTGTGCATAGAGAAATAACCCCATTGGACAAGGGACTCCCATCTAAACCATGCATGGTGACACACCTACCCAAGGTTAACTGAGGAATACCTAAGGCCTTGGCCCATGTTAAATCCATAAAGTTCCCTGCAGCTCCACTGTCCACAAAAGCAGAAACCGAGGAACAGAGGCTGCCAAAGGAAACTTTAGCAGGAACTAACAGTGAATTATTTGAGGAGATAAGCTGCAGACCAAAGTGAACCCCCTCACAACTCACTTGGTCAGGAAGTTTCCCGACTTGTTCGGACAACTACGGGCAAAATGTCCCTTACCTCCACAGTATAAACAAAGACCAGAATTTTGCCTCCTGGTTCTTTCTTCAGGAGACAATTTGGAAAGACCTATCTGCATAGGCTCCTCCATGTCTACAGGAATGGAAAGAACACAAGGAGTAGACCCGACAGATGCCCCTTTTTCAGCCCTCCGCTCTCTGAGCCGACGATCTATCTTAATAGAGAGCTCCATGAGTTTATCGAGAGTCTCAGGAGCGGGATACTGAAGGAGACTGTCTTTTATAGATTCAGATAAGCCGAGGCGAAACTCCGTACAATAACTCTCTGCGGGATTCCTACCCTGTCTAAGAGCACGCAACTGACTCTCAGCGGACGCCTCTCTATCAGGGTCGTCATACAATAGCCCTAAAGATTTTAAAAAGGCGTCTACAGACGATAAGGCCGGATCGTCTGTCTTTAAACCAAAAGCCCAGGTCTGAGGATCCCCCTGAAGCAGAGAAATAATAATTCCAACCCGCTGAGTCTCCGTACCTGAGGAGACTGGTCTTAAACGAAAATAAAGTTTACAAGACTCTTTAAAATTAAAAAACTGTTTTCTATCCCCAGAAAAACGGTCAGGCAGATGCATTTTTGGTTCAGGGATGACCCTCGGGGAAGTCCGTAACAGATCTTCCTGTGACCTCACCCGGAGGGACAGATCCTGAACCATCTGAGTAAGTTCTTGAATCTGACTAACTAGAAGCTGGCCAGGATTTGGCCCAACACCGGCGGGATTCATGAGGCCGACAAAATCTCCCAACTGAATAAGTAAAAAAAAAGATTAACTCCTGTTAATTTAAATTTTTTTTTTTTCTTTTGTCTGGCCGGTGATAATGTTATGATTCCCGTACTCCAGACCAGAGGTGATCTTATGGCAGAGGTCTGAGTACTGGGAAGATATGCTGGTTGTGGGAGCAGGAGAGCCTAGTAACCCCTGGCGCCCTAACTCCGTTGTCTCGCCCGTGTTATCAGAAATCCCCTGCGAGACTATGGTTGCTTGAGCCCATGGCAGCCGCGTTCGAAGGGTGGATTATGTCTGCCCAACCCCGATGCCCCCGCAGGTCTTAATGGGAGACAAAGGGAAATCCGAGACAGGGTGATAACAAGGGGCCCTCTGACTAAGCAACCAGGCCAGGGGTTACAAGCTAACTAACTTAAACCAAAGGTATGTGCGGACTAGCCGCCAGGGAAAAGGACAACCAAAGATCCACTGATCCGTTACTCCTATTCAGCACCGCTGGATACCAGAGTGGATCTGTGGGAGCGGAATCCTCCGCAAAAGCTCCAGAACACAAATAAACTAAATAATAAACAGTAAGCGGACAAGCCGCAACACACGGCTGCGCCGCGACTCACGAACACCACAGGATGTTAAAGGTGCTCGGTCAGACTCCAGGAATAGATGACAAACTTCCGAGTACAGGATCACTGAGGACAGGAACAACCGGATTGAGCAGGACTGGAAACTCTCTGTAGCTGACACAGGCAAACAGGAAGCTATCACCGGCGTCTGTAAGAAGTCCTGAGAGTGCCTTTATTCAGGAACCCTCCAATCAGAATCCAGACAAGGTAATCTCAGGTAATGCCGTGCAGCTTGCATGCTGCACGGCCAGCACACCAAAATATAATTAGAACAGACCCAGCAACGGGGAACGCGGCCGAACGTGGCGTCCCCGTTGCTAAGGTCAGAGCGGCTCCGTGCGCCCGGCGTCTAGCGTTGCCAGGGAGCCGGCGGCTGTACGCGCACGGCGTCCCTGGTTGCTAGGCGCCGGGCCGCACCGACGAGCGGACCCCGGCGCCTAACACTTAGTCTCTCTTCTGTGTCATTTTTTTTGTTATTCTTTTTGGAATCCAGCAAAAATATATTATCCAGAGACTGATTCAAAACTACAAAATGATTTGACGGTTCAAATGTGTCACGCAAAGTATTTAAACAGTTACAAAAATATCAAAAGCTGCAAGAACCTTGAAAGGATATTTAACCAACACGAACACTCAGTCCGGCCCAGGACAAATCACTGAGAGAGTGGAGACGGTGTTATGGTGAGAAGTTGCTTATGTTTCGGTTCCATTACAGATCGCATAGGATGGTCCTTGGCAAGTATAGTTGACTACTGATACAGCCGTTGCAAAGGCTGCAGAAGGAGGACACCTAGATCCATGAGCTTGCATTGGAATGAAAAGGTCAGAGACCGGAGCTTAAAGGAACCTAAAACTAAAAACAATTGTATGGAAATACAGAGACTTTTACTACTGTTACTACCACAAAGTTGTATTTGAATGAACCCTTCAATCGAGATGGAGATGATTATGATTATTGATAATAGACAATGTGCTTATAAGCTAATATCCTACAGAACTTTTAACATTTTTGAAAGTATGCTGGGAGCGATATTATTTATAACAGCATTAGGACTTGATTTCTTTTTCTTTGAAGAGAGAGTGAGCAGACGTGTGGTGTAGGTATGAGTACTCATCCATTATTGTGGATGGGAATTATTTCAATAAGACCCTTCCTTCCTCTTTTCTAAGCAGGAAATCCAGAGAGATTTATGACCGGTGTAAAGATCACCCTGTGTAAAACGTGGTTGTGAGTATTGTACTCCACTTGAAGAGAGATGTATAGATTGATGTATAGATAAATTAGGATATTATTCTGAGGAGTATCCAGTCCAGCAATACCATTAATTGTTGGAAGGATTTTGGGTACATGTTGCTATATAAATATTATTCCTAATTATTATTATTATTATTATTATTATTATTATTATTATTATTATAATTGTTAAATATGTATACATAGACACCAGCATTGTATAGTAACAGACCAACATTCTCTATGTAAGTTACATTTGATGTGATTACCAAAACTTTATAGAGTTGTAATAATAGTGAAACAGGTACATGTGTATAAGATACAACAGTATATCAAGATAGAACCACTAGTAATAATATCAGCTACACATATGGAGTGTATTTCATTTAGTGGAAATAAAATAGGTCAATAATACAGGAAAAATTAACTTATGCAGATAGAAAAGGTTGATTTAAGGAAATGTGAAAGGATTGTTATGATATACAAACCTAATGATTCTAGATGTGCTAAATATAATAAGTTTGGTATATAAAAAGTAATGGTTACATAGGATGTTCATTAAAGTTTATGATTTAGTAAATGCACTTTACCAGGAGTAAATTCAAAGGCTAAAGGAGATATCATACATAACAGAAAATGTTAGTTGTCACTAGGATATAATATACAATTGGTTACCTATTAATTCTGAAGATGTTTGTTATTTAAGAAGATTAATTTAGCAATTTTATACAAAAACACATAATAACTTGAGAAAAGTTTTCTTGCAGGATGAACTATTCCTAAAAAAAAGTAATTGACTCAGTAATCAGGAAACATGTTCCTGCCACCAGAGCATCAATAAAACCTCAAATTGGTGGAGGTGCCGCTATTAAGTTTTCCTATGGCTAATGGAGTTTTATGATTAATCAACTGGGAGTTGACGTTTTATTTCATCTAAAGTTATTGATAACATGACTGAACTTTATGATAAGACATTCCAGGACATTGGACATAAACTATTACGATACCACATTGTTCTACATTCTTTAATACCACAAATTGAAGGATATTGTTTGATTTACGAAACAGCACTTTGAGTTCACTGCTGTGCTTATTTGACCAATGACATTACAGATCCGGATACATGTATTGCCAAGTATATAAAGGAGGCCCAAGATATAAAAAAAGAACTTTAACAAAGACATTATGATATGGACTGGAAAGGATAAATGTTTAAATCCTAGTATTCAATTTTCAGGATTAGGAAAAAAATTGTTTAAAAATATTGTATGTGATGATGTATTCTGTGATGAGGTTTATTCTTGTGATCATTATAGCCATTCTTTTGATGTACACTGTCCACAGGTGTGGCCTATGCTGTATTTAGAAGGCTACTGCCAGACGCAGAACAGCAGTACTACATAAAATGATTATTAGCGAACTATACGTTCCCAGAAATTCCCCTGAGATGACAGGGCACATGGATAATGTCCCTGATCAGAGGGTGGAACTGTTAAATACTGTGACAGAGGCAACATTCTAAAGGCCTAACAGCTATATATATGTACTACGGGATAGTACGTATATTATGCATACACATAATAATCACAATATCAAAGTTGACCTCATATTCACCATTATAGTCCAAAAGCATAAGAGAATCCATTTTGTTTCTAGCTAGATGAGAAAGCATATTCATATGAACTTTATACAGACTAAGAGACTAATATTAAGTCCACGTACGCACATCTGAAGTCCAGTTTAATTCCTAATAAGTAATACCACCACACAAAACTTTAAACAATGGAAACTTAGAAAATTGTATACTTTAATATTGTAATCAAGGACACATGGTTAAAATCACGAGTCAGCCTCATCACGAGGATGTATTGGCTAAATATCTCTTGGTTGTCTTTGCCAATTCTCCTAATATTGCATAACACTGTACTCAAGATGCATGAAATCATATGGGAGGGTTATAAGAATGGGGCGTAACTGTATGTTATAAAAATCATTGTATTGACATGTTTCTGTTGTTGATTCATTTTGACCCAGGTGGAGAGAATGTGGTCTCTCGACCTGTACATGGGCGCGGTCCTTAAAAATAAATATTCACTTGCTTTTCTAAATCTGACTTCCATACAGTCATTTACTTAACGTTAACTCTAACAACAACAACATGGTTAAAATAGTATTAATCAAGTTGGAAGGGCTGAACATGAAACCTTCCGTACTGTAGAGCCTTGTAAGAGGCCACCATCTTCCCCAGAAGGCGAATGCACTGATGAACGGAAACCTGGGCTGGCTTCAGGACATCCCGGACCATTGTTTGTCTCACCAATGCTTTCTCCTCCGGGAGAAATACCCTCTGCACTTCGGTGTCGAGGATCATGATTTTGGAAGGTTCAGGATCCAACCATGTTCCCTGAGCAGATGAGTCGTGAGAACAATGGACTGCAACAACTTCTCCCTGGATGATACCTTTATCAGCAGATCGTCCAGATATGGGATTATGTTCACCCTCTGACTGCGGAGGAGAACCATCATCTCTGCCATCACCTTGGTGAACACCCTCGGTGCTGTGGAGAGGCCGAATGGCAGTGCCTGAAACTGACACTGACTGTCCAACAGTGCAAATCTGAGATAAGCCTGGTGCAACAGCCAAATCGGAATGTGGAGGTACGCATCCTTGATATCCAGGGATACCAGAAATTCTCCCTCCTCCAGACCTGAAATCACTGCTCTGAGAGACTCCATTTTGAATTTGAACACCCTCAGGTAAGGGTTCAACGATTTCAAGTTCAAAATAGGTCTAACCAAACCATCCAGTTTCAGTACCACGAAAAGGTTTGAATAATAACCCTTGTTTTGCATATGAGGTGGAACTGGGACAATGACCTGTGACTTTACAAATTTTAGGATGGCTTCCTGTAGGATAGCCCTGTCTGTCAGCAAAGCTGGCAATCCGGATTTGAAGAATCGGTGAAGCGGGAGTTCTTAAACTCCAGTCTGTACCCCTGGGACACAATATCCTGTACCCAGGGATCCAGGCCAGACGACACCCAGACGTGTCTGAAACGTCTGAGTCTCGCACCCAACAGCCCGTCCTCCAGGCTTTGAGGTCCACCGTCATGCTGAGGATTTTGAGGAAACAAAAGCAAGTCTCTGGTCCTGGGAGCCTGTGGGTGCAGGATTTTTGGATTTTGCCCGACCAGCTCTAAAAACAGTGGTAGGAGGCTTGGACATTTTTACCTTAGTGGTCCGAAAGGACTGCGGCACAGCTGAAGAAAATGGTTTCTTCATAGAAGGTGTAGCAGAGGGAAGGAAAGGTGACTTACCCTCGGTTGCCATGGAAATCCACGCATCCAACACTTTCCCAAATAGAGCCTGACCTATGTAGGGTAGGTTCTCCACACTTCTCCTGGATTCCGCGTCTGCAGACCATTGGCGTAGCAAGATTCCCCTGTGGGCTGAGACCGACATGGAAGATATCCGTGCAGTCAGCGTACCCAGGTCCTTCATGGATTCCACCATGAACCACGCAGAATCCTGTATGTTACGTAAAACAATTCAATGTCACTTCTATCCATTGTATCCAAATCTTCTAGTAGTGTGTCTGACCACTTTACTATGGCTTTAGAAATCCATGCACAGGCAATAGTGGGCCTTAACACCACTCCTGAAGCAGTTTATATGGATTTGAGCGTAGTGTCAATATTTCGATCAGCCGGTCCTTTTAACGTGGTAGATCCAGGGACAGGTAAAACCACCATTTTAGACAGTCCAGAGACAGATGCGTCCACAATGGCTGGGTTTTCCCATGTTTTCCTATCTTCCCCAGGGAAGGGAAAAGCAAGCAGAACTCTTTTTGGGATATGGAATTTTTTCTCCGGGTTTTCCCAGGATTTTTCAAATATAGCGTTTAATTCTTTTGACGCAGGGAAGGTTAGCGGGGCTTTCTTATTGTCAGTGAAGTAAGCCTCCTCAACCTGCTCAGGTGTGGTGTCAGTAATGTTTAACATATCTCTAATGGACACAATCATGAGCTGCAACCCCTTAGCAAGGGATGCCCCCTTCTCAGCACATCCCCATCACCGTCTGTAGTGTCAGAATCGGTATCCGTGTCATCTTGCATAATTTGGGCAAGTGCACGTTTCTGTGGGAACATGCTAGGGGATTTTGCAGGAATACGGACAGAGCCTGACCAAACTGCCATAGACTTCTTCAACACCTGAGTTTCAGTCTCAGTATTAGCTTCAACAATAGGGATCTGAGACAAAGCATTACAAGCCTGTGTACATGGAATGGATCCCTCCTGAGAGAAAACATCTTCTGCAGCATATGACACAGAGTCCCTAGACATGGCTATGTGAGATAGTAAACACCCACCCACACACACGGAAATGTCAGACACAGTTTCCCCCCAAGTATGCCACAGAGAGAAACAGAGATTGGAGCCAACCCACACACAGCACTTTTTAAGGTAGAACTAATGACACTACCAGCGCTGTCTGTGTACCTTAATAAAGTACACACACATTACACAGCCTCCCCCTCCCTTCTACAACCCCCCGGTACCATACAAGAAAGCTGAAATTGACTTGGAGACAGCTCTCCCTGTCAGCGCTTCTGCAGGCAGTAAGATGGCGCTGAATGCTGCTGGGTCCGCTCTGAGAAGCTCCGCCCCCTTTCATGGTGCTGCTTCCCGCTCTTCTGTAGTTTATACTGGCCTGAGGAATTGTGCTGGCAGCGATCCTGGGACCTTGACAGGCTTGTTGGACAGTGTAGGGTGTAGGCGCTGGCTCGGGGGGTGCCCCTCACAGCGCCGCACCATGTACCGCTGAGCCCCGGAGTCTGGTAGGAGGGGGATAGAGGGATGAGCCAGCCCACACTCTCAAACTCTTAAAGTGCTCCTAGTGGAACCGCCTATACCCCATCAGTGGCTTGCACTGGGGCCCGCCACTGTCCAGGTGCCCAAATCAGCGCAGCATGTAATGAGTCAAACTGACTCATTACATGCCGCTGTGTGCTGCTGGCAACCGCTGCCCGCAGCACACAGCCGCCGCCGAGGAGAGGAGCGCAGCGGCCACGGAGGAGAAGGAGGAGGAGGGAGGTGGAGGAGGGAGCCGCAGCAGCGTTGTGTAATTGGTGGAGGCGCTGCTGCTGCTGTCCCTTTCCTTCACCATAGGCTGTTCTCCGACGCTGTGAATGCTGGGAAGCGCATCCCAGCAGTCACAGCGGCGGAGAACAGCCTATGGTGAAGGACAGGGACAGCTGCAGCAGCGCCTCCAACAATTACACTGCGCTGCTGTGGCTCCCGAGTTCCCCTCCCTCCTCCTGCTTTCCTTCCCGGGATCTCTGCCAGAAGCTGCACTGAGGAGCCTGACTGCCAGCGGAGAGAGTAAGTATAATGTGTAAAAAGGGCACGCTGTCTGCCATAATGTGTAAAAAGGGGTACGCTGTCTGCCGCAATGTGTAAAAAGTGGACGCTGTCTGCCGTAATGTGTAAAAAGGGGGACGCTGTCTGCCGTAATGTGCAAAAAGGGGACGCTGTCTGCCTTAATGTGTAAAAAAGGGGGAATGACTGCCGTAATGTGTAAAAAGGGGACGCTGTCTGCCATAATGTGTAAAAAGGGCACTCTGTCTGCCGTAATGTGTAAAAAAGGGGATGCTGTCTGCCTTAATGTGTAAAAAGGGGGACACTGTCTGTCGTAATGTGTAAAAAGGGCACGCTGTCTGCCGTAATGTATAAAAAGGGCACGCTGTCTGTCTTAATGTGTAAAAAAGGGAACGATGTCTGCCTTAATGTGTAAAAAGGGGACGCTCTCTGCCGTTATGTGTAAAAAGGGGACGCTGTCTGCTGTTATGTGTAAAAAGGGGGACGCTGTCTGCCTTAATGTGTAAATAGGGGACGCTGTTTGCCTTAATGTGTAAAAAGGGGACACTGACTGCCGTAATGTGTAAAAATGGGACGCTGTCTGCCGTAATGTGTAAAAAGGGGAATCTGTCAGCCGTAAGGTGTAAAAGGGGCTCTACCTGGTGTAGTGGTGCTACTGTGTGGCGTAATTTTAATAATGGAGACTACTGTGCACCGTTATATGAATTGGTATTATTTTGTGGCCACACCCCTTCCCCACGAAGCCACGCCCCTATATTTTTGGCGCACGCCTATGGCACGCACTGCCCGTTTTACATGGAGGGGTGGGGCTCCGATGCCGTTTCTTGTACACAGTGCTAAAATATCTAGTTACGGCACTGTTGCTAGGTATCCATTTCTCTGGCCCTGAGCAGGTCCCCCTCACCAGATCCTCTCCAGGGGTGAGGGGGTGGACTTGGATGGGATGGGGGGGCCCAAAGCATTTTGTCGCACCTGGGCCCACTGCTCGCTAGTTCTGCCACTGTACCCCATGGTACTAATATGGACCCCAGCATCCTCTAGGACAGGGGTGGGTAACCTTTTTTCTACCAAGGGCCATTTGGATATTCATAAAATCCTTCAGGGGCCATACAAAAATTCTCAACTTAAAAAATTACCCTGCCCCCCAGTAGGTCTGCCCCTTAGAGGTACTGTGTGCGTGCGCCGGAGGCGCGCACGCGCCCAAAAAAATGGTTGTGGCCAATTAAAATGGAACATGATACACATATGTCCCCAATAGTGCAGTGCCAGATCCACAATTGCCCCCACAGTGCCAGATCCACAATTGCCCACACAGTGCCAGGTATACAAATGCCCCCACAGTGTCAGGTATACAAATGCCCCCAACAGTGTCAGGTATACAAATGCCCCCACAGTGTCAGGTATACAAATGTCCCCATAGTGCCAGGTATACAAATGCCCCCACAGTGCCAGGTATACAAATATCCCCACAGTGCCAGATCCACAAATGCCCCCACAGTGCCAGGTATACAAATGCCCCCACAGTGCCAGGTATACAAATGCCCCCACAGTGCCAGATACACAAATGCCCCCACAGTGCCCTCCCCCCCAACCCTACTTTGCTGCTCACCGCTGCTGCTGCTCCATCCGGCGGGTGTCAGGATGTCAGGGGGTCAGGACAGGGAGGAGAGCGCGGCTATGTCGGGCGGCGGCACGGTGTAGGACCTCAAACCAGCCGCCGGTTCATGAGCCAATCAGAGCTCGTGGACCGGCAGCGGCGGCTCCTGATTGGCTGCAGGTCCGCGAGCTCTGATTGGCTCACGAACCGGCGGCTGGCTTGAGATCTTACCTGCCGCCGGACACAGTAGCTGCGCTCTCCTCCGACAGCTGAGACACACTGCCGCCGACTGAGCGGCGGCGTATCTCACTGACACAAGCGGGTGGGCCAGAACCAACGGCTTTGCGGGCCTTATACGGCCCGTGGGCCGGAGGTTCCCCACCTCTGCTCTAGGATGTAAGAGAAACAACGTTGGGTGCGAAAAACTTTTTTCTGATGTTTCACTGATATTTAGAAACTGCAGGGCTGTTTCCAGAGATTTGGTTTTGCCTGCCTGAGGCGAAATCAAATCTCATGCCGGCTTATCGGGGCTAGTTAGATAGCCCCCCGGCGGGACAATTAGTTGTGGTTAATTACCATGGCTAATTGGATATCCCCCACTGTCTGAATTAATTGCAGCAGCACCTTAATGCGATTGAACGTGCCCCATAGTGGGCATCAGCCACAAAGATTCCTTGCTTCAATTTCCACTTTTTGTATCTCTGAACATTGGGGGTCATCCCGAGTTGTTCGCTCATTGCCGATTTTCGCAACGGAGCGATTAAGGCAAAAATGTGCATGCGCATGGTGCGCAGTGCGCATGCGCTAAGTATTTTAGCACAAAACTTAGTAGATTTACTCACGCCCGAACAAAGATTTTTCATCGTTGAAGTGATCGGAGTGTGATTGACAGGAAGTGGGTGTTTCTGGGCGGAAACTGGCCGTTTTCTGGGAGTGTGCGGAAAAACGCAGGTGTGTCAGGGAAAAACGCGGGAGTGTCTGGAGAAACGGGGGAGGGGCTGGCTGAACGCTGGGCATGCGTGTGACGTCAAACCAGGAACGAAACGGCCTGATCTGATCGCAATCTGTGAGTAAGTCTCGAGCTACTCAGAAACTGCTAAGGAATTCCTATTTGCAATTCTGCTAATCTTTCATTCACAATTCTGCTAAGCTCGTGGACCGGCAGCGGCGGCTCCTGATTGGCTGCAGGTCCGCGAGCTCTGATTGGCTCACGAACCGGCGGCTGGCTTAAGATCTTACCTGCCGCCGGACACAGTAGCTGCGCTTAGCGTGTGCAATGCTGCTAAAAGCAGCTAGCGAGCGAACAACTCGGAATCACCCCCATTGTTGTAAAGAGTCACACTGCACCTTATACCAACATGGTCTATTTTAGGCATGAGCAAAAATGTCACAGTGGTGATTGCACCCAGGAGAGAACAATTTGTACTAGAAATGGTGATTAACAGAAATGGTTGACAGCAGCTGACTGTCTTATGCCATCTCCAAAGTGTCACATTGGTGATTGATCCCAGGAGATGGACGAGGATCTTGCTTCCGCAGCAAGATCTGCGTCCAACTACTTACATTCTGGGGGCTGCCCAGCACAGGGCAGGGCTTTCCAGCATGTATGAGGCGCCACACCGCAATGCGTTCACAATTTAATTTCCAACACGATTAGAGGATGACCCCTGGCTGCCCTGGCAGATGGCCTGTCACCATTTTGTTATCAAAGTAGCTGCATGTAATGTCACCCAGCCACCCGAAAAATGGTCTGAACACGTGTGCCTTGTCCGTGCCCAGTTAAGCCATGGCACTGCCCGCGGCTGTCAATCACTATACGATTGCATCTTTCTGGGCCAGTGTGCGTGTGCAGATCCGATGGACACAGCCACTGCGTACAGATGCGCGGCTGCATCCGTGTCTGAATAAGACCCTTAGGGCTCTATTTACTAAGCCTTGGATGGATATAGTCAACGGAGATAAAGTACCAACCAATCAGCTCCTAACTGACATGCCACAGGCTGTGTTTGAAAAATGACAGTTAGGAGCTGATTGGCTGGTACTTTATCTCCATCCAAGGCTTACAGTAGTAAATAGACCCCTAGTTTTGAGAGGACAGGTTGTGATCGACGGAGCTAAAGTTGATAGGCTGAGATGGTAGAATGCTGAGGGACAAATCCAAAGCCAATGGGTTGGAGAATGTAGCATGGTGAGAGAAGAAGCATACAGTACATTGTTAAACTGGCAAACAATATTCTCTAAACCAACAACAGAAAGACAAAATTCCAACTTGGCTCATTCAATAATTGGTAGAAGTAAGGGAATTATTAAGACTACAGACAGGTGATGGAGGGTTCCATTTATCAACGAGTGATAAAACTTGCTGCATATGATAAATGGTGCACCAGCCAATCAGCACCCAACTGTTCTTTTTCAAACACTTGACAGTTGGCAGATGATTGACTGGAGCACCATTATCATATGAAACAAGTTTTATCATTCACGAGTTTTATCACTCGCTGCTAAATGAGTCCCGTAGCGTATCCAGCATTAAGCAACATACCACCGGTAGCCAAAGAGTCAACTTTGGCTGATTTATTATTGGGGTTTAATCATGTTTCTGCTTTACAGTAACCACACACAGTAAAATCCTTAGATACAGTATTAACAATTAGCGGGAACAGGTTAATCAGAAGAGTTGGTTACTGAAAGCTAAATTAGCATGTAAGTACAGAAGACCTTGTACAGCTTCAATCACAAATTGAATTCAATTTAGCAAAATCGCATATTGTCCAATTATCGGATGACTGCGCATACGCTGCAAATGCTTTGCGTGATCCGCAATGCGACTGATTGAAAGGCATACATTCCTAAGTGTTCACATGGCGTTACGGGGAGAGGTTAAGAAAAAGTAGGCGTGTCATGACCATTGTCGGGGGGGGGGGCGTGCATCTGACGCCAGCTGTGATTGCTGCAACTTAAAACATGGCGTCCGGTACAACTGCATTCTCATTATTCTGAGTAGCTCTGGGTCATCGCCAACTGTCGATGGTGCTCAATATTTGAAACAGATTCGTAATTCTGCGGCTGCAATTGTAGAATTGCGAACGCATCAGTGGACAGCTTGTTGTGTGCTGGGCAGCCTTTTGAACATGCTGGGTGGCTCTTGTGCGATTCTATGCAGTTGCAGTTCTTCTACAATCGCACAACTGAATGAGGGTGGTCATTCCGAGTTGTCCGCTCGTTGCCGATTTTCGCTATGCTGCGATTTGTTGCTAAATGCGCATGCGCATGTTACGCAGCGCGCATGCGCTTAGTTATTTAACTAAAAACTTAGCAGTTTTGCCGTTGTTCGTGCAGCGCTTTTCAGTCGCACTGCTGATCGGTGAGTGATTGACAGGAAAGGGGCGTTTCTGGGTGGTAACTGAGCGTTTTCCGGGAGTGTGCTAAAAAACGCAGGCGTGTCAGGCAAAAACGCAGGAGTGTCTGGAGAAACGGGGGAGTGGCTGACTGAACGCAGGGCGTGTTTGTGACGTCAAAGCAGGAACTAAACGGACTGAGGTGATCGCAATCTAGGAGTAGGTCTGGAGCTACTCAGAAACTGCTTGAAAATTTTTAGTAGCAGTTCTGCTAATCTTTCGTTCGCAATTCTGCTAAGCTAAGATACACTCCCAGAGGGCGGCGGCCTAGCGTTTGCAATGCTGCTAAAAGCAGCTAGCGAGCAAACAACTCGGAATGACCACCAAGGTCCAGAGTTCACTGAGGCTGGAATAATCAGTAATCCCAATAGTATACATTTTAGCAAGACTGTCCTGATTTTTGGACTCAGAAAAGAGTGTATCCTATTTTAAAGATGGCACAGCTGCATAAAACAAGGTTGTAGATGCATTGTAGGTGTAACCTGGATTGTGGACAGGTTTCTTTTAGCCAGATTTTTCTACAAATGGTGCGAGGTGTGAATTATAAAAGTCTTTACTGTTGCAGCTATTGGCCAAAAACAGGCACACAAAGCACATGATTACCTACCAAACTACTGTAACGTGAAATACAGTAGCATGGTAATCTGGTCATTTCCTACAGCTATCCTGTGTCACTAAGCTGATGCTGACTATACGTGAGCTGATCCCAGTGCTTTGCTCACTATCAGTTTCCAGACTGGATACTAATAGCAAGCAATCAATTTCCTGTAGGATTTACTCTAACGCTGGATAAAAAAAACTGTCAACATTAGATAGCTTTTATTATTTTTTTTTTATTTTTTTAGTTTTATTATTTACTGTAGTTGCCAAAAATAATAAAATAGTTTCCGGGGGCATGTAATTGTTCAGCCTATGGAATCTAAGCACATGACGCTTGATGCAGTCTTAGTGGATACCTTTGCACATATAATGCACATTATTTAGGGGCATATTTATCACAATCCTCATTTTAATGAGGATGGGATATTTTCATGCAAATTTACTAAAGCGCTCTTGCCAGGAAACAGGCTCCAATACAAAACTGTTCTGGCAAGAGCTGGAAGCAGTGTGATAGCGTAACACTATCACATATCTTCCTCATTTGCGCTCCCTAAGGCCAATGCACATGCGCAGCCATTTTCTGGTGCATGTATCACTGGGGAGGGGGAGCGATGCAGAGGGAGCAGAAGAATTTGCGATAATAGTAGCCAGTAGTTTACTATGCTCTTGATCTTGTCTTTCAGATTGGATTAGAAGTTTCTGAGATAAAAATAAACCCAGTCACATGCTCATACCACCACCCAATATGGTTCCCACTCGCAACCCCTCAAAATAGAACTTTGCCCATAGAATTGACCAGGTATCGTCCAAGGAGGGATATGACTCCCCATGCTCTAGCAGCAAACCTGGACCTCTCTGTAGTAATGGGGCCCTGTGAAGATCCTTGTTCCATAGTATGTTATTATAACAGGAATGTGACAGCTGCAATGGATATTATTGCCCCGTGCGTATACGACCTTGAAAACCTCACCATAAAGCCCCTTGGTTTCATAACAGTATTAGTGACTCAAGAAAAGAGGTCAGAGACTTGAAAGATGATGGAGGAAGACGAATCTGATAGAAGATAAGTTAAATCCAGTGGTGCAAGTATGCGTGTACGCTCGGGTACGGAGTAACCTTAAGAATTTGGCAGCGGGTACGCAGTACAGGTTGAGTCTCCCTTATCCAAAATGCTTGGGACCAGAGGTATTTTGGATATGGGATTTGTCCGTATTTTGGAATAATTGCATACCATAGTGAGATATCATGGTGATGGGACCTAAATCTAAGCACAGAATGCGTTTATGTTACATATACACCTTATACACACAGCCTGAAGGTCATTTTAGCCAATATTTTTTATAACTTTGTGCATTAAACAAAGTGTGTCTACATTCACACAATTCATTTATGTTTCATATACACCTTATACACACAGCCTGAAGGTCATTTAATACAATATTTTTAATAACTTTGTGTATTAAACAAAGTTTGTGTACATTGAGACATCAAAAAACAAAGGTTTCACTATCTCACTCTCACTCAAAAAAGTCCGTATTTCGGAATATTCCGTATTTCGGAATATATGGATATGGGATATAGTGTTCACTCTAGGATTTTTTTAGGGCAGGGTGCTGACCTTGGGGAGGGCACATTTTTGATTCGGGGAGGGCACATTTTTGATTCGGGGAGGGCACATTTTTGATTCGGGAGGGCACATTTTAATTTAGAAGGGCAAAATGGTGTACATACTGTAATATGTATGCAGGTGTCTTAAACTTGCAGCACATTGTAGCTTATAAACCATCCTGGGACACCTTCGCTTCAATCTGACAGCACATTTTAAGTTTAAATGTGCCGTCAGATTGAAGTGAAGGTGTCCCAGAATGGTTTATATATCATTAATGTGCTGCCAGTTTATTTCTGAAGTGTCTCAATAGGGTTTATATAGTATATTAAACTATATAAATCCTATTGAGACACTTCAGAGTTAAACTGGCAGCACATGCTTCTATATAAACCCTATTGAGACACTTCAGAAAAAAAACTGCCAGCACGTGTTGCTATATAAACCTGATTGAGACACTTCAGAAATAAACTAGCGCACATCGTATTTTAAATGTGCTGTCAGATTGAAGCGAAGGTGCCCCAGGTTGGTTTATATAACATTCATGTGCTGCCAGTTTATTTCTGAAGTGTCACAATAGGGTTTATATAGTTCATTAAACTATAATATTAGTTGAATGCTGCCAGATTAAAACTAAAGGGGCACCAGGCGACCCATATACAGTAGGATAAATAGCTTAGTGTGGCAGCACTAGTCTTAGATGATGTTTGTGTGTCAATTCAACTTACTGGGGGCTGATGCTGCAGGAGTGATCGCGCTGGTCCCCCGTCACACACCGCGGAGCTGGAAGAAAATGCCCGCCACACTGATCCTACCCGGCATCCTCTTTTATTGGGTCATGTGCACAGAGGAGGGCTGGGTTTGCCTCGGCAGGAGAGGCAAACCCAGCCCTCCTCATCTCACCAGCAGCCTACAGTATTGCCGAGACCCGAGTGCTGTGAGCGCATTAGCGCGACAAGCCTGAGGCAGCGGCAGGGAGGCGTGGCAGCACAGCGGGAGCAGTGGCAGCGTAGCGGGAGGAGTGACGGCGCTGACAGCGATGCGAGAGGAGTGGCAGTGCGGAGAGAGGAGTTTCAGTGCGGCCCGGCGCGGCAGTCCTTTAGTAATCAGCAGGGCGGGCACAAACGGGCAGGGCGCATTCTGACACTCGGAAAAGGGGCAGGGCGCAGCGCCCCGCGAAAGAAGGCTAGAGTGAACACTAGGATACTCAACCTGTACCACCTGCCACACACTCTGCCATTACCACAATTATAATGTGCCACAAAGCAACAAGACCATGGTGCTTGGCAGCATGACGGCTCCTTCCACTTTGTCAGGGTTACTGGGAGTGTAACAGTGGCTGCATTTTCCTGTTATAATGGAGGCATTACTATATATTGTTATTAAATGGGGGGGCATTACTATATATTTCTATTATACTGGAGGCATTACTATATATTTTTAGCCTTGCCTCCAGATTAATAAAAAAAAAAAAAAGGTGCTGTGTCGTGTGGCCACGCTGCTAGTGTCATGTAGCCACTCCCACTAACAGCATGTGGCCACGCCCCTCACAACACATGACCACGCCCATTTTTCGGCACTCAGTACCACTAAGAAAATATTTCTACTAGCACCACTGGTTAAATCTAATCAAACATATTGAAAAGTGTCAATTAACAATCACCTGCAAGAAAACTGAGTTCCTTTCAATTGAGATCATGGCAGCTAACAATAGGCCAACTCGCTGCCTATTGTTTGAGATGCTTTGCAAACCAACATGCCTGCAGCCTGATGAAACCCTCTCACAGTCCAGATGCAATGAGTTTGCAACCTTCTTTGCAGATAAAGTATCCACCATCTGCCTGCAATCCCCACAGTGCCACCAGTACCAATCTACCAAGCCTGCCAATGTAAGACACCTGTTTTCATGTAACAGCTTTGACCAAATGGAAGTAAAAGACATCAATGAAATTATGCAAATGCTGTGTCCCACCACCTGCCTCAACCAAGCGTCTATTAGGGTGTATGGAAATAATTGACCCCGTATTTGCAAAAATAGTTCAATGCACTTTGCAGACAAGCATTTTTTCTGAACCACTAAAGAAAGCAATTGTTAGACCACTTCTTAAAAAAACTAATTTAGACCACAACTGCATGCAGGGCCGTTTCTTGGGCGCTGTGCGCCCCGGGCGACAATAGGGGGCGTGGCTACGTACAGGGGGCATGGTCATTTACGCCCCCTGTATAGACTGAAATGATGTGCGGTGCGCGATGACGTCATCGCGCACCGCACAGCAAAGGTCCTCTCCACGAAGGGAAACTAGACGCGTAGCGTCTAGTTCCCTTCGTGGAGAGGACCTTTGCTGTGCGGTGCGCGATGACATCATCGTGCACCGCACAGTAAAGGACCTCTCCACGAAGGGAAAGTAGACGCGTACGCGTCTAGTTTCTCTTCACAGCGGCAGCGGGGGGTAACGGGCAGCGGGGGGCACAGCAGCAGCGGATCTTGCCCTGGTGCGGCGCCCTGCGCCCTCCGGAAGGCGGCGCCCCGGGCAAAAGTCCTGCTTGCCCATGGCAAGATCCGCTACTGACTGCATGACCAGCTACAGAGCAGTATCAAACCTTCCTTTTCTAGGAAAGATTATTGAGAAAGTAGTTGCAACTCAGAAGAAGACATAGCACCGAAACAGCCTTGGTATTTGTGCTTAATGATCTTCTAATGGCAAGAGACAGATGTGACTGTTCAATCTCAATCCTTCTGGATCTCGCTGCAGCATTCAACCCTGTGGACAGTGGGATTCTAATTGAGTGCTTCAAAAGTTTCTGTGAACTGGATACCATTGGGTGAAATAATAAGACTTTGTGGCCTGGTCTACCACTGCTATGCAGATGATACACAACTGTACCTGTCCTTTGCTCCGCGTACTGATAACCCAATAACAACCCTAAATGGCTGTCTAGCTGAGCTGCAGGAGTGGATAAGTGCCAGTTGTCTGCAACTGAACCCTGATAAAACATAGGCCCTCATTCCGAGTTGTTCGCTCGGTATTTTTCATCGCATCGCAATGAAAATCCGCTTAGGACGCATGCGCAATGTTCGCACTGCGACTGCGCCAAGTAACTTTGCTATGTAGAAAGTAATTTTACTCACGGCTTTTTCATCGCTCCGGCGATCGTAATGTGATTGACAGGAAATGGGTGTTACTGGGCGGAAACACGGCGTTTCAGGGGCGTGTGGCTGAAAACGCTACCGTTTCCGGAAAAAACGCAGGAGTGGCCGGAGAAACGGTGGGAGTGCCTGGGCGAACGCTGGGTGTGTTTGTGACGTCAACCAGGAACGACAAGCACTGAACTGATCGCACAGGCAGAGTAAGTCTGAAGCTACTCCAAAACTGCTACGAGGTTTGTGATCGCAATATTGCGATTACTTCGGTCGCACTTTTAAGAAGCTAAGATACACTCCCAGTAGGCGGCGGCTTAGCGTGTGTAACTCTGCTACATTCGCATTGCGACCGATCAACTCGGAATGAGGGCCATAAGTCCTTATGGTAGGACTGGGGATAGCCAACCAACAGTACTTATGTTTCGGGGTTCAGAACTACAAAACACTGAGAATCTTGCAGAATATTGGTTTTGTCCTGGATAGTGGTTTGACACTTAAACATCAGATATCAGCCACAATCAAATCCTCATTCTTTCATCTGAGGAATATAGCAAGAATCAAGCACTTAATTTCCCCAGAAGATATGCCTAAAGTCATACATGCATTTATATCATTACATCACTTGCAGATGGTACAAAATGCAGCTACCAGGCTGTTAACCAACCAGCCCAGTTCCAACCACATACAGAAACACCCATAGTCTATTCCCTTCACTGTCTACTGTACTTGTAGATGATGAATCGTTTTCAAAATTGGCTTACTTTCAAAATCATACATGACCAGGGCCCAAGGTACTTGAAGCAGCTTCTGATTCCTTACGGTCCCACTTGCTGACTGCGATCTGCAGATGAAAGGCTACTGACAGTACCTAGGGGATGCAGTCACCAGCTGTCGGGATCCCGGCGTTCAGCAGACCGACACCGGAATCCTGACACCCGGTAATATACCTACAGCCGGAATCCCGACACCCGCTCTGTATTCCCACTCGGTTGGTGGGTCCACTCCACCAACCAAGTGGGAATAGAACCTGTGGCGAGCTAAGCTCGCCACCAGGCCCAATGTGCAGCGAGCCCGCGATGGGACTCGCTGTCTCGCAGCTGGTATTCTGGCAGACGGGATGCACTGGTGGTATACTGACAGCCTCCATACCGTCTCCCGGGATATTGTATGTATCCCTTACCTAGAATCTCCCTGAATTTATCTGATGGTCGAGCTTTCAGCTTTGTGGCTCCAACTCTATGGAACTCTCTTCCCCACATAGTTTGAGAAGCCTCCACTCTAGAATCCTTCAAAAAAGACCCAAGACTTACCTATTAACTCAACCATTTCATTAATATCTATTGTTAAGCTTGTTCTGTATTTTGGGCCCGATTCAGACCTGATTGCTGTTGTGCAAAATCGCACAGCGGCCAATTATCGAATGACTGCGCATGCACCACAATGCACACGCATGTCGTCAAACAGCGACAGGATGGTGTGAAAATTTCGATTGCACAGGCGTTCGCAGGGTGATTGACAGGAAGAGGACATTTGTGGGTGGTAACTGGCCATTTTCTGGGAGTGTCAGGTAAAACGCAGGCGTGCCCAAGCGTTTTCAGGGAGGGTGAGTAACGTCAGCTCTGACCCCGATTAGCCTCATTTCTACGCACTGGTGGAGTAAGTATTGAGCTACATACTGCACAGAATGGGAAAAACATTAGATGGTGAGTGTGATGCGAACGGTTTTGCAGCTGTCCACTAACTGAGGGTAATTTCTGCATAGCGTACACATGCATTCACACACTTGCACGGGGTATATTTTCACTCCCCCTGGGCGGCAACTATCTGATCGCAGGACAGTGTAATTTGCAGCACAGCGACCAGGTCTGAATTAGACCCTTTGTACTGTAAAGGCAAATGAAAAGCACTTTGGGGGGTATCCAATTAGCCGTGATATCACGGTTTCATGATAAATTATTGCAAAAGCGATAATTTGGTATCCTATTAGCCACGATAAGTTATCGCTAATAAGTCTCCATAGGGTTCAGATCCCCTGGGACAGCCCCCTGAATGAATAATCAGGCACTTAGAAGTTATTAATTACTGACCAATATTACATGTAATTTTTAGGGTCATAAAATGCAAAGTGATGGAAATTGGGTTACAAGGTATGGGACAGGTATATTGAGGTGCTTTATAACTGGGACAAGTGTTTTTAGACTTGCAGGTGAGAGTAATTGGTCCATTTCCACAGTTCTGTTTTAAAAAGTCCTTTAAAATTAACCAAATACATACTTATACCCATTTTTATGTACCCGAAAACACTGATTTTGCAGGAAAAAAATAAGATTTTAAACCTACCGGTAAATCTTTTTCTCCTAGTCCGTAGAGGATGCTGGGGACTCCGTAAGGACAATGGGGTATAGACAGGCTCCGCAGGAGACATGGGCACTATAAAGAACTTTAGAATTGGGTGTGCACTGGCTCCTCCCTCTATGCCCCTCCTCCAGACCTCAGTTAGAGAAATTGTGGCCAGAGGAGACGGACAGTACGAGGAAAGGATTTTGTAAATCCAAGGGCAAGATTCATACCAGCCCACACCATCCACACCGTATAACCTGGAATATACGAACCAGTCAACAGTATGAAACAAACAGCATCAGTCAAAGACCGATCAAAACTGTAACATAACCCTTATGCAAGCAATAACTATATACAAGTCTTGCAGAAAATTGTCCGCACTGGGACGGGCGCCCAGCATCCTCTACGGACTAGGAGAAAAAGATTTACCGGTAGGTTTAAAATCTTATTTTCTCTTATGTCCTAGAGGATGCTGGGGACTCCGTAAGGACCATGGGGATTATACCAAAGCTCCAGACCGGGCGGGAGAGTGCGGATGACTCTGCAGCACCGATTGAGCAAACATGAGGTCCTCCTCAGCCAAGGTATCAAACTTGTAGAATTTAGCAAAAGTGTTTGACCCCGACCAAGTCGCCCCTCGGCAAAGCTGCAATGCCGAGACGCCTCGGGCAGCCGCCCAAGAAGAGCCCACCTTCCTAGTGGAATGGGCCTTTACCGAAATTGGTAACGGCAATCCAGCCGTAGAATGAGCCTGCTGAATCGTGTTACAGATCCAGCGAGCAATAGTCTGCTTAGAAGCAGGAGCGCCAACCTTGTTGGCTGCATACAGGACAAACAGTGCCTCTGTTTTCCTAACCCATGCCGTTCTGGCTACATAAATTTTCAATGTCCTGACCACATCAAGGGACTCGGAGTCCTCCAAGTCCCGCGCAGCAACAGGCACCACAATAGGTTGGTTCATATGAAAAGAGGAAACCACCTTTAAGCAAAAATTGAGGACGAGTACGCAACTCAGACCTATCCACATGGAAAATCAGATAGGGGCTTTTGTGAGACAAAGCCGCCAACTCAGACACTCGCCTTGCCGACGCCAAGGCCAACAACATGACCACCTTCCAAGTGAGATACTTTAATTCCACGGATTGAAGGGGCTCAAACCAGGGAGACTTAAGGAATTGTAACACCACGTTAAGGTCCCATGGTGCCACTGGAGGCACAAAAGGAGGTTGGATATGCAGCACTCCCTTCACAAAAGTCTGGACTTCTGGTAGAGAAGCCAATTCCTTCTGAAAGAAAATGGACAGGGCCGAAATCTGAACCTTAATGGAGCCTAATTTTAGGCCCATATTAACTCCAGTCTGCAGGGAGTGGAGAAAACGGCCCAGATGGAAATCTTCCGGAGGAGCATTCTTGGTTTCACACCAAGAGACATACTTCCTCCAGATACGGTGATAATGTTTCGCTGTCACCTCCTTCCTAGCCTTTATCAGAGTAGGGATGACCTCGTCCGGAATGCCTTTCCCAGCTAGGATCTGGCGTTCAACCGCCATGCCGTCAAACTCAGCCGCGGTAAGTCTTGGAACAGACAGGGCCCCTGTTGCAACAGGTCCTCTCTGAGAGGAAGAGGCCACGGATCTTCTGTGAGCATTTCCCGCAGATCCGGATACCAAGCCCTTCGAGGCCAATCTGGAACAATGAGAATTGTCTGTACTCCTTTTCGTCTTATGATTCTCAATATTTTTGAGATGAGAGGAAGAGGAGGAAACACATAGACCGATTGAAACACCCACGGTGTCACCAGGGCGTCAACTGCTACTGCCTGAGGGTCCCTTGACCTGGCACAATACCTCGGAAGCTTATTGTTGAGGCGTGACGCCATCATGTCTATTTGAGGACGTCCCCAAAGACTTGTTATTTTTGCAAAAACTTCTTGATGAAGACCCCACTCTCCTGGATGGAGATCGTTTCTGCTGAGGAAGTCTGCTTCCCAATTGTCCACTCCCGGAATGAATACCGCTGAGAGAGCGCTTACGTGATTTTCCGCCCATCGCAGAATCCTGGTGGCTTCCGCAATTGCCACTCTGCTCCTTGTCCCGCCTTGGCGGTTTACATGAGCCACGGCTGTGACGTTGTCTGATTGAATCAGAACCGGAAGGTCGCGAAGAAGATTCTCCGCTTGTCGAAGGCCGTTGTATATGGCCTGTAATTCAAGTATGTTGTTGTGTAGACAAGCCTCCTGGCTTGACCACAGTCCCTGAAAATTCCTGCCTTGTGTGACTGCTCCCCATCCTCGGAGGCTCGCGTCCGTGGTCACCAGAACCCAGTCCTGAATGCCGAACCTGCGACCCTCTATAAGGTGAGCACTCTGCAGCCACCACAGGAGAGACACCCTGGCCCTGGGGGACAGGGTTATTTTCTGATGTATTTGAAGGTGGGACCCGGACTACTTGTCCAGAAGGTCCCACTGAAAAGTCCTCACATGAAACCTGCCGAAGGCCTCGTAGGTCGCCACCATTTCCCCAGTACTCGAGTGCATTGATGAACTGACACTCTTTTTGGTTTTAACAGGTCTCTGACCATGTTCTGGAGTTCCTGGGCTTTTTTCATCGGGAGAAAAACCCTCTTTTGTTCTGTGTCCAGAATCATGCCTAAGAAAGACAGCCGAGTTGTTGGAACCAACTGTGACTTTGGTAGATTTAGGATCCAGCCATGTTGCTGCAGCACTCTCAGGGAGAGCGACACGCTTTTGTGCAACTGTTCCTTTGATCTTTTCTCAGGAGATCGTCCAAGTACGGGATAATTGTGACTCCTTGCCTGCGCAGGAGTACCATCATTTCCACCATTACCTTGGTGAAAACCCTCGGGCCGTGGAAAGCCCAAACGGCAACGTCTGAAATTGGTAATGACAATCCTGTACAGCAAATCTCAGGAATGCCTGATGAGGAGGAAATATGGGGACATGAAGGTATGCATCCTTTATGTCCAGAGACACCATATAATCCCCCCCTTCCAGGCTGGTGATGACCACTCTGAGCGATTCCATCTTGAATTTGACCCTGTTCAAGTATAGGTTTAAGGGTTTTAAATTCAGAATGGGTCTGACCGAACCGTCCGGTTTCGGGACCACAAACAGGGTTGAGTAGTACCCCGTCCCCTGTTGAAGCAGGGGAACTTTGACCACCACTTGTTGAAGACACAGTTTTTGAATTGCACTTAAAACTACCTCCCTCTCTGGGGAAGAAGCTGGTAGGGCCGATTCGAAAAACCGGCGAGGAGGTACATCTTCGAATTCCAGCTTGTAACTCTGGGAAACAATTTCTATTGCCCAGGGATCCACCTGTGATTGAACCCAGACGTGGCTGAAAAGTCGAAGACGTGCCCCCACCGGTGCGGACTCTCTCAGTGGAGCCCCAGCGTCATGCGGTGGATTTAGTAGAAGCCGGGGAGGACTTCTGCTCCTGGGAACTAGCTGTAGCTGGCAGCTTTTTCCCTCTGCCCTTACCTCTGGCGAGAAAGGAAGATCCCCGTACTCTCTTGGATTTATGCGACCGAAAGGACTGCATCTGATAATGTGGCGTTTTCTTTGACTGTGAGGAAACATAAGGTAAAAAAGCGGATTTACCTGCAGTAGCTGTTGAAGCCAGGTCCGTGAGACCTTCCCCAAATAAGTCCTCACCCTTGTAAGGCAAAACCTCCATATGCCTCTTGAGTCGGCATCACCCGTCCATTGGCTGGTCCACAGTGCTCGCCTAGCAGAAATCGCCATGGCGTTGGCTCTGGAACCCAGTAGGCCAACGTCTCTCTGAGCATCTCTCATATATAGTACAGCATCCTTTATATGACCCAAGGTCAGTAAAATGGTATCCTTATCCAGAGTATCAATGTCAGCAGTCAAGGTATCTGTCCACGCTGCTACAGCGCTACAAACCCAAGCCGACGCTATCGCCGGTCTGAGCAAGGTACCAGTATGTGTATAAATGGACTTCAAGGTATTCTCCTGCCTGCGATCAGCAGGATCTTTGAGGGCTGCGGTATCTTGCGACGGCAGCGCCACCTTTTTGGATAAGCGCGTTAACGCTTTGTCCACCCTGGGGGAGGATTCCCACCGTATCCTGTCCTTAGCCGGGAAAGGATACGCCATAAGAATCCTTTTGGGAATCTGCAGTATCTTGTCTGGCGTTTCCCAAGCCCTTTCAAACAACTCATTTAACTCATGGGAAGGGGTACAAGTAACCTCAGGTTTCTTTTCTTTAAACATGTGGACCCTCGTGTCAGGTACAGAGGGGTCATCCGTGATATGCAACACATCTTTTATTGCAATAATCATATAATGAATACTTTTTGCCAACTTTGGCTGCAACCTTGCATCATCGTAGTCGACACTGGAGTCAGAATCCGTGTCGGTATCAGTGTCTGCTACTTGGGATAGTGGGCGTTTCTGAGACCCAGAAGGGCCTTGTGACATAGTAAAAGGCAAGGATGGACTCCCTGCATTTTCTCTGGACTCCGCTTTGTCCAACCTTTTATGTAATAAATTCACATTTGCATTTAAAACATTCCACATATCCAACCAATCAGGTGTTGGCGTTGCCGACGGATACACCACACTCATTTGCGCCACCTCCTCCCTAGAAGAGCTTTCGACTTCAGACATGCCGACACACACGTACCGACACCCCCACACACTCAGGGAAATCTCTAATCTGGAGACAGTTCCCCAATAAGGCCCTTTGGAGAGACAGAGAGAGAGTATGGAGAGACAGAGAGAGAGTATGCCAGCACACACCCAGCGCCAAATGACCCTGGAAACACAATTCCCAGATATACAGTGCTTTTTTATATATGTTAAATATACACTGACTGCGCCAAATATATGTGCCCCCCCCCCCCTCTTTTAAAGCCCTCTGTCACCGTGTTCAGCAGGGGAGAGTCCGGGGAGCCAGCTTCTCAGCAGCGTGCTGTGGAGAAAATGGCGCTGGTTAGTGCTGTGGAATCAAACTCCGCCCCCTCAGCGGCGGGCTTCGGTCCCGCTCAAAAATACAATAACTGGCGGGGGATCGTATATATTAATGCCTCAGCCTTATATACCGTTAATAATGCCAGCCAAGAGGTTTATTGCTGCCCAGGGCGCCCCCCCTGCGCCCTGCACCCATCCGTGCCTGTATTGTGTGGGTGTGGGTATGTGTGTGTGGGAGCAAAGGCGCTGCGCGTTACCTCAGTGAAGATCAGAAGTCTTCTGCCGCCTTTGAAGTCTTCTTTCTTCTTATACTCACCCGGCTTCTATCTTCCGGCTCTGCAAGGAGGACGACGGCGCGGCTCTGGAACGAACGGCTAGGGTGAGACCTGCGTTCCGATCCCTCTGGAGCTAATGGTGTCCAGTAGCCTAAGAAGCAAAGCCTATCACTTAAGTAGGTCTGCTTCTCTCTCCTCAGTCCCACGAGGAAGGGAGCCTGTTGCCATCAGTGCTCCCTGAAAATAAAAAACCTAACAAAATTATTTTTCAGAGAAACTCAGGAGAGCTCCTCTGTAATGCACCCTATCTCCTCTGGGCACAGGATCTAACTGAGGTCTGGAGGAGGGGCATGGAGGGAGGAGCCAGTGCACACCCAATTCTAAAGTTCTTTATAGTGCCCATGTCTCCTGCGGAGACCGTCTATACCCCATGGTCCTTACGGAGTCCCCAGCATCCTCTAGGACATAAGAGAAATTAGCTTTCTATAATTTTTTCTGAAGTGAATACAGCCATTTGACCCACTTTAATGACACCAAATAGTTTTATTATGGCCACTAATAGACTTCTATAATGTTTTCGTATATTAGATTGGCTTTATTGGGGGGTATAGGCAGATTTCCCCACTTTCTTCCACACTTATCTCTGGTTTTGCCAGCTAGAATTATAGCGCAAATTTCGTTATCACCATTTTGGAATAGGATAGGTGGGATAAACGGGAGCACGCAGGCTGCTATAAGCTGCTTTTTTCGGGAGATAGGTGCAATAACATTAGCTGCAAGCGTGTTATCGCGGCTAATTGAATCCCTTTGAATCCTATTAGGAAGAAAGTGCTATATAAATAACATTATTATTGTTATAGGGTAACATCACCTGGAGATCCTACACAATGCGGCTTGGTAAATCTGACAGCTTCGTAGCCCCATATGAGGGTTTCGACTGCTGTTGGACATGGAGGGATCAAGACAGCTACCTGCTGCAATCCATCCATACATAGAAAGTAAGGGTGCGTACACACTATGCAATATTGTATACGATCCGGATATCAACTGGTTTGTTGCGATATTGTATAGTGTGTGCGCTCGAAACAGTATACGATGCGTGCTTCAGCGTACCCTACATCGCACGTGTGTATGCACTAGAGATGAGCGCCGGAAATTTTTCGGGTTTTGTGTTTTGGTTTTGGGTTCGGTTCCGCGGCCGTGTTTTGGGTTCGAACGCGTTTTGGCAAAACCTCACCGAATTTTTTTTGTCGGATTCGGGTGTGTTTTGGATTCGGGTGTTTTTTTTAAAAAAACACTAAAAAACAGCTTAAATCATAGAATTTGGGGGTCATTTTGATCCCAAAGTATTATTAACCTCAAAAACCATAATTTACACTCATTTTCAGTCTATTCTGAATACCTCACACCTCACAATATTATTTTTAGTCCTAAAATTTGCACCTAGGTCGCTGGATGACTAAGCTGGGCGACCCTAGTGGCCGACACAAACACCGGGCCCATCTAGGAGTGGCACTGCAGTGTCACGCAGGATGTCCCTTCCAAAAAACCCTCCCCAAACAGCACATGACGCAAAGAAAAAAAGAGGCGCAATGAGGTAGCTGACTGTGTGTGTAAGATAAGCGACCCTAGTGGCCGACACAAACACCGGGCCCATCTAGGAGTGGCACTGCAGTGTCACGCAGGATGTCCCTTCCAAAAAACCCTCCCCAAACAGCACATGACGCAAAGAAAAAAAGAGGCGCAATGAGGTAGCTGACTGTGTGAGTAAGATAAGCGACCCTAGTGGCCGACACAAACACCGGGCCCATCTAGGAGTGGCACTGCAGTGTCACGCAGGATGTCCCTTCCAAAAAACCCTCCCCAAACAGCACATGACGCAAAGAAAAAAAGAGGCGCAATGAGGTAGCTGACTATGTGAGTAAGATAAGCGACCCTAGTGGCCGACACAAACACCGGGCCCATCTAGGAGTGGCACTGCAGTGTCACGCAGGATGTCCCTTCCAAAAAACCCTCCCCAAACAGCACATGCGCAAAGAAAAAAAGAGGCGCAATGAGGTAGCTGACTGTGTGAGTAAGATAAGCGACCCTAGTGGCCGACACAAACACCGGGCCCATCTAGGAGTGGCACTGCAGTGTCACGCAGGATGTCCCTTCCAAAAAACCCTCCCCAAACAGCACATGACGCAAAGAAAAAAAGAGGCGCAATGAGGTAGCTGACTGTGTGAGTAAGATAAGCGACCCTAGTGGCCGACACAAACACCGGGCCCATCTAGGAGTGGCACTGCAGTGTCACGCAGGATGTCCCTTCCAAAAAACCCTCCCCAAACAGCACATGACGCAAAGAAAAAAAGAGGCGCAATGAGGTAGCTGACTGTGTGAGTAAGATAAGCGACCCTAGTGGCAGACACAAACACCGGGCCCATCTAGGAGTGGCACTGCAGTGTCACGCAGGATGTCCCTTCCAAAAAACCCTCCCCAAACAGCACATGACGCAAAGAAAAAAAGAGGCGCAATGAGGTAGCTGACTGTGTGAGTAAGATAAGCGACCCTAGTGGCCGACACAAACACCGGGCCCATCTAGGAGTGGCACTGCAGTGTCACGCAGGATGTCCCTTCCAAAAAACCCTCCCCAAACAGCACATGACGCAAAGAAAAAAAGAGGCGCAATGAGGTAGCTGTGTGAGTAAGATAAGCGACCCTAGTGGCCGACACAAACACCGGGCCCATCTAGGAGTGGCACTGCAGTGTCACGCAGGATGTCCCTTCCAAAAAACCCTCCCCAAACAGCACATGACGCAAAGAAAAATTAAAGAAAAAAGAGGTGCAAGATGGAATTGTCCTTGGGCCCTCCCACCCACCCTTATGTTGTATAAACAGGACATGCACACTTTAACCAACCCATCATTTCAGTGACAGGGTCTGCCACACGACTGTGACTGATATGACGGGTTGGTTTGGACCCCCACCAAAAAAGAAGCAATTAATCTCTCCTTGCACAAACTGGCTCTACAGAGGCAAGATGTCCACCTCATCATCATCCTCCGATATATCACCGTGTACATCCCCCTCCTCACAGATTATCAATTCGTCCCCACTGGAATCCACCATCTCAGCTCCCTGTGTACTTTGTGGAGGCAATTGCTGCTGGTCAATGTCTCCGCGGAGGAATTGATTATAATTCATTTTAATGAACATCATCTTCTCCACATTTTCTGGATGTAACCTCGTACGCCGATTGCTGACAAGATGAGCGGCGGCACTAAACACTCTTTCGGAGTACACACTTGTGGGAGGGCAACTTAGGTAGAATAAAGCCAGTTTGTGCAAGGGCCTCCAAATTGCCTCTTTTTCCTGCCAGTATAAGTACGGACTGTGTGACGTGCCTACTTGGATGCGGTCACTCATATAATCCTCCACCATTCTTTCAATGGTGAGAGAATCATATGCAGTGACAGTAGACGACATGTCCGTAATTGTTGTCAGGTCCTTCAGTCCGGACCAGATGTCAGCATCAGCAGTCGCTCCAGACTGCCCTGCATCACCGCCAGCGGGTGGGCTCGGAATTCTGAGCCTTTTCCTCGCACCCCCAGTTGCGGGAGAATGTGAAGGAGGAGATGTTGACAGGTCACGTTCCGCTTGACTTGACAATTTTCTCACCAGCAGGTCTTTCAACCCCAGCAGACTTGTGTCTGCCGGAAAGAGAGATCCAAGGTAGGTTTTAAATCTAGGATCGAGCACGGTGGCCAAAATGTAGTGCTCTGATTTCAACAGATTGACCACCCGTGAATCCTGGTTAAGCGAATTAAGGGCTCCATCCACAAGTCCCACATGCCTAGCGGAATCGCTCCGTGTTAGCTCCTCCTTCAATGTCTCCAGCTTCTTCTGCAAAAGCCTGATGAGGGGAATGACCTGACTCAGGCTGGCAGTGTCTGAACTGACTTCACGTGTGGCAAGTTCAAAGGGCATCAGAACCTTGCACAACGTTGAAATCATTCTCCACTGCGCTTGAGACAGGTGCATTCCACCTCCTATATCGTGGTCAGATGTATAGGCTTGAATGGCCTTTTGCTGCTCCTCCAACCTCTGAAGCATATAGAGGGTTGAATTCCACCTCGTTACCACTTCTTGCTTCAGATGATGGCAGGGCAGGTTCAGGCGTTTTTGGTGTTGCTCCAGTCTTCTGTACGTGGTGCCTGTACGCCGAAAGTGTCCCACAATTCTTCTGGCCACCGACAGCATCTCTTGCACGCCCCTGTCGTTTTTTAAAAAATTCTGCACCACCAAATTCAAGGTATGTGCAAAACATGGGACGTGCTGGAATTTGCCCATATTTAATGCACACACAATATTGCTGGCGTTGTCCGATGCCACAAATCCACAGTAGAGTCCAATTGGGGTAAGCCATTCCGCGATGATCTTCCTCAGTTGCCGTAAGAGGTTTTCAGCTGTGTGCGTATTCTGGAAACCGGTGATACAAAGCGTAGCCTGCCTAGGAAAGAGTTGGCGTTTGCGAGATCCTGCTACTGGTGCCGCTGCTGCTGTTCTTGCGGCGGGAGTCCATACATCTACCCAGTGGGCTGTCACAGTCATATAGTCCTGACCCTGCCCTGCTCCACTTGTCCACATGTCCGTGGTTAAGTGGACATTGGGTACAGCTGCATTTTTTAGGACACTGGTGACTCTTTTTCTGAGGTCTGTGTACATTTTCGGTATCGCCTGCCTAGAGAAATGGAACCTAGATGGTATTTGGTACCGGGGACACAGTACCTCCAACAAGTCTCTAGTTGGCTCTGCAGTAATGATGGATACCGGAACCACGTTTCTCACCACCCAGGATGCCAAGGCCTCAGTTATCCGCTTTGCAGTAGGATGACTGCTGTGATATTTCATCTTCCTCGCAAAGGACTGTTGAACAGTCAATTGCTTACTGGAAGTAGTACAAGTGGGCTTACGACTTCCCCTCTGGGATGACCATCGACTCCCAGCAGCAACAACAGCAGCGCCAGCAGCAGTAGGCGTTACACGCAAGGATGCATCGGGGAATCCCAGGCAGGAGAGGAATCGTCAGAATTGCCAGTGACATGGCCTGCAGGACTATTGGCATTCCTGGGGAAGGAGGAAATTGACACTGAGGGAGTTGGTGGGGTGGTTTGCGGGAGCTTGGTTACAAGAGGAAGGGATTTACTGGTCAGTGGACTGCTTCCGCTGTCACCCAAAGTTTTTGAACTTGTCACTGACTTATTATGAACGCGCTGCAGGTGACGTATAAGGGAGGATGTTCCGAGGTGGTTAACGTCCTTACCCCTACTTATTACAGCTTGACAAAGGCAACACACGGCTTGACACCTGTTGTCCGCATTTCTGTTGAAATACCTCCACACCGAAGAGCTGATTTTTTTGGTATTTTCACCAGGCATGTCAACGGCCATATTCCTCCCACGGACAACAGGTGTCTCCCCGGGTGCCTGACTTAAACAAACCACCTCACCATCAGAATCCTCCTGGTCAATTTCCTCCCCAGCGCCAGCAACACCCATATCCTCCTCATCCTGGTGTACTTCAACACTGACATCTTCAATCTGACTATCAGGAACTGGACTGCGGGTGCTCCTTCCAGCACTTGCAGGGGGCGTGCAAATGGTGGAAGGCGCATGCTCTTCACGTCCAGTGTTGGGAAGGTCAGGCATCGCAACCGACACAATTGGACTCTCCTTGTGAATTTGGGATTTCGAAGAACGCACAGTTCTTTGCGGTGCTACTGCTTTTGCCAGCTTGAGTCTTTTCATTTTTCTAGCGGGAGGCTGAGTGCTTCCATCATCATGTGAAGCTGAACCACTAGCCATGAACATAGGCCAGGGCCTCAGCCGTTCCTTGCCACTCCGTGTGGTAAATGGCATATTGGCAAGTTTACGCTTCTCCTCCGACAATTTTATTTTAGGTTTTGGAGTCCTTTTTTTACTGATATTTGGTGTTTTGGATTTGACATGCTCTGTACTATGCCATTGGGCATCGGCCTTGGCAGACGACGTTGCTGGCATTTCATCGTCTCGGCCATGACTAGTGGCAGCAGCTTCAGCACGAGGTGGAAGTGGATCTTGATCTTTCCCTAATTTTGGAACCTCAACATTTTTGTTCTCCATATTTTAATAGGCACAACTAAAAGGCACCTCAGGTAAACAATGGAGATGGATGGATACTAGTACTAGCTAATAATACTAGTACTAATACTAGCTAATAATAATAGTACTAGCTAATAATACTAGCTAGATACTAGCTGCTAATATAGACTGGTTGATAATGAGATGTAGTATGTATAAAGAAGAAAGAAAGAAAAAAACCACGGGTAGGTGGTATACAATTATGGATGGACTGCCGAGTGCCGACACAGAGGTAGCTACAGCCGTGAACTACCGTACTGTGTCTGCTGCTAGTATAGACTGGATGATAAATAATGATATAAAAAATATATCACTACTGCAGCCGGACAGGTATATAATATTATATAATGACGGACCTGCTGGACACTGTCTGTCAGCAGAATGAGTTTTTTATAGAAGAAAAAAACACCACACAAGTCACACGAGTCCACGACGAGTGTACTTTTTCAGGCAGACAATCAATAAATATAGTACTATAGTACTGGTGGTCAGTGTGGTCAGGTCACTGGTCACAGTGGTCAGTCACACTGGCAGTGGCACTAGTCTCTCTCTGGCAGCAAAAGTGTGCACTGTTTAATATGTACTCCTGGCTCCTGCTATAACCTATAACTGCTCCCCAGTCTCCCCCACAATTAAGCTGTGTGAGCACAGTCAGATATTAATGAAGGACCTGCTGGACACTGTCTGTCAGCAGAATGAGTTTTTTAAAGAAGAAAAAAACACCACACAAGTCACACGAGTCCACGACGAGTGTACTTTTTCAGGCAGACAATCAATAAATATAGTACTATAGTACTGGTGGTCAGTGTGGTCAGGTCACTGGTCACAGTGGTCAGTCACACTGGCAGTGGCACTAGTCTCTTTCTGGCAGCAAAAGTGTGCACTGTTTAATATGTACTCCTGGCTCCTGCTATAACCTATAACTGCTCCCCAGTCTCCCCCACAATTAAGCTGTGTGAGCACAGTCAGATATTAATGACGGACCTGCTGGACACTGTCTGTCAGCAGAATGAGTTTTTTAAAGAAGAAAAAAACACCACACAAGTCACACGAGTCCACGACGAGTGTACTTTTTCAGGCAGACAATCAATAAATATAGTACTATAGTACTGGTGGTCAGTGTGGTCAGGTCACTGGTCACAGTGGTCAGTCACACTGGCAGTGGCACTAGTCTCTCTCTGGCAGCAAAAGTGTGCACTGTTTAATATGTACTCCTGGCTCCTGCTATAACCTATAACTGCTCCCCAGTCTCCCCCACAATTAAGCTGTGTATCGTTTTTTTCAGGCAGAGAACAAGAACAGAACGGATTATTATTTAAATATTAATAAATTATAAAACTGCACTGGTGGTCAGGTCACTGGTCATCAGTCACTAGTAGTATAATATAATACCTCCTCCTAAGCTCCAGTAAGTATAGTAATGAACGTGTCTCACTCTCACTCTCCTATTTTAATTTCTAAACGGAGAGGACGCCAGCCACGTCCTCTCCCTATCAATCTCAATGCACGTGTGAAAATGGCGGCGACGCGCGGCTCCTTATATAGAATCCGAGTCTCGCGATAGAATCCGAGCCTCGCGAGAATCCGACAGTGTGATGATGACGTTCGTGCGCGCTCGGGTTAACCGAGCAAGGCGGGAAGATCCGAGTCGCTCGGCCCCGTGTAAAAAAAACTGAAGTTCGGGCGGGTTCGGATTCAGAGGAACCGAACCCGCTCATCTCTAGTATGCACTTGCTGATTTTGGGGGCCCCATCACAGACGTTGAGAGATAGATAGATAGATAGATAGATAGATAGATAGATAGATAGAACATATACTGTACATATAGTATGCATATTTATTTATTTATTATATAGATGATCATTACTGGAAAATACGGATAAATCTCTCTAGAACTTGGAACTCCCTGGAAACAATTAGCACCACTGTAATTCCAAAAACATTTTGCTCCCTATAACACCGGTCAACAAAAATAAAAATTTGAGCCTTTATTTTAATAACTATTTTCTGATTCTCTATATCAAAAAATAACCAAAACCTTTGTTTATTTTTAAAAACTTTGCTTTTGTCCCTTTTACAATGATCAATAAATATTAAAGTTTTTGAATGACCATATAAGGAGAAGCGTGTTTTAGTAAGTAAAGGTGCATACACACGGTGAGATTCGGGCTAACCCCGATTCTCACTGTGCAATAGGGCTAGGTCGGTATTGCAAGCATATATAATGACTGTGCTTGCGATACTGGCTTTGTCCGATTTTGGCTAAGTGTCAATTTTGACTATCTTTTCCACGAGATAGTCAAAATTGACTTGCCTGCACAGTCTCTATAGGCTTGTGATACTGACCGCGCATCGGCATCACATCGGGATCGCAAGGTGACTTTCACCTTGCGATTTGCACTAACTTTCCTTACGATTATATAGTCAAAATCGTAAGAAAAAATCTCACCGTGTGTACACACCTTAAGGGAGGGGACAAGCGGGGGGGAAGCAAATGGTATTCTGACCCTCATTACACATAAGCAAATGTGTAACTATTCAGATAGCTAAACCATTCCATCTCTCAATGCACAGACAATGAGATTTTATTAATACAGACTGGAATGATTGTCCACATAAAATAGCTGTAGTTCTGCAGAATAGATTACTGTACATCTAATAAATAAGAGAATAAACAGCGCACGTAAATAAGATAAAAGTCTCTTGGGTAGAGGAGACTTAACACAGCCTGTCAGCAACTCATGCACAGATAACTGAGTAGTAACAAAAATGGAGGATCTAACCTTTTGACCTGTCACATGGCAAAAGACAGCTAAGCATAGACAAACAAATGCAGATCTGCACAGAACAGAGAAGACTTATGCCCCGTACACACAGGGAGAAGTGTGTGCTGAGCGATCTATCAGTGGGGGTGATTCCGAGTTGTTCGCTCGCTAGCTGCTTTTAGCAGCATTGCACACGCTAAGCCGCCGCCCTCTGGGAGTGTATCTTAGCTTAGCAGAATTGCAAACGAAAGATTAGCAGAATTGCAAATAGAAAATTCTTAGCAGTTTCTGAGTACCTCGAGACTTACTCACAAATAGCGATCAGTTCAGTCAGTTTCGTTCCTGGTTTGACGTCACACACACGCCCATCGTTCGGCCAGCCACTCCCCCGTTTCTCCAGACACTCGCGCGTTTTTCCCTGGCACGCCTGCGTTTTTCCGCACACTCCCAGAAAATGGCCAGTTTCTGCCCAGAAACACCCACTTCCTGTCAATCACACTACGATCACTTCAACGATGAAAAATCTTCGTTCGGGCGTGAGTAAATCTACTAAGTTTTGTGTTAAAATACTAACCGCATGCGCACTGAGAACCATGCGCATGCGCATTTTTGCCTTAATCGCTCCGTTGCAAAAATCGGCAACGAGCAAACAACTCGGAATGACCCCCAGTGACCGCTCAGCATACATCTCTCCCCCCACTCAGCACAGCGCAAAGTGTGCTGAGCGAGGGGGGCGAATGGACCTCATTTCTCCCAGCGGTGAAATGAGCAACCTGCTAGATTGTGCCTGCATGCAGGCCAATCTAGCACCGGCGATAGCAACGCGCATCACTATCGCTGTGAGGCATACACATGGAGAGATCTGTGCTTAAGTTCTAAGCAATCTAGTCAAGATTACTTATGGCCCATACACACTATGCAATATCATTCACAATCTGAACAATATTGTTCAGTCCTAAATGAAATTGCATAATGTGTATGCATGATCCGACGTACGATGCGCGCTTCCGCGGGACGCCGGCAACATCGTACATCGGACTGCATGCAGTCTTGATGAGGTGATAATGTGTGCTTTTGTACTCCACTGATGACTTTGTTTCTAGACATCGTATGGCATCGTTTGTAGTGTGTACACACGATCCGATCCGATATCGTATACAATATCGTATCGTATGGGATCGCATAATGTGTACATAGGGGTGGTCTTCAGGTTGCCGGCGGTCGGGCTCCCGGCGACCTCCATACCGGCGCCAGAATCCCGACCGCCGGCATACCAACATATTTTCTCCCTCTGGGGGGGTCCACGACCCCCCTGGAAGGACGCGCGCCACCATGGCCAAAGCGTGGCGAGCGCAGCGAGCCCGCAAGGGGCTCATTTGCGCTCGCCCAGCTGTCGGTATGCCGGCAGTCGGGATTCCGGCGCCGGTATGCTGGTCGCCGGGAGCCCGACCGCCGGCATACCATGCTACACCCGTACGTAGCATTAGAATTTAAACACTGATCTTTCCGTGTGTACCCCCCTTTAACTATTCGGAACAGCAAGGTGAACGTTTTCATCAAGATGTGATGGACTTTGAACGTTGTTATCAGGGGCAATACAATGGGAGCATGATGAGGGATTAAATTTGGGGGCTAATGCGAGAAAGTCCATACAATCACAGAAGAAATACAAAAAAATATTAATTTCTAAAAAAAAATTATATATTCTGTTACAGTATTTTGTTTTATAACAAAATGTAAATAAAAAAAATTAAAATTCATAACAAAACTGTTTTATTTTTACATAAAGTTATGAAAATAGGGACATTTTTTTAAAATGCGTAATTTTATTCTGATAGCTACAAAAGCAATTTTTTTTCCTTTAATTAGTAATGTAGAAGAAATGAAATCAGATATGCAGAACCCAGGCTCAAAATTTGTGTTGACAGGTGTAATCAAACAGAAAACGACATTAGCTATTTTTATGTACATTATCTATTTATCATAGAAGAAAAACAATTCCTGCTATGACTGAAACTAAAAATATCACTAGGATTTACAGCAAATTCCCATGACACGCATGACGCATCTGCTTATCAGTAAAGGTAGGCGGTTTCCGTGCGATCACATATCATACAGTAAACCTGTCCATTTCTTAAACTTCTAGAAAAAAAAGTGAAGCTAATCTTGCAAAACACTCCCGCCCGCTTCAGTCTCATACACACATGCCTAACCACAACCAAGCAATTTACCCCTTTTCCCAGATCACGTTGCACAAAGCGCGGACGCCAAACTGTTGTCCTGTCACGTGAAGGGGAAAGGCTGACCTACATTCAACCAATCCGGAGAGAGGAGCGGAAGAAAGTCTCGAATCCCTTGGAGAATCACGTGGGGATTGGGCTGTCTTGTGGCTGTCAAAGCCGAAGGGAAGCGAGGGCGCGCCCTGTCAAACAGAGTAGGATGCGGGGGCGCGCAGTGTCAGACAGACTAGGATGCGGGGGCGCGCAGTGTCGGACAACATTAGGTTGGGATGGCGCGCATTGAACTACGAAATACAAGTAATGTATGAGGGTGTAGTTGCTGCCCCCTAGTCATATAAAGCATAACTACAGCATTTAAACGTCAAATATAGTACGTGACAGCACTGATAGAGAAATCATGAATCAATTTATACTACATTGACGCATGAAATATCAGGAGACGAGGCATCTCATAGAAAGTCAGTCATTTATAATTATAGGAATTTTATATACTAAAACATCCATGCAGTGCTAGAGAGATAATGATTTTGTTACATTCTCTTTTGCAGCTTGTAACGTGGAGGAGGGTTGCATTGCAATATATTAGCGAGCTGCAATAAAATATTACAACATACATTATATACAGTATATATGTTCAAAGATTGTGTGGTAATGGTGTCCAAGAGCAATGGTAATATACTATGTTTGATGTGAAAAAATAATGTTCTACATATACAGTATACCGCATTGTCTGCATTACTGTAAATGACCTGTGTGCACAGACAGGCAGTGCAGCGCTGCAGATTGCCTTTCACTCACTGGCGTATCTACAATGGGTACAGTGTGTGCAGCGCACACGGGCCCCTGAATATAGAGGGGGCCCCCACCGCACACGCACCCATTTTTTGAATACTTACCACTCCGTAGTCCCGCGTCGATGTGAGCAGCGCTGTGGAATCACCGTGAAAATGTTGCAGCGGCCATTTTCACGGTGTTCTGCACATGGGCAGTAGAGAGATCAATGGGGAAATGGCTGCCACACCATTTTGCCATTGATCTGCACATGCACAGTAGAGTCTGAGCCCTCTAGCGCTCAGACTCTCAGCGCTGCCGGCAGAGAGGAAGGGGCCAGAATGGAGGAGGCAGCACACGGGCCTCCTCCTCTCTTAAAGCACCCCTGCTTTTACTTGTAATCCTTTTCCACTGACATCTAAATCCCAGGTTATTGCACATGAACGCACATCAACCCAGGATTTTACTCAGCTGAATGGGTCCACCCGGGTCCAGTGAGCTGGGTATCCTTCCCAGGTAGTTAGCAGTGTTTTATCTAGGAAGGACTAAGGTGAGCTGCAGTGTAAATGGGTAACCCCAGTCTTCCGACCCTAAACCCGTTCACAGCGTGGAGAGAGACGCTTTCCTGGAGCAAGGAGATGATGTATTCTCTAAGCGCCGGCACTACATCTGTGTGCACTGTGCAGTGTGAACGGCGCCGACCCGGGGATAATCCCGGGCCAGCGCTGCAGTGTGAAAGGGGTTTTCTCTGACGTCCTAGTGGATGCTGGGGACTCCGTAAGGACCATGGGGAATAGACGGGCTCCGCAGGAGACTGGGCACACTATAAGAAAGATTTGGTACTACCTGGTGTGCACTGGCTCCTCCCTCTATGCCCCTCCTCCAGACCTCAGTTAGATTTCTGTGCCCGGCCGAGTTGGATGCACACTAGGGGCTCTCCTGAGCTCCTAGAAAGAAAGTATATGTTAGGTTTTTTATTTTACAGTGAGACCTGCTGGCAACAGGCTCACTGCAACGAGGGACTAAGGGGAGAAGAAGCGAACCTACCTGCTTGCAGCTAGCTTGGGCTTCTTAGGCTACTGGACACCATTAGCTCCAGAGGGATCGACCGCAGGACCCGTCCTTGGTGTTCGTTCCCGGAGCCGCGCCGCCGTCCCCCTTACAGAGCCAGAAGCATGAAGATGGTCCGGAAAATCGGCGGCAGAAGACTTCAGTCTTCACCAAGGTAGCGCACAGCACTGCAGCTGTGCGCCATTGCTCCTCATACACACTTCACACTCCGGTCACTGAGGATGCAGGGCGCTGGGGGGCGCCCTGAGCAGCAATAATATCACCTTGGCTGGCAAAATAACCACAATATATAGCCCCAGAGGCTATATATATGGTAATTACCCCTGCCAGAATACAGAAAAAAGCGTGAGAAAAGTCAGCCGAAAAAGGGGCGGAGCCATCTCCCTCAGCACACTGGCGCCATTTCTCCCTCACAGTTCCGCTGGAAGGGAGCTCCCTGACTCTCCCCTGCAGTCTACACTACAGAAAAGGGTAAAAAAGAGAGGGGGGGCACAAATTTGAGGCGCAGTAAATATTATAGCAGCTATAGGGGACATAATTCAGTTAGTCCCTGCATTATATAGCGCTCTGGTGTGTGCTGGCATACTCTCTCTCTGTCTCCCCAAAGGGCTTTTGTGGGGTCCTGTCTCCTTTAAGAGCATTCCCTATGTGTGTGTGCGGTGTGTCGGTACGGCTGTGTCGACATGTTTGATGAGGAGACTTATGTGGAGGCGGAGCAGATGCCTATAAATGTGATGTCACCCCCTGCGGGGCAGACACCTGAGTGGATGGACTTATGGAAGGAATTACGTGCAAGTGTCGACTCCTTACATAAAAAATTTGACGACATGCCAAATGCGGGACAGCCGGCTTCTCAGCTCGTGCCTGCCCAGGCAATTCAAAGGCCATCAGGGGCTCTAAAACGCCCACTACCTCAGATGGCAGACACAGATGTCGACACGGATACTGATACCAGTGTCGACGACGATGAGTCAAATTTAATGTCCACTAGGGCCATTCGTTGCATGATTGAGGCAATGAAAGAGGTTTTACACCTTTCTGATATAAACCCAGGTACCTCAAAAAAGGGTATTATGTTTGGGGAGAAAAAACTGCCAATAGTTTTTCCCCCATCTGAAGAATTAAATGAAGTGTGTGAAGAAGCGTGGGCTTTTCCTGATAAAAAATTGGTGATTTCAAAAAAATTACTAATGGCGTTCCCTTTCTCGCCAGAGGATAGGTCACGTTGGGAAACTCCACCTAGGGTGGATAAAGCGCTCACACGTTTGTCTAAAAAGGTGGCACTACCGTCTCCGGATACGGCCGCCCTAAAGGAACCTGCTGATAGAAAGCAGGAGGCTATCCTAAAGTCTATATACACACACACTGGTGTTGTACTGAGACCAGCTATTGCTTCAGCCTGGATGTGCAGTGCTGCTGCTGCTTGGTCAGATTCCCTGTCAGAAAATATTGACACCCTGGACAGGGACACTATATTGCTAACCGTAGAGCATATAAAAAACTCAGTCTTGTACATGAGAGATGCACAGAGGGAGATCTGCCGGCTGGCATCTAGAATAGGTGCATTGTCCATTTCTGATAGGAGAGGCTTATGGACTCGGCAGTGAACAGGGGATGCAGATTCTAAAAGGCACATGGAAGTTTTGCCTTATAAGGGTGAGGAGTTATTCGGGGATGGTCTCTCAGACCTTGTTTCCACAGCAACAGCTGGGAAGTCAGCATTTTTGCCCCATGTCCCCTCACAGCCTAAGAAAGCACCGTATTATCAGGTACAGTCCTTTCGACCCCAGAAAAACAGGCGGGGAAAAGGCGGGTCCTTTCTGTCTAGAGGCAGAGGAAGGGGAAAAAGGCTGCACCACGCAGCAGGTTCCCAGGAACAAAAGTCCTCCCCCGCTTCTTCCAAATCCGCCGCATGACGGTGGGGCTCCACAGGCAGAGCCAGGTACGGTGGGGGGCCGCCTCAAAAATTTCAGCGATCAGTGGGTTCGCTCACGGGTGGATCCCTGGATCCTTCAAGTAGTATCTCAGGGGTACAAGCTGGAATTCGAGGCGCCTCCCCCCCCGCCGTTTCCTCAAATCGGCCTTACCGACAACTCCCTCGGGCAGGGAGGCTGTACTAGAGGCAATTCACAAGCTGTATTCCCAGCAGGTGATAGTGAAAGTACCCCTACTTCAACAAGGCCGGGGTTACTATTCCACACTGTTTGTGGTACCGAAACCGGACGGTTCGGTGAGACCCATTTTAAATTTAAAATCCTTGAACACATACATAAAAAGATTAAAGTTCAAGATGGAATCGCTCAGGGCGGTTATTGCAAGCCTGGACGAGGGGGATACATGGTATCCCTGGACATCAAGGATGCTTACCTGCATGTCCCAATTTACCTTCCTCACCAGGAGTACCTCAGATTTGTGGTACAGGATTGCCATTACCAATTCCAGACACTACCATTTGGACTGTCCACGTCACCGAGGGTGTTTACCAAGGTAATGGCAGAAATGATGATACTCCTTCGAAAAAGGGGAGTTTTAATTATCCCGTACTTGGACGATCTCCTAATAAAGGCGAGGTCCAGGGAGCAGTTACTGGTCGGAGTAGCACTATCTCGGGAAGTGCTACAACAGCATGGCTGGATTCTAAACATTCCAAAGTCACAACTGGTTCCTTCCACACGCTTACTGTTCCTGGGGATGATTCTGGACACAGAACAGAAAAAAAGTGTTTCTCCCGCAGGAGAAAGCCAAGGAGCTGTCATCTCTAGTCAGAGACCTCCTAAAACCAAAACGGGTATCGGTGCATCACTGCACACGAGTCCTGGGAAAAATGGTGGCTTCATACGAAGCAATTCCATTCGGCAGGTTCCATGCAAGGACCTTCCAGTGGGACCTCTTGGACAAGTGGTCGGGATCGTATCTTCAGATGCATCAACTGATAACCCTGTCTCCAAGGACCAGGGTGTCTCTACTGTGGTGGCTGCAGAGTGCTCATCTTCTAGAGGGCCGCAGATTCGGCATACAGGACTGGGTCCTGGTGACCACGGATGCCAGCCTTCGGGGCTGGGGCGCAGTCACACAGGGAAGAAATTTCCAGGGACTTTGGTCAAGTCAGGAGTCGTCCCTACACATAAACATTCTGGAACTGAGGGCCATTTACAATGCCCTAAGTCAAGCAAGGCCCCTGCTTCAAAACCAGCCGGTTCTGATCCAATCAGACAACATCACGGCAGTCGCCCATGTAAACCGACAGGGCGGCACAAGAAGCAGGGTGGCGACGGCAGAAGCCACAAGGATTCTCCGATGGGCGGAAAATCACGTACTAGCACTGTCAGCAGTGTTCATTCCGGGAGTGGACAACTGGGAAGCAGACTTCCTCAGCAGACACGACCTACACCCGGGAGAGTGGGGACTTCATCCAGAAGTTTTCCTACTGTTAGTAAACCGTTGGGAAAGGCCACAGGTGGACATGATGGCGTCCCGCCTCAACAAAAAACTAAAGAGATATTGCGCCAGGTCAAGGGACCCTCAGGCGATAGCTGTGGATGCTCTAGTGACACCGTGGGTGTACCAGTCGGTTTATGTGTTCCCTCCTCTGCCTCTCATACCAAAGGTACTGAGAATAATAAGAAGGCGAGGAGTAAGAACGATACTCGTGGTTCCGGATTGGCCAAGAAGAGCTTGGTACCCGGAACTTCAAGAAATGTTAACAGAGGACCCATGGCCTCTACCGCTCAGACAGGATCTGCTACAGCAGGGGCCCTGTCTGTTCCAAGACTTACCGCGGCTGCGTTTGACGGCATGGCGGTTGAATTCCGGATCCTAAAGGAAAAGGGCATTCCGGAGGAAGTCATTCCTACGCTGATAAAAGCCAGGAAAGAAGTAACCGCAAACCATTATCACCGCATTTGGCGGAAATATGTTGCGTGGTGTGAGGCCAGGAAGGCCCCTACAGAGGAATTTCAGCTGGGTCGTTTTCTGCACTTCCTACAGTCAGGAGTGACTATGGGCCTAAAATTGGATTCCATTAAGGTCCAGATTTCGGCTTTGTCGATTTTCTTCCAGAAAGAACTGGCTTCACTGCCTGAAGTTCAGACTTTTGTAAAGGGAGTGCTTCATATTCAGCCCCCTTTTGTGCCTCCTGTGGCACCTTGGGATCTCAATGTGGTGTTGAGTTTCCTAAAATCACATTGGTTTGAACCACTTAAAACCGTGGATCTGAAATATCTCACGTGGAAAGTGGTCATGTTATTGGCCTTGGCTTCGGCCAGGCGTGTGTCAGAATTGGCGGCTTTGTCATGTAAAAGCCCTTATCTGATTTTCCATATGGATAGGGCAGAATTGAGGACTCGTCCCCAGTTTCTCCCTAAGGTGGTATCAGCTTTTCACTTGAACCAACCTATTGTGGTGCCTGCGGCTACTAGGGACTTGGAGGATTCCAAGTTACTGGACGTAGTCAGGGCCTTGAAAATTTATGTTTCCAGGACGGCTGGAGTCAGGAAAACTGACTCGCTTTTTATCCTGTATGCACCCAACAAAATAGGTGCTCCTGCTTCTAAGCAGACTATTGCTCGCTGGATTTGTAGCACAATTCAGCTGGCGCATTCTGCGGCTGGATTGCAGCATCCTAAATCAGTGAAAGCCCATTCCACAAGGAAGGGGGCTCATCTTGGGCGGCTGCCCGAGGGGTCTCGGCTTTACAACTTTGCCGAGCTGCAACTTGGTCATGGGCAAACACGTTTGCTAAATTCTACAAATTTGATACCCTGGCTGAGGAGGACCTTGAGTTCTCTCATTCGGTGCTGCAGAGTCATCCGCACTCTCCCGCCCGTTTGGGAGCTTTGGTATAATCCTCATGGTCCTTACGGAGTCCCCAGCATCCACTAGGACGTCAGAGAAAATAAGAATTTACTCACCGGTAATTCTATTTCTCGTAGTCCGTAGTGGATGCTGGGAGCCCATCCCAAGTGCGGATTGTCTGCAATACTTGTATATAGTTATTGCCTAACTAAAGGGTTATAGTTGAGCCATCTGTTGAGAGGCTCAGTTATTTCTCTGACGTCCTAGTGGATGCTGGGACTCCGTCAGGACCATGGGGATTAGCGGCTCCGCAGGAGACAGGGCACAAAAATAAAAGCTTTAGGACTAGGTGGTGTGCACTGGCTCCTCCCCCTATGACCCTCCTCCAAGCCTCTGTTAGGTTTTTGTGCCCGTCCGAGCAGGGTGCAATCTAGGTGGCTCTCCTAAAGAGCTGCTTAGAAAAAGTTATTAGGTTTTTTATTTTCAGTGAGTCCTGCTGGCAACAGGCTCACTGCAACGAGGGACTTAGGGGAGAAGAAGTGAACTCACCTGCGTGCAGGATGGATTGGCTTCTTAGGCTACTGGACACCATTAGCTCCAGAGGGATCGAACACAGGCCCAGCCATGGAGTCCGGTCCCGGAGCCGCGCCGCCGACCCCCTTGCAGATGCCGAAAAGTGAAGAGGTCCAGAAACCGGCGGCAGAAGACTTTTCAGTCTTCATGAGGTAGCGCACAGCACTGCAGCTGTGCTCCATTGTTGTCAGCACACTTCACACCAGCGGTCAATGAGGGTGCAGGGCGCTGGGGGGGGGCGCCCTGGGCAGCAATGATAATACCTTGTTCTGGCTAAAAATACATCACATATAGCCCCTGGGGCTATATGGATGTATTTAACCCCTGCCAGGTCTCACAAACATCGGGAGAAGAGCCCGCCGAAATAGGGGGCGGGGCCTATCTCCTCAGCACACAGCGCCATTTTCCTGCACAGCTCTGCTGCGAGGAAGGCTCCCAGGACTCTCCCCTGCACTGCACTACAGAAACAGGGTAAAAAAACAGAGAGGGGGGGCACTTTTTTGGCGATATTGATATATTAAGCTGCTATAAAAGAAACAACACTTCTGTAGGGTTGTTCCTATATATTTATAGCGCTTGGGTGTGTGCTGGCAAACTCTCCCTCTGTCTCCCCAAAGGGCTAGTGGGGTCCTGTCTTCGATAAGAGCATTCCCTGTGTGTCTGCTGTGTGTCGGTACGTGTGTGTCGACATGTATGAGGACGATGTTGGTGTGGAGGCGGAGCAATTGCCGGTAATGGTGATGTCACCCCCTAGGGAGTCGACACCGGAATGGATGGCTTTGTTTATGGAATTATGTGATAATGTCAGCACGTTACAAAAATCAGTTGACGACATGAGACGGCCGGCAAACCAGTTAGTACCTGTCCAGGCGTCTCAGACACCGTCAGGGGCTGTAAAACGCCCTTTACCTCAGTCGGTCGACACAGACCCAGACACGGACACCGAATCTAGTGTCGACGGTGAAGAAACAAACGTATTTTCCAGTAGGGCCACACGTTATATGATCACGGCAATGAAGGAGGCTTTGCATATCTCTGATACTGCAAGTACCACAAAAAGGGGTATTATGTGGGGTCTGAAAAAACTACCTGTAGTTTTTCCTGAATCAGAGGAATTGAATGAAGTGTGTGATGAAGCGTGGGTTAACCCCGATAGAAAACTGCTAATTTCAAAGAAGTTATTGGCATTATATCCTTTCCCGCCAGAGGTTAGGGCGCGCTGGGAAACACCCCCTAGGGTGGATAAGGCACTCACACGCTTATCAAAACAAGTGGCGTTACCGTCTCCTGAAACGGCCGCCCTCAAGGATCCAGCTGATAGGAGGCTGGAAACTACCCTGAAAAGTATATACACTCATACTGGTGTTATACTGCGACCAGCCATCGCCTCTGCATGGATGTGCAGTGCTGGAGTGGTTTGGTCGGATTCCCTGACTGAAAATATTGATACCCTGAATAGGGACAGTATTTTATTGACTATAGAGCAATTAAAGGATGCTTTTCTTTATATGCGAGATGCTCAGAGGGATATTTGCACTCTGGCATCGAGAGTAAGTGCGATGTCCATATCTGCCAGAAGAAGTTTATGGACGTGACAGTGGTCAGGTGATGCGGATTCCAAACGGCATATGGAAGTATTGCCGTATAAAGGGGAGGAATTATTTGGGGTCGGTCTATCGGATTTGGTGGCCACGGCAACAGCCGGGAAATCCACCTTTTTACCTCAGGTCCCCTCCCAACAGAAAAAGACACCGTCTTTTCAGCCGCAGTCCTTTCGTTCCTATAAGAACAACAGGGCAAAAGGACAGTCATATCTGCCCCGAGGCAAAGGAAAGGGTAAGAGAGTGCACCAAGCAGCTCCCTCCCAGGAGCAGAAGCCCTCCCCGGCTTCTGCAAAGCCCTCAGCATGACGTTGGGGCTTTACAAGCGGACTCAGGGGCGGTGGGGGGTCGACTCAAGAATTTCAGCGCACAGTGGGCTCACTCACAGGTGGACCCCTGGATCCTGCAGGTAGTATCTCAGGGTTACAGGTTGGAATTCGAGAAGTCTCCCCCTCGCCGGTTCCTAAAGTCTGCTCTGCCAACGTCTCCCTCAGACAGGGCGACGGTATTGGAAGCCATTCACAAGCTGTATTCTCAGCAGGTGATAGTCAAGGTACCCCTCCTACAACAGGGAAAGGGGTATTATTCCACACTATTTGTGGTACCGAAGCCGGACGGCTCGGTAAGACCTATTCTAAATCTGAAATCTTTGAACCTGTACATACAAAAATTCAAGTTCAAGATGGAGTCACTCAGAGCAGTGATAGCGAATCTGGAAGAAGGGGACTTTATGGTGTCCCTGGACATCAAGGATACTTACCTGCATGTCCCAATTTGCCCTTCACATCAAGGGTACCTCAGGTTCGTGGTGCAAAACTGTCATTATCAGTTTCAGACGCTGCCATTTGGATTGTCCACGGCACCTCGGGTCTTTACCAAGGTAATGGCCGAAATGATGTTTCTTCTGCGAAGAAAAGGCGTATTAATTATCCCTTACTTGGACGATCTCCTGATAAGGGCAAGGTCCAAAGAACAGCTGGGGGACGTAGTAGCACTAACCCAAGTAGTGCTGCAACAGCACGGGTGGATTCTGAATTTTCCAAAATCTCAATTGACCCCGACGACACGTCTGCTGTTCCTGGGAATGATTCTGGACACGGTTCAGAAAAAGGTGTTTCTTCCGGAGGAGAAAGCCAGGGAGTTATCCGAACTTGTCAGGAACCTCCTAAAACCAGGAAAAGTGTCTGTGCATCAATGCACAAGAGTCCTGGGAAAAATGGTGGCTTCTTACGCAGCGATTCCATTCGGCAGATTCCACGCACGAACTTTTCAGTGGGATCTGCTGGACAAATGGTCCGGATCGCATCTGCAGATGCATCAGCGGATAACTTTGTCTCCACGGACAAGGGTGTCTCTTCTGTGGTGGTTGCAGAGTGCTCATCTGTTAGAGGGCCGCAGATTCGGCATACAGGACTGGGTCCTGGTGACCACGGATGCCAGTCTGAGAGGCTGGGGAGCGGTCACACAGGGAAGAAACTTCCAGGGAGTGTGGTCAAGCCTGGAGATGTCTCTTCACATAAATATACTGGAGCTAAGAGCGATTTACAATGCTCTAAGCCTGGCAAAACCCCTGCTTCAGGGTCAGCCGGTGTTGATCCAGTCGGACAACATCACGGCAGTCGCCCACGTAAACAGACAGGGCGGCACAAGAAGCAGGAGGGCAATGGCAGAAGCTGCAAGGATTCTTCGCTGGGCGGAAGATCATGTGATAGCACTGTCAGCAGTGTTCATTCCGGGAGTGGACAACTGGGAAGCGGACTTCCTCAGCAGACACGATCTACACCCGGGAGAGTGGGGACTTCATCCAGAAGTCTTCCACATGATTGTGAACCGTTGGGAAAAACCAAAGGTGGATATGATGGCGTCCCGCCTCAACAAAAAACTGGACAGGTATTGCGCCAGGTCAAGAGACCCTCAGGCAATAGCTGTGGACGCTCTGGTAACACCGTGGGTGTTCCAGTCAGTGTATGTGTTTCCTCCTCTGCCTCTCATACCAAAAGTACTGAGAATTATACGGCAAAGGGGAGTAAGAACGATACTCGTGGCTCCGGATTGGCCAAGAAGAACTTGGTACCCGGAACTTCAGGAGATGCTCACGGAAGATCCGTGGCCTCTACCTCTAAGACGGGACCTGCTTCAGCAGGGACCGTGTCTATTCCAAGACTTACCGCGGCTGCGTTTGACGGCATGGCGGTTGAACGCCGAATTCTAAGGGAAAAAGGCATTCCGGAAGAGGTCATCCCTACCCTGGTAAAAGCCAGGAAGGAGGTGACTGCACAACATTATCACCGCATTTGGAGAAAATATGTTGCGTGGTGTGAGGCCACGAAGGCCCCGACGGAGGAATTTCAACTGGGTCGATTCCTACATTTCCTGCAAACAGGATTGTCTATGGGCCTCAAGTTAGGGTCCATTAAGGTTCAAATTTCGGCCCTGTCGATTTTCTTCCAGAAAGAATTGGCTTCAGTTCCTGAAGTCCAGACTTTTGTAAAAGGAGTACTACATATACAGCCCCCGGTTGTGCCCCCAGTGGCTCCGTGGGATCTTAATGTAGTTTTGGATTTTCTCAAATCCCATTGGTTTGAGCCACTCAAATCGGTGGATTTGAAATATCTTACATGGAAAGTAACCATGCTACTGGCCCTGGCTTCAGCCAGGAGAGTGTCAGAATTGGCGGCTTTATCGTATAAAAGCCCATATCTGATTTTCCATTCGGACAGGGCAGAACTGCGGACGCGTCCTCAGTTTCTGCCTAAGGTGGTTTCAGCGTTTCACCTGAACCAGCCTATTGTGGTGCCTGCGGCTACTAGCGATTTGGAGGATTCCAAGTTGCTGGACGTTGTCAGGGCATTGAAAATATATATTTCAAGGACGGCTGGAGTCAGAAAATCTGACTCGCTGTTTATACTGTATGCACCCAACAAGCTGGGTGCTCCTGCTTCTAAGCAGACGATTGCTCGTTGGATTTGTAGCACAATTCAACTTGCACATTCTGTGGCAGGCCTGCCACAGCCTAAATCTATCAAGGCCCATTCCACAAGGAAGGTGGGCTCATCTTGGGCGGCTGCCCGAGGGGTCTCGGCATTACAACTCTGCCGAGCAGCTACGTGGTCGGGGGAGAACACGTTTGTAAAATTCTACAAATTTGATACCCTGGCTAAAGAGGACCTGGAGTTCTCTCATTCGGTGCTGCAGAGTCATCCGCACTCTCCCGCCCGTTTGGGAGCTTTGGTATAATCCCCATGGTCCTGACGGAGTCCCAGCATCCACTAGGACGTCAGAGAAAATAAGATTTTACTTACCAATAAATCTATTTCTCGTAGTCCGTAGTGGATGCTGGGCGCCCATCCCAAGTGCGGATTGTCTGCAATACTTGTACATAGTTATTGTTACAAAAAAATCGGGTTGTTATTGTTGTGAGCCGTCTGTTCAGAGGCTCCTACGTTTGTCATACTGTTAACTGGGTTCAGATCACAAGTTGTACGGTGTGATTGGTGTGGCTGGTATGAGTCTTACCCGGGATTCAAAATCCTTCCTTATTGTGTACGCTCGTCCGGGCACAGTATCCTAACTGAGGAGGGTCATAGGGGGAGGAGCCAGTGCACACCACCTAGTCCTAAAGCTTTTATTTTTGTGCCCTGTCTCCTGCGGAGCCGCTAATCCCCATGGTCCTGACGGAGTCCCAGCATCCACTACGGACTACGAGAAATAGATTTATCGGTAAGTAAAATCTTATTATTTCATACTGTTAACTGGGTTTAATATCACGAGTTATACGGTGTGATTGGTGTGGTTGGTATGAGTCTTACCCGGGATTCAAAATCCTTCCTTATTGTGTCAGCTCTTCCGGGCACAGTATCCTAACTGAGGTCTGGAGGAGGGGCATAGAGGGAGGAGCCAGTGCACACCAGGTAGTACCAAATCTTTCTTATAGTGTGCCCAGTCTCCTGCGGAGCCCGTCTATTCCCCATGGTCCTTACGGAGTCCCCAGCATCCACTACGGACTACGAGAAATAGAATTACCGGTGAGTAAATTCTTATTTTTATGGGTCTAACCTGGTTTGGAACTGTGTTCAGTTGCTTAGAGGTTCCTTTGTGACCTTGCAAACTATTAGACGCATTCCTCTTGGCGTGATCTTTGTTGGTTGACCACTTCTGGGGAGGGTAATAAAGGCTCGGAATTTACTCCATTTATACACAATCTATCTGACTGTTGTTTGGTGGAGTCCAAACTCTTTAGCAAAGGTTTTGTAACCTTTTTCAGCCTGATCAGTATCAACAGCTCTTCTTCTGAGGTCCTAGTGGAACAAACATATGTTGTGAACATGAGACTTTGATATAGCCCTGTTTTTTTTAAAAGACAGGTTGTCCACTCACATCTGATTGTCAGCCCACCTGACTCTAATTTCACCTTCAAAATATCTGCTAAGACTAAGGGGGTCATTCAGATCTGATCGCTGCTGTGCCTTTTCGCACAGCGGGCTATCAGGTACTAACTGTGCATGTGTATGCACTGCAATGCACACGTGTGTTGGACAACAACAAAGGGCATCGCTTGGCCGCCGAAGGGATGGTGCGAAAATTCCCATCGCATGGGCGTTCACAAGGTGATTGAGAGGAGGAAGCCATTTGTTGATGGTAACTGACCGTTTTCTGGGAGTGTCAGGCGTTCCCAAGCATTTTCAGGGAGGGCGTCTGACGTCAGCTCCGGCCCTGATCAGCCTCTTCTCATCGCACTGGAGGAGTAAGTCCTGGGCTGCGCAGAGACTGCACAGTGGAAAATTCATTAGATGGTGAGTGAGGTGCGAACGGATTTGCAGCTGTCCGCTAACTGAGGGAGTTTTTGTAACTCTGCATACACATGCGATCGCACACTTGCACAGCGAATATAAACTCCCCTTGGGCAGCGACTATCTGATTGCAGGGCTACAATTTTAGCAGCCCAGCATTCAGATCTGAATGACCCCCTAAATGTTCACATACTTTTGCCACTCACAGATATGTGATATTGGATCATTTGCTCAATAAAAAATAAACACGTCAAATTTTTTTGTCTCATTTGTTTGATTTGGTTCTCTTTATCTACTTTTGGTACTTTAGTGTGAAAATCTGAGGTCGTTCTAAGGCAAATTTCAGCAGAAATATAGAAAATTCTGAAGGGTTTAAAAACTTTCAAGCACCACTGTACATAGGTTTCTGCCTTGAGAAACACCCAGAGCATTTGGGTTGAAACGCGTTGGTTATTTACTAGACCCCCAAGTTTCAGTGAAGGACCGGACTGTACTACGCTTGCCCGAGGGCCATCCCAGACTGTCCACCCGGGGAGACCATCTGGTGACTATTTATTAACGTGCCTGTTTGAGAGCTGCTTCACACCAGTTCTCAACAAACTCTGGTAATTGTTCTATCAGACTTGTCCACACCACACTTGGGGATCATATAGAACCTTTTATGTCTTTTATGTGTATGTCACCTGATTAAAATTCGTTGTACTACACATGATGATATTTTGTTTTTTTTCACATATGATGAGAGTTCTCAGGTCAGAAGAATAAGAAGTTATTGAGGAGAATCTTCACCAAAAAGGAATGTATTGATTCATTATTCTCATTACATTCTCATTACATAAAGTAGCAACATACCTCCCAACTGTCCAATTTTAGCGGGACAGTTCTCAAATATAAATGAGCAACAGTAAAGGCAGGCGGCAGACAAGCAAACCTGCAAACTAGCAGGGGTCAAGATGGATGACATAGTAAATGTTAGCTGCTCTAAAACATGGAGGAAACCAATGCAGTCTATAAAGAATGCATTAAATGAAGTGAGACTGTAATTGTTTTTGTTTATGACCTGTCATTACTAAATGACATAAGGTCAGTGAAGAGGAAGAGAGAAAGTCAGATGGCTAAGTGGTCCAGGAATTGGGAAACTGGGTCTGGTTTACAATAGATTACAGCAATGCAGAGATGGAGAGGGGGGGGGGGGGGGGAGAGCTGTATGGTGTTTCAGCTTGGATAACATGGAGTGGATAATTCTGAGTTGGGAGCAGAGCAAACAAAAGCAAGTAACTTTTATCATGGGTAAAAGCATGTTGCACTGCAGATGGGGCAGATTGCATGTGGGACACAGAGAAAAGGAAAGTGATTCCGCACTAGATCAGTGAGTGAATGAATCTTACAAATAAGAGTTGTTGGCTCTCCCAAGAGTCATATGTAATAAGCATATACACAGTATGTCAACTGGAGAAGAGAAAGAAGACTCTTCCACAGGGCACACTTTGTTTTATCTATTTAAAATATAACTTTTGTAATAATAATAAAATTATATGAATACTTTCAATGTCTTTCAAGAAACATAGTTCAATATAGATCATGAACTCGCAAATTGACCATCGTAGTCCATAGTCCATACAGTATCTCATGGGCAGCAAACTGTCCAACAATTGGCATTGAAATTAACATTCAACAAAAAAAAAGAAAAAGTGTTAACGAAGGAAACAAATAATCCTGCCCTGAATATCAATAAATCAGAATTAAACTTAAAGAACCATATAGTCATCTCACACTGTAAAATCACCAATTGATATTTTTATTCCTCACATTTATTAAGAAATGAAAAGGTAAAATACCAAAATGACAGTCCTGGTTATAGACTGAAAGAACACTCACAAATAGAAAGACCTAGCAAATGTTGGAGTTATCCAAGTGATTTACATGACAAAGTATAAGATTCACAGTAGTATCTTTATTAAAGAAAATTTGCGGGGTATGGGCGAATACCAAGGATCTCCTAAATTTAGCAAGGAGGAAAACAGCAGATATATCTGATATTTGCCACGACTCATCCGTTTCCACTGCAAAAGCATACGTTTCTATGGGGGCTGCTGCTAAGCTGTCGGTATTCCCAAGCCCCGTAATGCAAACCATGGCCTTGCCCGCTAACGCTAACTAAAGATGACGTTAGCCCATAGTAGTCTAAGTGGGACGTCATCATGCCTACCTGACCACATTACATTATGTATTCCCCTAAATACACCCCTGCATCACCTGTCACTGGTAAGCATAACTTCCATCTTCCCACACATTGGGCAAAAATCCAGACTGCAAAACAGTCAGTTAGAATCAGTCCCACCCAGGGGAGTCAGAACATTTACAGGTTGGGGGGGCAAGAAAGATCCTCATTTTGACGCCCCTGTGGGCGGGGCCACTGGGGAGGAGGAGGCAGTACTCCCGGGACAAAAAGGAGGCCGCACCACGGTGGGGAGGATACATCTCTGTGCAACCCCCCCACCGCGACCCCCGCACTCACACATCACCCCCTGCCACTGTCACTACAATGCCTCTTAGGGGAGAAGGAGAGAGAGCGAGGGGAGTGAGAGAGAAACAAAGAGGGCGTCAGGGAGAGAGAGAGGGGGAGTGAGTGAGCGAGAGAAAGAGGGGAGAATGAAAGAGATGGTATCAGGGAGAAAAAGAGGAGCGAGAGAGAAAGAGTGTCAGGGTGAGAGAGCGGGTGTCAGAGGGGATCCGGTGGAGAGCCTGGCAGTCAGAACACCGACACCGGAATCCCAACACTATTTGGAATGCCGACACTGAAATCCTGAATAGGGTCTACAGCCCGGCCCTGGTATCCCGACAGCAGGATCCAGAACGCTCATCCACCACCACACCGGAGATGTAAGCCACGGAGCAAGGGGTTAAGCTGTGGGGGGAGGGTTAAGTTTAGGCTGCGCCCTGGGGAGGTTAGGTTGAGGGGAGGGGGGTTAGGTTTAGCTGCTACTAGGGAGTGTTAGGGTTAGGCTGCGGAAGGGGGGGGGGTGTAGGTTAGGGCTATAGATAGGATGGGCTAGGAGGCCAGGGGGGGAGGTGAGTAAACTTTCCTTCCCCTGTCGGAATACTAACTATAGAGATGCCGCAGTCTGACCACTGGCATACCGGCCATTGGCAAATTAATTCAAACCATGTCAGAGGGAGGGAGACAGAAAGAATGGGGAGCAAGAGAGAGTGTCGGAAACAAAGACGGAGATACATAGAGAAAGAGGTGTCAAGGAGAAAGAGGGAAAGACAGTGTCAGGGACAGAGAGACACTACCTGAACAGTACAGCTACAGGTCTCTCATGGAGGTGTGGCTTCCCATCATCAGGCCACGCCCCTAAACAGCCGTGATTCGTGGCAGTGCTGAGTGCTCTGGTGCTGGACGTCTTCCCTGGTAAGGGGGGGGGGGGGGCTAGCGCATAGCCCTTGTGAACAGGAGTGTAACTAGAACTTTGTGGGCCCCATAGAAAAAATTTTAAGGGGTCCCCCCAACTCAGGTCTCCAGAGAGAGAGAGAGAGAGAGAGTGACTACAGGGACATAGATACAGAGAGAGTGGCTGCAGGGACATAGATACAGAGAGTGGCGGAAGGGACAAAGAGAGTGACAGCAGGGACACAGAGACAGAGTGGCGGCAGGGACAGAGAAAGAATGCCAACAAAGATATAGGGACAAAGATAGGCAGCAGGTGAATAGAAACAAAGAGAGGCAGCAGGGACGTAGGTACAGATAAAGAGGCAGCAGAGACATAGGAACAGAGAGAAGCAGCAGGGACTTAGGGAGACACAGTAGGGACAAAGAGAGGCTGCAGGGAAGTAGGAACAGATAGAGGCAACAGGGACGTAGGAACAGAGTGAGGGGCTGCAGGAACATAGGGACAGAGTGAGGGGCAGCAGGGACGTAAGGATAGAGAGAGGGGCAGCAGGGACGTAAGGACAGAGGGAGGGGCAGCAGGGATGTAAGGACAGAGGGAGGGGCAGCAGGGACATAAGGAGAGAGATAAGGGCATCAGGGACGTAGGGACAGAGAGGGCCAGCAGGGATGTAGAGACAGAGAGAGGCAGCAAGGACGTAGGGACAGAGAGAGGCCGCAGGGACATAGAGAGGCAGCAGGAGTGTAGGGACAAAGAGAGGGGTAGCAAGGATGTAGCGACAGAGAGAGGGGCAGCAGGGTTGTAGGGACAGAGAGAGGCCAGGAAAAAAAACACATACATTGACCTCCACAGAAAAAAATAATACATATACATTGGCCTCCACAGGAAAAAAAACACATAAATTTGTGTCCATAAACAAACACACATTGCTCCCTACAGGAAAATAAATCACTTTGTTCCCTACAGAGAAAAAAATCAAAATCACAGTGAAAACAAAATAACATTGCTCACCACAGTGGAAAAAAAAACACATTACTCCCCACAGTAAAAAAAATAAAAATAACATTGCTCCCTACATGGAAACAAATAATATTGCTCCCCACAATGAAAACAAAATCACATTGCTCCCCACAGTGAAAAAAAAAATTGCTCCCCACAGTGAAAAGAAAAATCACATTGCTCCCCACGGTAAAAATAAATAAATCACATTGCTCCCTACAGGGAAATAAATAACATTGCTCCCAACTATGAAATCAAAATCACATTGCTCCCCACAGTGAAAAAATAATAATTATTGCTCCCCAGTCAGAAAAAAAACATTGCTCCCCACAGTGAAAAGAAAAATCACATTGCTCCCCACAGTAAAAAAAAAATCACATTGCTTCCTACAGGGAAACAAATAACATTGCTCCCCACAATGAAAACAAAATCACATTGCTCCCCACAGTGAAAAAAAAACACATTGCTCCCCACAGTGTGAAAAAAACACATTGCTCCCCACAGTGAAAAAAAACCACATTGCTCCCTACAGAGAAAGAAAATCACATTGGCACCACGTGTTGGGATTGTTTTGCCGGTGGTTGGGATCCAGAAGGTCAGCATACCAACCCCAGGATCCCGGCTACCAGAATGCCGGCGTGAGGGGGCGAGCGCAACGGAGTCCTTTGCAGGCTCGGTGGCTCATCTCAGGGTCTATTACCACTCTATGGGTGTCATGGACACCCACGAGTGGGAATAGGCCCTGAGTGTCGGCATGCCGATCGTCGGCATAGCCAGCGGTCGGGATTCTGGCATCGGCATCCTGACCGCCGGGATCCCGACCGCCAATCATGTGACCGCATGCCAGCACCAAATCACAATGGCCACACAAAAGAAAGAAAATAACAAACATTGTCCCCTACCTGTCGGAAGAAGGGCGCTAACTGTCTTCCCTGTCCCTCAATGGTGTGATTGCTTACAGGCATTCAGGCTTGTGTACAGACCCACTGGTAAAATGGCAACATGGCTGTGAGTGGAGAAAGACCAGGATAGGGGAACTGATATGGGGAAGGGATGAGTGCTACAGATGGGAGGGGGGAGCTGTAGCTATGAAGGTAAAGAGACAACAAGGAAAGGAAAACTGGTGTGGGGGACGGGGGAGGTGCAGGTGGGTGGGGGGAGTTTGTAGCCATGAGGGGGAGAGCACAGTAAAGAAGTACTATTGTGGGGGAGGGGGGGTTGCGTGGGCCGCAGGTGGGGGAGGGGTCGGAGTTTGGAGCCATGAGGGGCACAGTACAGGAGTACTGGTGCAGGGGAGGAGGGGGTCAGTGGTGCCATGGGTGGGGGTTGGAGTTTGGAGCAATGATGGGAAAGAGGACTGTACAGGAGTACTGGTGCGGGGGAAGGGGGGTCGGGGGTTCCGCGAGAAGGGGGGTCGGAGTCTGGAGCAATGAGGGGGGAAGAGCACAGTACAGGAGTACTGGAGGGGGGAAACCCAGGTGTGGGGGGGAGAGTTTGGAGCCATGAGGGGGGATCGGGTTGTGGGGGAGGACAGTACAGGAGTACTGGTGTGGGGAGGGGGTGCAGCGGGTGGGGGGGTCGGGGATACCGCGGGTGGGGGGGTGTTGGACAGTACAGGAATACTGGTGTGGGGAAGGGGTTGCCGCGGGTGGGGGAGGGGATGCTGTAGGTGCGGGAGGACAGTACAGGAGTACTGGTGTGGGGGAGGGGGTGCCGCGGGTGGGGGGTGTTGGACAGTACAGGAGTACTGGTGTGGGGGAGGGGGTGCCGCGGGTGGGGGGGGTCGGGAATGCCGCGGGTAGGGGGGGAGGACAGTACAGGAATACTGGTGTGGGGGAGGGGGTGCCGCGGGTGGGGGGGAGAGACAGTACAGGAGTACTGGTGTGAGGGAAGGGGTGCCGTGGGTGGGGGGGTCGGGGATGCCGCGGGTGGGGGGGGTAGGACAGTACAGGACTACTGGTGTGGGGGAGGGGGTGCTGTGAATGGGGGGGTTGGAGTTTGGATCCACGATGTGGGATATGATATTACAGGAGTACTGTAATTACAGGAGTACTGTGGGAGGGGGTAGCTGCGGAGGGGAGCCATGAGAGGAGATCCGAGATAGGTAACAGGAAGGGTACAGACTGGAGGTGGGCGGTGAGTGATTGATCTGGGGAAGGATCAGCACCAGACCCAGACTGGATGAGACATTGAATAAGGAGGGAGGCGACCTGCACCTCTGGCTCCGCCCCTGCCGGCATTGGAGGCTGACGCTGCAGAGGACAGGGAGGGAGAGTGGATTGCACCCACTACTTCTGCCGGGTGAGAGACTGAGGCTGAGCTGCCACTGCTCAGTCCCTGGTTTGCACGGAGGTTGTGATGTGCGGTCTTTCAACAGACCGCACATCGCTTCTCATGCATGTTGGCGCCTCTCGTGTTTGGGAGGGGCAAGCTGCCCCCTTGCCCCCCCTGTTCCGACGCCTCTGGTCCCACCTAAAACACAGGTATATGGATGGTGAAGAACAGTAAACCCACTAGACTGCACACTGTAATTACATGTTGTCAACTTGATAGAGGCAGAGGAACCAGTTTTGATGTGGAGTCATAATAGTATGGATTTAGGATGCTCTATGCTCCTCTTTCCTCTCCATTTCTTGCTAGAGTCAAAAAATTGGTCTAGATATTATTAAATTGTGAGGCAATGGGTGATATTCAATTGTTATATCGCACCCGATCTCCCATCTAAAGTAACAGGTGATCACGAGGCGATATTCAATTGTTGCTCGTTTTAGCGCATATCGCGCACATAGCAGTCGGGACTAGGTTTGTAAAGTGGCTAAACCCGACTAAACTCTTGGCCGCAATGTAAAATGTACCGTTTGGGCACCCAAACGGGCCACTTTTTGCACATTTCAGCTCGCCACCCCCAGGGGTAGCAAGCTGAAATGATGATATCGCGCCCATCGACAGAAACATTTGAATAGCTGCCAGTGGGCGGAATGGCGGATGGGGGGCGGGAGAAACATTTGAATTCTGACCAATGAGTGTTCCTGGATGGGATTCAGTTAGGTTGCAGACAGTCGAGATCTCGGCGGTCAGGATACCGACGACGGAATCCCGACCGCTGACAATGCTGCCAGCCGGAATCCCGGCTAACAGGGACTATTCCCACTAGTGGGTGTCCACAGCGTGGCGAGCGAGCCCACAAGGAGACTCTTTGCGCTTGCCATGCTGCCGATATACTTGCGGCCAGGATACCATTGTTGGTAAACTGACGGCCGGCATCCCAGCCGCCCGTATATCATACTGAACCCTTCATGGACACCTAGGTAATATCACTGCTTTACTGTATATTACACCTAGATGAAATTACTGCTTTATATTACAATCAGAAACATATGGTAACTGTTGGCAGATCAGACAGAACAGAAAAGAGGAGGTGCAGTATAATATGAAAGATTTCATCCGATATATGGCTTTTAGAGGGATCTAATGTGCACCTATAATCCATCTGCTGTTCAGGAAACATACTGCAGAGCTTCTGTCACCTGCACACTCTTCTTCCTATCAGGCTACCACTGAGTAATCAGATAACTAAGAAAAGAAGAGAAATAAAGGGATAAACAGTACTGCACACTCTTCTCCCTACCAGGCTACCACTGAGTAATCAGATAACTAAGAAAAGAAGAGAAATATAGGGATATACAGTACTGCACACTCTTCTCCCTATCAGGCTACCACTGAGTAATCAGATAACTAAGAAAAGAAGAGAAATAAAGGGATATACAGTACTGCACACTCTTCTCCCTACCAGGCTACCACTGAGTAATCAGATAACTAAGAAAAGAAGAGAAATAAAGGGATATACAGTACTGCACACTCTTCTCCCTACCAGGCTACCACTGAGTAATTAGATAACTAAGAAAAGAAGAGAAATAAAGGGATGTACAGTACTGCACACTCTTCTCCCTACCAGGCTACCACTGAGTAATCAGATAACTAAGAAAAGAAGAGAAATAAAGGGATATACAGTACTGCACACTCTTCACACTACCAGGCTACCACTGAGTAATCAGATAACTAAGAAAAGAAGAAAAATAAAGGGATATACAGTACTGCACACTCTTCACACTACCAGGCTACCACTGAGTAATCAGATAACTAAGAAAAGAAGAGAAATAAAGGGATATACAGTACTGCACACTCTTCACACTACCAGGCTACCACTGAGTAATCAGATAACTAAGAACATAAGAGAAATAATAAGATTTTACTTACCGATAAATCTATTTCTCATAGTCCGTAGTGGATGCTGGGGACTCCGTCAGGGCCATGGGGAATAGCGGGTGGTCTTCTGTTTGCCGGCGGTCGGGCTCCCGGCGCTCAGTATACCGGCGCCGGGAGCCCGACAGCCGGCATACTGACAATTATTTTCCCTCGTGGTGGTCCACGACCCCCATAGAGGGAGAATAAAATAGTGTGGCGCGCGTAGCGCGCCACCGTGCCCGTAGCGTGGCGAGCGCAGCGAGCCCGCAAGGGGCTCATTTGCGCTCGCCAAGCTGTCGGTAAGCCGGCGGTCGGGCTCCCGGCGCCGGGATGCTGGTCGCCGGGAGCCCGACCGCCGGCCAGCCGTAGTGAACCCGGGAATAGCGGCTCCGCAGGAGACAGGGCACAAAAGCAAGCTTTTAGGATCACATGGTGTGTACTGGCTCCTCCCCCTATGACCCTCCTCCAAGCCTCAGTTAGGTACTGTGCCCGGACGAGCGTACACAATAAGGAAGGATCTTGAATCCCGGGTAAGACTCATACCAGCCACACCAATCACACCGTACAACTTGTGATTTTAACCCAGTTAACAGTATGATAACAATGAAGTAGCCTCTAAAAAAGATGGCTCACAACAATAATAACCCGATTTTTTTTGTAACAATAACTATGTACAAGTAATGCAGACAATCCGCACTTGGGATGGGCGCCCAGCATCCACTACGGACTATGAGAAATAGATTTATCGGTAAGTAAAATCTTATTTTCTCTAACGTCCTAGTGGATGCTGGGGACTCCGTCAGGACCATGGGGATTATACCAAAGCTCCCAAACGGGCGGGAGAGTGCGGATGACTCTGCAGCACCGAATGAGAGAACTCCAGGTCCTCCTCAGCCAGGGTATCAAATTTGTAGAATTTAGCAAACGTGTTTGCCCCTGACCAAGTAGCTGCTCGGCAAAGTTGTAAAGCCGAGACCCCTCGGGCAGCTGCCCAAGATGAGCCCACCTTCCTTGTGGAATGGGCATTTACAGATTTTGGCTGTGGCAGGCCTGCCACAGAATGTGCAAGCTGAATTGTACTACAAATCCAACGAGCAATAGTCTGCTTAAAAGCAGGAGCACCCAGCTTTTTGGGTGCCTACAATATAAACAGCAAGTCAGACTTTCTGACTCCAGCCGTCCTGGAATTATATATATATATATATATATATATATATATTTTCAGGGCCCTGACAACGTCTAGCAACTTGGAGTCCTCCAAGTCCCTAGTAGCCGCAGGCACCACAATAGGTTGTTTCAGGTGAAACGCTGACACCACCTTAGGAAGAAACTGGGGACGAGTCCGCAGTTCTGCCCTGTCCGAATGGAAAATCAAATATGGGCTTTTGTAAGACAAAGCCGCCAATTTTGACAATCGCCTGGCCGAGGCCAGGGCCAACAGCATGGTCACTTTCCATGTGAGATATTTCAAATCCACAGATTTGAGTGGTTCAAACCAATATGATTTGAGGAATCCCAACACTACGTTGAGATCCCACGGTGCCACTGGAGGCACACAAGGGCTGTATATGCAATACTCCCTTGACAAACGTCTGGACTTCAGGAACTGAAGCCAATTCTTTTTGGAAGAAAATCTATAGGGCCGAAACTTGAACCTTAATGGACACCAATTTTAGGCTCATAGACACTCCTGTTTGCAGGAAGTGCAGAAAACGACCTAGTTGAAATTTTTTTTTTTTTTCGTGGGGCCTTCCTGGCCTCACCCACGCAACATATTTTTACCACATGTGGTGATAACGTTGTGCGGTCACCTCCTTCCTGGCTTTGACCAGGGTAGGTATGACCTCTTCCGGAATGCCTTTTCCCTTAGGATCCGGCGTTCAAACCGCCATGCCGTCAAACGCAGTCGCGGTAAGTCTTGGAACAGACAAGGTCCCTGCTGGAGCAGGTCCTTTCTTAAAGGCCGATGCCACGGTTCCTCTTGGAACAGACATGGTACTTGCTGAAAGCAAATCCCTTCTTAGCTCCCGAGGCCATTAGTCCTCCGTGAGCATCTCTTGAAGTTCCGGTTACCAAGTCCCTCTTGGCCAATCCGGAGCCACGAGTATAGTTCTTACTCCTCTATGTCTTATAATTCTCAATACCTTGGTTATGAGAAGCAGAGGAGGGAACACATACACCGACTGTTACACCCACGGTGTTACCAGGACGTCCACAGCTATCGCCTGAAGGTCTCGTGACCTGGCGCAATACCTGTCCCATTTTTTGTTCGGGCGGGACGCCATCATGTCCACCTTTGGTCTTTCCCAACGGTTCACAATCATGCGGAAAACTTCCCGATGAAGTTCCCACTCTCCCGGGTGGAGGTCGTGCCTGCTGAGGAAGTCTGCTTCCCAGTCGTCCACTCCCGGAATGAACACTGCTGACAGTGCTATCACATGATTTTCCGCCTAGCGAAAAATCCTTGCAGTTTTGCCACTGCCCTCCTGCTTCTTGTGCCGCCCTTTCTGTTTACGTGGGCGACTGCCGTGATGTTATCCCACTGGATCAATACCGGCTGACCTTGAAGCAGAGGTCTTGCTAAGCTTAGAGCATTATAAATTTGCTCTTAGCTCCAGTATATTTATGTGGAGAGAATTCTCCAGACTTGATCACACTCCTTGTGTGACTGCTCCCCAGCCTCTCAGGCTGGCCTCCGTGGTCACGAGCATCCAATCCTGAATGCCGAATCTGCGGCCCTCTAGAAGATGAGCACTCTGTAATCACCAAAGGAGAGACACCCTTGTCCTTGGATATAGGGTTATCCGCTGATGCATCTGAAGATGCGATCCGGACCATTTGTCCAGCAGATCCCACTGAAGAGTTCTTGCGTGAAATCTGCCGAATGGAAGCGCTTCGTAATAAGCCACCATTTTTACCAGGACTCTTGTGCAATGATGCACTGACACTTTTCCTGGTTTTAGGAGGAGCCCGATTAGCTCGGATAACTCCCTGGCTTTCTCCTCTGGGAGAAACACCTTTTCCTGGACTGTGTCCAGAATCATCCCTAGGACCAGCAGACGTGTCGTCGGAACAACTGCGGTTTTGGAATATTTAGAATCCACCCGTGCTGTCGTAGAACTACTTGAGATAGTGCTACTCCGACCTCCAACTGTTCTCTGGACCTTGTTCTTATCAGGAGGTCGTCCATTTTCTTTGAAGACGAATCCTCCTTTCGGTCATTACCTTGGTAAGGACCCGGGGTGCCTTGGACAATCCAACGGCATCGTCTTGAAACTGATAGTGACAGTTCTGTACCACGAACCTGAGGTACCCTTGGTGAGAAAAGGCACATTTTGGGACATGGAGGTAAGCATCCCTGATGTCCCGGGACACCATATAGTCCCCTTGTTCTTTGCTATCACTGCTCTGAGTGACTCCATCTGGATTTGAACCCTTGTAAGTGTTCAAATTTTTCAGATTTAGAATAGGTCTCACCTAGCCTTCAGTACCACCATATAGTGTGGAGTAATACCCCTTTCCTTGTTGTCGGAGGGGTAATTTTATTATCACCTGCTGGGAATACAGCTTGTGAATTGTTTTCAATACTGCCTCCCTGTCGGAGGGAGACATTGGTACAGCAGACTACAGGAACCTGCGAGGGGGGAAACCTCTCGACATTCCAATCTGTACCCCTTGGATACTACTTGTAGGATCCAGGGGTCCTGTACGGTCCCAGCGTCATGCTGAGAACTTGGTAGAAGCGGTGGAGGGCTTCTGTTCCTGGGAATGGGCTGCCTGCTGCAGTCTTCTTCCCTTTCCTCTATCCCTGGACAGATATGACTCTTATAGGGACGAAAGGACTGAGGCTGAAAAGACGGTGTCTTTTTCTGCAGAGATGTGACTTAGGGTAAAAAACGGTGGATTTTCCAGCAGTTGCCCTGGCCACCAGGTCCCATGGACCGACCCCAAATAACTCCTCCCCTTTATACGGCAATACATCTTTGTGCCGTTTGGAATCTGCATCACCTGACCACTGTCGTGTCCATAAACATCTTCTTGCAGATATGGACATCGCATTTACTCTTGATGCCAGAGTGCAAATATCCCTCTGCGCATCTCGAATATATAGAAATGCATCCTTTAAATGCTCTATAGTCAATAAAATACTGTCCCTGTCAAAGGTATCAATATTTTTAGTCAGGGAATCCGACCAAGCCACCTCAGCTCTGCACATCCAGGCTGAGGCGATCGCTGGTCGCAGTATAACACCAGCATGTGTGTGTATACTTTTTAGGATATTTTTCAGCCTCCTATCAGCTGGCTCCTTAAGTACGGCCCTATCCGTAGATGGTACCGCTACTTGTTCTGATAAGCGTGTGAGCGCCTTATCCACCCTGAGGGGTGTTTCCCACCGCGCCTTAACTTCTGGCGGGAAAAGGTATACCGCCAATAATTTTCTATCGGGGGAAACCCACGCATCATCACACACTTCATTTAATTTATCTGATTCAGGAAAAACTACAGGTAGTTTTTTCACCTCACACATAATACCCTTTTTTGTGGTACTTGGAGTATCAGAAATATGTAACACCTCCTTCATTGCCCTTAACGTGTGGCCCTAAAAGAAAATACGTTTGTTTCTTCACCGTCGACACTGAAATCAGTGTCCGTGTCTGGGTCTGTGTCGACCGACTGAGGTAAATGGGCATTTTACAGCCCCTGACGGTGTTTGAGACGCCTGGACAGATACTAATTTGTTCGCCGGCCCTCTCATGTCGTCAACCGGCTTGCAGCGTGTTGACATTGTCACGTAATTTCCATAAATAAGCCATCCATTCCGGTGTCGACTCCCTAGAGAGTGACATCACCATACAGGCAATTTGCTCCGCCTCCTCACCAATATTTTCCTCATACATGTCGACACACACGTACCGACATACAGCACACACATAGGGAATGCTCTGATAGAGGACAGGACCCACTAGCCCTTTGGGGAGACAGAGGGAGAGTTTGCCAGCACACACCAAAACGCTATAATTATCCAGGGACAACCTTTATATAAGTGTTCCTCCCTTATAGCCTTTTAATATATATACATATCGCCAAATCAGTGCCCCCCCTCTCTGTTTTAACCCTGTTTCTGTAGTGCAGTGCAGGGGAGAGCATGGGAGCCTTCCCACCAGCCTTTCTGTGAGGGAAAATGGCGCTGTGTGCTGAGGAGAATAGGCCCCGCCCCCTTTTCGGCGGGCTTCTTCTCCGGAGTTTTAGATATCTGGCAGGGGTTAAATACATCCATATAGCCTCAAGGGCTATATGTGATGTATTTTTCGCCATACAGGTATTATACATTGCTGCCCAGGGCGCCCCCCTCCAGCGCCCTGCACCCTCCGTGACCGCTGTGTGAAGTGTGCTGACAACAATGGCGCACAGCTGCAGTGCTGTGCGCTACCTGATGAAGACTGAGAGTCTTCTGCCGCCTGGTTCCGGACCTCTTCATCTTCAGCGTCTGCAAGGGGGGTCGGCGGCGCGGCTCCGGGACGAACCCCAGGGCGAGCCCTGTGTTCCGACTCCCTCTGGAGCTATGTCCAGTAGCCTAAGAATCCAATCCATCCTGCACGCAGGTGAGTTGAAAATCTCTCCCCTAAGTCCCTCGATGCAGTGAGCCTGTTGCCAGCAGGACTCACTGAAAATAAAGAACCTAAAAACTTTTTCTAAGTAACTCTTTAAGAGAGCCACCTAGATTGCACCCTTTTCGGCCGGGCACAAAAACCTAACTGAGGCTTGGAGGAGGGTCATAGGGGGAGGAGCCAGTACACACCATGTGATCCTAAAAGCTTGCTTTTGTGCCCTGTCTCCTGCGGAGCCGCTATTCCCCATGGTCCTGACGGAGTCCCCAGCATCCACTAGGACGTTAGAGAAAAAGGGATATACAGTACTGCACACTCTTCACACTACCAGGCTACCACTGAGTAATCAGATAACTAAGAAAAGAAGAGAAATAAAGGGATATACAGTACTGCACACTCTTCACACTACCAGGCTACCACTGAGTAATCAGATAACTAAGAAAAGAAGAGAAATAAAGGGATATACAGTACTGCACTCTCGTCACACTACCAGGCTACCACTGAGTAATCAGATAACTAAGAACATAAGAGAAATAAAGGGATATACAGTACTGCACACTCTTCACACTACCAGGCTACCACTGAGTAATCAGATAACTAAGAAAAGAAGAGAAATAAAGGGATATACAGTACTGCACACTCTTTACACTACCAGGCTACCACTGAGTAATAAGATAACTAAGAAAAGAAGAGAAATATAGAGATATTCGGTACTGCACACTCTTCTCCCTACCAGGCTACCACTGAGTAATCAGATAACTAAGAAAAGAAGAGAAATAAAGGGATATACAGTACTGCACACTCTTCTCCCTACCAGGCTACCACTGAGTAATTAGATAACTAAGATAAGAAGAAAAATATAGGGTTATACAGTACTGCACACTCTTCACACTACCAGGCTACCACTGAGTAATCAGATAACTAAGAAAAGAAGAGAAATAAAGGGTTATACAGTACTGCACACTCTTCTCCCTACCAGGCTACCACTGAGTAATCAGATAACTAAGAAAAGAAGAGAAATAAAGGGTTATACAGTACTGCACACTCTTCTCCCTATCAGGCTACCACAGAGTAATCAGATAACTAAGAAAAGAAGAGAAATACAGGGATATACAGTACTGCACACTCTTCTCCCTATCAGGCTACCACTGAGTAATCAGATAACTAAGAAAAGAAGAGAAATAAAGGGATATTCAGTACTGCACACTCTTCTCCCTACAGGCTACCACTGAGTAATCAGATAACTAAGAAAAGAAGATAAATATAGGGTTATACGGTACTGCACACTCTTCACACTACCAGGCTACCACTGAGTAATTAGATAACTAAGAAAAGAAGAGAAATATAGGGTTATACGGTACTGCACACTCTTCACACTACCAGGCTACCACTGAGTAATCAGATAACTAAGAAAAGAAAAGAGGAATAAAGGGATATACAGTACTGCACACTCTTTACACTACCAGGCTACCACTGAGTAATCAGATAACTAAGAAAAGAAGAGAAATAAATGGATATACAGTACTGCACACTGTTAACACTACCAGGCTACCACTGAGTAATCAGATAACTAAGAAAAAAAGAGAAATATAGGGATATACAGTACTGCACACTCTTCTCCCTACCAGGCTACCACTGAGTAATCAGATAACTAAGAAAAGAAGAGAAATATAGGGTTATACAGTACTGCACACTCTTCTCCCTATCAGGCTACCACTGAGTAATCAGATAACTAAGAAAAGAAGAAAAATAAAGGGATATACAGTACTGCACACTCTTCACACTACCAGGCTACCACTGAGTAATCAGATAACTAAGAAAAGAAGAGAAATAAAGGGATATACAGTACTGCACACTCTTCACACTACCAGGCTACCACTGAGTAATCAGATAACTAAGAACATAAGAGAAATAAAGGGATATACAGTACTGCACACTCTTCACACTACCAGGCTACCACTGAGTAATCAGATAACTAAGAAAAGAAGAGAAATAAAGGGATATACAGTACTGCACACTCTTTTCACTACCAGGCTACCACTGAGTAATAAGATAACTAAGAAAAGAAGAGAAATATAGAGATATTCAGTACTGCACACTCTTCTCCCTACCAGGCTACCACTGAGTAATCAGATAACTAAGAAAAGAAGAGAAATAAAGGGATATACAGTACTGCACACTCTTCTCCCTACCAGGCTACCACTGAGTAATTAGATAACTAAGATAAGAAGAAAAATATAGGGTTATACAGTACTGCACACTCTTCACACTACCAGGCTACCACTGAGTAATCAGATAACTAAGAAAAGAAGAGAAATAAAGGGTTATACAGTACTGCACACTCTTCTCCCTACCAGGCTACCACTGAGTAATCAGATAACTAAGAAAAGAAGAGAAATAAAGGGTTATACAGTACTGCACACTCTTCTCCCTATCAGGCTACCACAGAGTAATCAGATAACTAAGAAAAGAAGAGAAATACAGGGATATACAGTACTGCACACTCTTCTCCCTATCAGGCTACCACTGAGTAATCAGATAACTAAGAAAAGAAGAGAAATAAAGGGATATTCAGTACTGCACACTTTTCTCCCTACAGGCTACCACTGAGTAATCAGATAACTAAGAAAAGAAGAGAAATATAGGATTATACGGTACTGCACACTCTTCACACTACCAGGCTACCACTGAGTAATTAGATAACTAAGAAAAGAAGAGAAATATAGGGTTATACGGTCCTGCACACTCTTCACACTACCAGGCTACCACTGAGTAATCAGATAACTAAGAAAAAAAAAGAAAAGAGGAATAAAGGGATATACAGTACTGCACACTCTTTACACTACCAGGCTACCACTGAGTAATCAGATAACTAAGAAAAGAAGAGAAATAAATGGATATACAGTACTGCACACTGTTAACACTACCAGGCTACCACTGAGTAATCAGATAACTAAGAAAAAAAGAGAAATATAGGGATATACAGTACTGCACACTCTTCTCCCTACCAGGCTACCACTGAGTAATCAGATAACTAAGAAAAGAAGAGAAATAAAGGGATATACAGTACTGCACACTCTTCTCCCTATCAGGCTACCACTGAGAAATTAGATAACTAAGAAAAGAAGAGAAATATAGGGTTATACAGTACTGCACACTCTTCACACTACCAGGCTACCACTGAGTAATCAGATAACTAAGAAAAGAAGAGAAATAAAGGGTTATACATACAGTACTGCACACTCTTCTCCCTACCAGGCTACCACTGAGTAATCAGATAACTAAGAAAAGAAGAAAAATAAAGGGTTATACAGTACTGAACACTCTTCTCCCTACCAGGCTACCACAGAGTAATCAGATAACTAAGAAAAGAAGAGAAATAAAGGGATATACAGTACTGCACACTCTTCACACTACCAGGCTACCACTGAGTAATCAGATAACTAAGAAAAGAAGAGAAATAAAGGGATATACAGTACTGCACACTCTTCTCCCTACCAGGCTACCACTGAGTAATCAGATAACTAAGAAAAGAAGAGAAATAAAGGGATATACAGTACTGCACACTCTTTACACTACCAGGCTACCACTGAGTAATAAGATAACTAAGAAAAGAAGAGACATATAGAGATATTCAGTACTGCACACTCTTCTCCCTACCAGGCTACCACTGAGTAATCAGATAACTAAGAAAAGAAGAGAAATAAAGGGATATACAGTACTGCACACTCTTCTCCCTACCAGGCTACCACTGAGTAATTAGATAACTAAGATAAGAAGAAAAATAAAGGGATATTCAGTACTGCACACTCTTCACACTACCAGGCTACCACTGAGTAATCAGATAACTAAGAAAAGAAGAGAAATAAAGGGATATACAGTACTGCGCACTCTTTACACTACCAGGCTACCACTAAGTAATCAGATAACTAAGAAAAGAAGTGAATATAGGGATATTCAGTACTGCACACTCTTCTCCCTACCAGGCTACAACTGAGTAATCAGATAACTAAGAAAAGAAGAGAAATAAAGGGATATACAGTACTGCACACTCTTCTCCCTACCAGGCTACCACTGAGTAATTAGATAACTAAGAAAAGAAGAGAAATATAGGGTTATACAGTACTGCACACTCTTCACACTACCAGGCTACCACTGAGTAATCAGATAACTAAGAAAAGAAGAGAAATAAAGGGTTATACAGTACTGCACACTCTTCTCCCTACCAGGCTACCACTGAGTAATTAGATAACTAAGAAAAGAAGAGAAATAAAGGGTTATACGGTACTGCACACTCTTCACACTACCAGGCTACCACTGAGTAATCAGATAACTAAGAAAAAAAAAGAAAAGAGGAATAAAGGGATATACAGTACTGCACACTCTTCAACTATCACGCTACCACTTAGTAATCAGATAACTGAGCCAAAAAAATAAAATAAAGAGAAATAAAGGGATATACAGTACTGCACACTCTTCACACTACCAGGCTACCGCTGAGTAATCAGATAACTAAGAAAAGAAGAAAAATAAAGGGATATACAGTACTGCACACTCTTCTCCCTACCAGGCTACCACTGAGTAATCAGATAACTAAGAAAAGAAGAGAAATAAAGGGATATTCACTATTCATTACTGCACACTCTTCTACCTACCAGGCTACCACTGACTAATCAGATAACTAAGAAAAAAAGAGAAATAAAGGGTTATACAGTACTGCACACTCTTCTCCCTATCAGGCTACCACAGAGTAATCAGATAACTAAGAAAAGAAGAGAAATAAAGGGTTATACAGTACTGCACACTCTTCTCCCTACCAGGCTACCACTGAGTAATCAGATAACTAAGAAAAGAAGAGAAATAAAGGGTTATACAGTACTGCACACTCTTCTCCCTACCAGGCTACCACTGAGTAATCAGATAACTAAGAAAAGAAGAGAAATAAAGGGATATACAGTACTGCACACTCTTCTCCCTATCAGGCTACCACAGAGTAATCAGATAACTAAGAAAAGAAGAGAAATAAAGGGATATACAGTACTGCACACTCTTCTCCCTATCAGGCTACCACTGAGTAATCAGATAACTAAGAAAAGAAGAGAAATAAAGGGATATTCAGTACTGCACACTCTTCTCCCTACCAGGCTACCACTGAGTAATCAGATAACTAATAAAAAAAAAGAAAAGAGGAATAAAGGGATATACAGTACTGCACACTCTTCAACTATCGCGCTACCACTTAGTAATCAGATAACTGAGCCAAAAAAATAAAAATAAAGAGAAATAAAGGGATATACAGTACTGCACACTCTTCACACTACCAGGCTACCACTGAGTAATCAGATAACTAAGAAAAGAAGAAAAATAAAGGGATATACAGTACTGCACACTCTTCTCCCTACCAGGCTACCACTGAGTAATCAGATAACTAAGAAAAGGAGAGAAATAAAGGGATATTCAGTACCGCACACTTTTCTCCCTACCTGGCTACCACTGACTAATCAGATAACTAAGAAAAGAAGAGAAATAAAGGGTTATACAGTACTACACACTCTTCTCCCTATCAGGCTACCACTGAGTAATCAGATAACTAAGAAAAGAAGAAAAATAAAGGGATATACAGTACTGCACACTCTTCACACTACCAGGCTACCAATGAGTAATCAGATAACTAAGAAAAGAAGAGAAATAAAGGGATATACAGTACTGCACACTCTTTACACTACCAGGCTACCACTGAGTAATCAGATAACTAAGAAAAGAAGAGAAATAAAGGGTTATACAGTACTGCACACTCTTCTCCCTACCAGGCTACCACTGAGTAATTAGATAACTAAGAAAAGAAGAGAAATATAGGGTTATACGGTACTGCACACTCTTCACACTACCAGGCTACCACTGAGTAATCAGATAACTAAGAAAAAAAAAGAAAAGAGGAATAAAGGGATATACAGTACTGCACACTCTTCAACTATCACGCTACCACTTAGTAATCAGATAACTGAGCCAAAAAAATAAAATAAAGAGAAATAAAGGGATATACAGTACTGCACACTCTTCACACTACCAGGCTACCGCTGAGTAATCAGATAACTAAGAAAAGAAGAAAAATAAAGGGATATACAGTACTGCACACTCTTCTCCCTACCAGGCTACCACTGAGTAATCAGATAACTAAGAAAAGAAGAGAAATAAAGGGATATTCACTATTCAGTACTGCACACTCTTCTACCTACCAGGCTACCACTGACTAATCAGATAACTAAGAAAAAAAGAGAAATAAAGGGTTATACAGTACTGCACACTCTTCTCCCTATCAGGCTACCACAGAGTAATCAGATAACTAAGAAAAGAAGAGAAATAAAGGGTTATACAGTACTGCACACTCTTCTCCCTACCAGGCTACCACTGAGTAATCAGATAACTAAGAAAAGAAGAGAAATAAAGGGTTATACAGTACTGCACACTCTTCTCCCTACCAGGCTACCACTGAGTAATCAGATAACTAAGAAAAGAAGAGAAATAAAGGGATATACAGTACTGCACACTCTTCTCCCTATCAGGCTACCACAGAGTAATCAGATAACTAAGAAAAGAAGAGAAATAAAGGGATATACAGTACTGCACACTCTTCTCCCTATCAGGCTACCACTGAGTAATCAGATAACTAAGAAAAGAAGAGAAATAAAGGGATATTCAGTACTGCACACTCTTCTCCCTACCAGGCTACCACTGAGTAATCAGATAACTAATAAAAAAAAAAGAAAAGAGGAATAAAGGGATATACAGTACTGCACACTCTTCAACTATCGCGCTACCACTTAGTAATCAGATAACTGAGCCAAAAAAATAAAAATAAAGAGAAATAAAGGGATATACAGTACTGCACACTCTTCACACTACCAGGCTACCACTGAGTAATCAGATAACTAAGAAAAGAAGAAAAATAAAGGGATATACAGTACTGCACACTCTTCTCCCTACCAGGCTACCACTGAGTAATCAGATAACTAAGAAAAGGAGAGAAATAAAGGGATATTCAGTACCGCACACTTTTCTCCCTACCTGGCTACCACTGACTAATCAGATAACTAAGAAAAGAAGAGAAATAAAGGGTTATACAGTACTACACACTCTTCTCCCTATCAGGCTACCACTGAGTAATCAGATAACTAAGAAAAGAAGAAAAATAAAGGGATATACAGTACTGCACACTCTTCACACTACCAGGCTACCAATGAGTAATCAGATAACTAAGAAAAGAAGAGAAATAAAGGGATATACAGTACTGCACACTCTTTACACTACCAGGCTACCACTGAGTAATCAGATAACTAAGAAAAGAAGATAAATATAGGGATATACAGTACTGCACACTCTTCTCCCTACCAGGCTACCACTGAGTAATCAGATAACTAAGAAAAGAAGAGAAATAAAGGGATATACAGTACTGCACACTCTTCACACTACCAGGCTACCACTGAGTAATCAGATAACTAAGAAAAGAAGAGAAATAAAGAGATATACAGTACTGCGCACTCTTTACACTACCAGGCTACCACTAAGTAATCAGATAACTAAGAAAATAAGTGAATATAGGGATATTCAGTACTGCACACTCTTCTCCCTACCAGGCTACAACTGAGTAATCAGATAACTAAGAAAAGAAGAGAAATAAAGGGATATACAGTACTGCACACTCTTCTCCCTACCAGGCTACCACTGAGTAATTAGATAACTAAGAAAAGAAGAGAAATATAGGGTTATACAGTACTGCACACTCTTCACACTACCAAGCTACCACTGAGTAATCAGATAACTAAGAAAAGAAGAGAAATAAAGGGTTATACAGTACTGCACACTCTTCTCCCTACCAGGCTACCACTGAGTAATCAGATAACTAAGAAAAGAAGAGAAATAAAGGGTTATACAGTACTGCACACTCTTCTCCCTATCAGGCTACCACAGAGTAATCAGATAACTAAGAAAAGAAGAGAAATAAAGGGATATACAGTACTGCACACTCTTCTCCCTATCAGGCTACCACTGAGTAATCAGATAACTAAGAAAAGAAGAGAAATAAAGGGATATTCAGTACTGCACACTCTTCTCCCTACCAGGCTACCACTGAGTAATCAGATAACTAAGAAAAGAAGAGAAATATAGGGTTATACGGTACTGCACACTCTTTACACTACCAGGCTACCACTGAGTAATCAGATAACTAATAAAAAAAAAAAAAGAGGAATAAAGGGATATACAGTACTGCACACTCTTCAACTATCGCGCTACCACTTAGTAATCAGATAACTGAGCCAAAAAAAAATAAATAAAGAGAAATAAAGGGATATACAGTACTGCACACTCTTCACACTACCAGGCTACCGCTGAGTAATCAGATAACTAAGAAAAGAAGAAAAATAAAGGGATATACAGTACTACACACTCTTCTCCCTATCAGGCTACCACTGAGTAATCAGATAACTAAGAAAAGAAGAAAAATAAAGGGATATACAGTACTGCACACTCTTCACACTACCAGGCTACCAATGAGTAATCAGATAACTAAGAAAAGAAGAGAAATAAAGGGATATACAGTACTGCACACTCTTCACACTACCAGGCTACCACTGAGTAATCAGATAACTAAGAAAAGAAGAGAAATAAAGGGATATACAGTACTGCGCACTCTTTACACTACCAGGCTACCACTAAGTAATCAGATAACTAAGAAAAGAAGTGAATATAGGGATATTCAGTACTGCACACTCTTCTCCCTACCAGGCTACAACTGAGTAATCAGATAACTAAGAAAAGAAGAGAAATAAAGGGATATACAGTACTGCACACTCTTCTCCCTACCAGGCTACCACTGAGTAATTAGATAACTAAGAAAAGAAGAGAAATATAGGGTTATACAGTACTGCACACTCTTCACACTACCAGGCTACCACTGAGTAATCAGATAACTAAGAAAAGAAGAGAAATAAAGGGTTATACAGTACTGCACACTCTTCTCCCTACCAGGCTACCACTGAGTAATTAGATAACTAAGAAAAGAAGAGAAATATAGGGTTATACGGTACTGCACACTCTTCACACTACCAGGCTACCACTGAGTAATCAGATAACTAAGAAAAAAAAAGAAAAGAGGAATAAAGGGATATACAGTACTGCACACTCTTCAACTATCACGCTACCACTTAGTAATCAGATAACTGAGCCAAAAAAATAAAATAAAGAGAAATAAAGGGATATACAGTACTGCACACTCTTCACACTACCAGGCTACCGCTGAGTAATCAGATAACTAAGAAAAGAAGAAAAATAAAGGGATATACAGTACTGCACACTCTTCTCCCTACCAGGCTACCACTGAGTAATCAGATAACTAAGAAAAGAAGAGAAATAAAGGGATATTCAGTACTGCACACTCTTCTCCCTACCAGGCTACCACTGACTAATCAGATAACTAAGAAAAAAAGAGAAATAAAGGGTTATACAGTACTGCACACTCTTCTCCCTATCAGGCTACCACTGAGTAATCAGATAACTTAGAAAAGAAGAAAAATAAAGGGATATACAGTACTGCACACTCTTCACACTACCAGGCTACCACTGAGTAATCAGATAACTAAGTAAAGAAGAGAAATAAAGGGATATACAGTACTGCACACTCTTCTCCCTACCAGGCTACCACTGAGTAATCAGATAACTAAGAAAAGAAGAGAAATAAAGGGATATACAGTACTGCACACTCTTCACACTACCAGGCTACCACTGAGTAATCAGATAACTAAGAAAATAAGATAAATAAAGGGATATACAGTACTGCACACTCTTCACACTACCAGGCTACCACTGAGTAATCAGATAACTAAGAAAAGAAGAGAAATAAAGGGATATACAGTACTGCACACTCTTTACACTACCAGGCTACCACTAAGTAATCAGATAACTAAGAAAAGAAGTGAATATAGGGATATTCAGTACTGCACACTCTTCTCCCTACCAGGCTACAACTGAGTAATCAGATAACTAAGAAAAGAAGAGAAATAAAGGGATATACAGTACTGCACACTCTTCTCCCTACCAGGCTACCACTGAGTAATTAGATAACTAAGAAAAGAAGAGAAATATAGGGTTATACAGTACTGCACACTCTTCACACTACCAGGCTACCACCGAGTAATCAGATAACTAAGAAAAGAAGAGAAATAAAGGGTTATACAGTACTGCACACTCTTCTCCCTACCAGGCTACCACTGAGTAATCAGATAACTAAGAAAATAAGAGAAATAAAGGGTTATACAGTACTGCACACTCTTCTCCCTACCAGGCTACCACAGAGTAATCAGATAACTAAGAAAAGAAGAGAAATAAAGGGATATACAGTACTGCACACTCTTCTCCCTATCAGGCTACCACTGAGTAATCAGATAACTAAGAAAAGAAGAGAAATAAAGGGATATTCAGTACTGCACACTCTTCTCCCTACCAGGCTACCACTGAGTAATCAGATAACTAAGAAAAGAAGAGAAATATAGGGTTATACGGTACTGCACACTCTTCACACTACCAGGCTACCACTGAGTAATCAGATAACTAATAAAAAAAAAGAAAAGAGGAATAAAGGGATATACAGTACTGCACACTCTTCAACTATCGCGCTACCACTTAGTAATCAGATAACTGAGCCAAAAAAATAATAATAAAGAGAAATAAAGGGATATACAGTACTGCACACTCTTCACACTACCAGGCTACCGCTGAGTAATCAGATAACTAAGAAAAGAAGAAAAATAAAGGGATATACAGTACTGCACACTCTTCTCCCTACCAGGCTACCACTGAGTAATCAGATAACTAAGAAAAGGAGAGAAATAAAGGGATATTCAGTACCGCACACTTTTCTCCCTACCTGGCTACCACTGACTAATCAGATAACTAAGAAAAGAAGAGAAATAAAGGGTTATACAGTACTACACACTCTTCTCCCTATCAGGCTACCACTGAGTAATCAGATAACTAAGAAAAGAAGAAAAATAAAGGGATATACAGTACTGCACACTCTTCACACTACCAGGCTACCAATGAGTAATCAGATAACTAAGAAAAGAAGAGAAATAAAGGGATATACAGTACTGCACACTCTTTACACTACCAGGCTACCACTGAGTAATCAGATAACTAAGAAAAGAAGATAAATATAGGGATATACAGTACTGCACACTCTTCTCCCTACCAGGCTACCACTGAGTAATCAGATAACTAAGAAAAGAAGAGAAATAAAGGGATATACAGTACTGCACACTCTTCACACTACCAGGCTACCACTGAGTAATCAGATAACTAAGAAAAGAAGAGAAATAAAGGGATATACAGTACTGCGCACTCTTTACACTACCAGGCTACCACTAAGTAATCAGATAACTAAGAAAAGAAGTGAATATAGGGATATTCAGTACTGCACACTCTTCTACCTACCAGGCTACAACTGAGTAATCAGATAACTAAGAAAAGAAGAGAAATAAAGGGATATACAGTACTGCACACTCTTCTCCCTACCAGGCTACCACTGAGTAATCAGATAACTAAGAAAAGAAGAGAAATATAGGGTTATACAGTACTGCACACTCTTCACACTACCAGGCTACCACTGAGTAATCAGATAACTAAGAAAAGAAGAGAAATAAAGGGTTATACAGTACTGCACACTCTTCTCCCTACCAGGCTACCACTGAGTAATTAGATAACTAAGAAAAGAAGAGAAATATAGGGTTATACGGTACTGCACACTCTTCACACTACCAGGCTACCACTGAGTAATCAGATAACTAAGAAAAAAAAAGAAAAGAGGAATAAAGGGATATACAGTACTGCACACTCTTCAACTATCACGCTACCACTTAGTAATCAGATAACTGAGCCAAAAAAAATAAATAAAGAGAAATAAAGGGATATACAGTACTGCACACTCTTCACACTACCAGGCTACCGCTGAGTAATCAGATAACTAAGAAAAGAAGAAAAATAAAGGGATATACAGTACTGCACACTCTTCTCCCTACCAGGCTACCACTGAGTAATCAGATAACTAAGAAAAGAAGAGAAATAAAGGGATATTCAGTACTGCACACTCTTCTCCCTACCAGGCTACCACTGACTAATCAGATAACTAAGAAAAAAAGAGAAATAAAGGGTTATACAGTACTGCACACTCTTCTCCCTATCAGGCTACCACTGAGTAATCAGATAACTTAGAAAAGAAGAAAAATAAAGGGATATACAGTACTGCACACTCTTCACACTACCAGGCTACCACTGAGTAATCAGATAACTAAGTAAAGAAGAGAAATAAAGGGATATACAGTACTGCACACTCTTCTCCCTACCAGGCTACAACTGAGTAATCAGATAACTAAGAAAAGAAGAGAAATAAAGGGATATACAGTACTGCACACTCTTCTCCCTACCAGGCTACCACTGAGTAATTAGATAACTAAGAAAAGAAGAGAAATATAGGGTTATACAGTACTGCACACTCTTCACACTACCAGGCTACCACTGAGTAATCAGATAACTAAGAAAAGAAGAGAAATAAAGGGTTATACAGTACTGCACACTCTTCTCCCTACCAGGCTACCACTGAGTAATTAGATAACTAAGAAAAGAAGAGAAATATAAGGTTATATGGTACTGCACACTCTTCACACTACCAGGCTACCACTGAGTAATCAGATAACTAAGAAAAAAAAAGAAAAGAGGAATAAAGGGATATACAGTACTGCACACTCTTCAACTATCACGCTACCACTTAGTAATCAGATAACTGAGCCAAAAAAAATAAATAAAGAGAAATAAAGGGATATACAGTACTGCACACTCTTCACACTACCAGGCTACCGCTGAGTAATCAGATAACTAAGAAAAGAAGAAAAATAAAGGGATATACAGTACTGCACACTCTTCTCCCTACCAGGCTACCACTGAGTAATCAGATAACTAAGAAAAGAAGAGAAATAAAGGGATATTCAGTACTGCACACTCTTCTCCCTACCCTGACTAATCAGATAACTAAGAAAAAAAGAAAAATAAAGGGTTATACAGTACTGCACACTCTTCTCCCTATCAGGCTACCACTGAGTAATCAGATAACTTAGAAAAGAAGAAAAATAAAGGGATATACAGTACTGCACACTCTTCACACTACCAGGCTACCACTGAGTAATCAGATAACTAAGTAAAGAAGAGAAATAAAGGGATATACAGTACTGCACACTCTTCTCCCTACCAGGCTTCCACTGAGTAATCAGATAACTAAGAAAAGAAGAGAAATAAAGGGATATACAGTACTGCACACTCTTCACACTACCAGGCTACCACTGAGTAATCAGATAACTAAGAAAAGAAGATAAATAAAGGGATATACAGTACTGCACACTCTTCACACTACCAGGCTACCACTGAGTAATCAGATAACTAAGAAAAGAAGAGAAATAAAGGGATATACAGTACTGCACACTCTTCACACTACCAGGCTACCACTGAGTAATCAGATAACTAAGAAAAGAAGAGAAATAAAGGGATATACAGTACTGCACACTCTTTACACTACCAGGCTACCACTAAGTAATCAGATAACTAAGAAAAGAAGAGAATATAGGGATATTCAGTACTGCACACTCTTCTCCCTACCAGGCTACAACTGAGTAATCAGATAACTAAGAAAAGAAGAGAAATAAAGGGATATACAGTACTGCACACTCTTCTCCCTACCAGGCCACCACTGAGTAATTAGATAACTAAGAAAAGAAGAGAAATATAGGGTTATACAGTACTGCACACTCTTCACACTACCAGGCTACCACTGAGTAATCAGATAACTAAGAAAAGAAGAGAAATAAAGGGTTATACAGTACTGCACACTCTTCTCCCTACCAGGCTACCACTGAGTAATCAGATAACTAAGAAAATAAGAGAAATAAAGGGTTATACAGTACTGCACACTCTTCTCCCTACCAGGCTACCACAGAGTAATCAGATAACTAAGAAAAGAAGAGAAATAAAGGGATATACAGTACTGCACACTCTTCACACTACCAGGCTACCACTGAGTAATCAGATAACTAAGAATAGAAGAGAAATAAAGGGATATACAGTACTGCACACTCTTTACACTACCAGGCTACCACTGAGTAATCAGATAACTAAGAAGAGAAATATAGGGATATTCAGTACTGCACACTCTTCTCCCTACCAGGCTACCACTGAGTAATCAGATAACTAAGAAAAGAAGAGAAATAAAGGGATATACAGTACTGCACACTCTTCTCCCTACCAGGCTACCACTGAGTAATCAGATAACTAAGAAAAGAAGAGAAATAAAGGGATATACAGTACTGCACACTCTTCTCCCTACCAGGCTACCACTGAGTAATTAGATAACTAAGATAAGAAGAAAAATATAGGGTTATACAGTACTGCACACTCTTCACACTACCAGGCTACAACTGAGTAATCAGATAACAAAGAAAAGAAGAGAAATAAAGGGTTATACAGTAGTGCACACTCTTCTCCCTACCAGGCTACCACATAGTAATCAGATAACTAAGAAAAGAAGAGAAATAAAGGGTTATACAGTACTGCACACTCTTCTCCCTATCAGGCTACCACTGAGTAATCAGATAACTAAGAAAAGAAGAGAAATAAAGGGTTATACAGTAGTGCACACTCTTCTCCCTACCAGGCTACCACATAGTAATCAGATAACTAAGAAAAGAAGAGAAATATAGGGTTATACGGTACTGCACACTCTTCACACTACCAGGCTACCACTGAGTAATCAGATAACTAAGAAAAAAAAAGAAAAGAGGAATAAAGGGATATACAGTACTGCACACTCTTCAACTATCACGCTACCACTTAGTAATCAGATAACTGAGCCAAAAAAAATAAATAAAGAGGAATAAAGGGATATACTGCACATATTCAGAGATGTACGCACATGCATTCACAGATGCATTATTGTGCTTGCTTTGCAATTGTAAAAATATACTAATGACTCAAATACCGTCTTCTGCTTAGAGATATCCACTGCTGGCACCTCACGTCCGCTACTTACATGCGAAAGCAGAAACATCAGGCCCGGATCAATCGATGACCAAACTTTTGAGTAAGTCTCTCCTATAACGCTGGGTGCTCTTCAGCTGCTAGCAAATGGGCAGTGGTATATTTTGGCACGCCCACAAAACAGTCAGAGCTGACACGGCTGCATTTGTCTATCCACCCACAGTTACAGTACCTCCCCCAAACGCTGACTACCTGTCATTTATTTTACAAATAAATGAATGTGACTTTACACCTGTAGTCGCTACTTGGGACAAACCCACAAAATGCTTGCACGCCCACATTTGACAAGCCATCACCCGTTACACACTCTGGCTGTCAATCACTCTGTGAGGAAATTCTCACTGTGACCGCAGTGACCAGGCCACCACGGTGCAGCACAGCGCAGTGTGGCTCAGCTGTGCCAACATTGGCATAAAATTCACCTTTGAATCAGGGCCTGTATCTTTGTTATTACCAGGCCTTGTTTAGTGTTATTTTAAATTCCTATGTATTCCTTCATTTATCTTCACATAAATCATATGAGTGAGTTATCTCCTCAGATCTATGCAGCCGCAGAAGCTATATGTGCTTGTGATTGCACACAAAAAGATTTATTTCTAATCAGAAACCAGTGCTTACATAATACAAAATGCGGTACTGCGCTAATTATAATGAAATCTGGTATGAAAGGAGTCCTGACACATATAAAATAATTTGCTAACACTAATAATAGCAACCAGTTTTTACATTTCATTCACAGTAACATTATTCAAGTAATAATTTCAGAAAAATATAAAAAAAAACATTTTACCAATAAGTGAATATCAATACAATTCTTTATAGAGGTGGATTGTATCAAAATGAATATCAATATATTAATAGAAGAAGGACAACTTTTATGAGTGACATATTTCTATACAGGCTTGGACTGGCCCACAGGGGTACAGGGGAAACTACCGGTGGGCCCTACTGCCTTGGGGCCCACCTCCTGTTTTAAGGATCAGGTTCCAGACTGTGCACTTGAATTATACATTATACATATGTTACCTTATACTGGACCTTGGTGTATTTTCTATAGTGCATTGCTGTTATTCATCTAGTACATTATCATGCATGCAGCAGCTGAATTTACTGAATATATTTATGAAAGGGCCCAGGCGTTGCACTCTAATGGTTAGTCAAACCAATGATGTGGCAGGCCACACCCCCTCTGCAGACTGGCCACACCCCAAACATAGACCCCTACCACTGCATTCCCCCGGTGGGCCCTACATGCTCCAGTCCGACACTGTTTCTATAATGCCATTGTCTGAGCACGGACTATCATAAACCAAATTAAAGGTCTTTGGGTCTAATTCAGCAAAACTGCTACTGCTTGCGATTGCATGCTGGGGGCCTCCAAACACATGGCTCGGCCACCCAGCATGTTAAGTGCCGCCCAGTGATGCAATAGCAATCCAAAAATCGTCCGTTTGCCATTATAGCAATTTAGCAATTGATGCTGATTTAGGCCCTTTGGGCCTGATTGATTAATGCACTTGCATTACTGCATATCACCTCCTCCCTGCATTTGCAATGTGATTGCATATCAAATGAACATAGCAACCATCGGTCGCACTGTTCATCTGTGATGGCAGGCTGAGTTCATCTTGCCGTCACAGTGCAGCTTGCGGGGCCAAGGAAACTGCATCTCGCGATGCAGTCCTTGGCCTCGTCACTCCCGGAAAACGGGGAACGGGGGCGACATGCGCCCATTTTCTCACACGCTAGCCACTACTTCCCCCTGTGAACACCTCTGCCTGTCAATCAAGCAGAGGCTTTCACATATCTGCGCAGTGACTGCAGGACCCGTTCTGCGCATGTGCGGAACACAAACATTGGCGAAACGCAGTAAGGATTGCATCATTGATCCTTACTGAATTAGCCACTTTGTCCAAAGAGTAATCAATAGAAATGTATCCTGTTGGAGCTTGAATATTCACAGGCAAGTGTTTAAAAGCTCTTGTGCATCACTGTATCCATACCTATGGGGATATTTCTTTGTTGATCGCAGCAGGAACTTTGTTAGCAGTTGGGCAAAACCATGTGCACTGCAGGGGAGGCAGATATAACATGTGCAGAGAGAGTTAGATTTTGGTGGGTTATTTTGTTTCTGTGCATGGTAAATACTGTCTGATTTATTTTTACACTGCAATTTAGATTGTAGATTGAACACACCCCACCCAAATCTAACTCTCTCTGCACATGTTATATTTGCCCCCCCTTCAGTGCACATGGTTTTGCCCAATTGCTAACAAAGTTACTGCTGCGATCAACTCAGAATTACCCCCTATATCAGTGTCTTCCCAGATGAGACCAACAAGGGGCTCTTCCATCTCCAGATTGGTATAGCTGTATATATCCTAATGCTATTTCTCTGACGTCCTAGTGGATGCTGGGGACTCCGTAAGGACCATGGGGAATAGCGGCTCCGCAGGAGACTGGGCACAAAAGTAAAGCTTTAGAACTACCTGGTGTGCACTGGCTCCTCCCCCTATGACCCTCCTCCAAGCCTCAGTTAGATTTTTGTGCCCGAACGAGAAGGGTGCACACTAGGTGGCTCTCCTGAGCTGCTTAGTGAAAAGTTTAGTTTTAGGTTTTTTATGTTCAGTGAGACCTGCTGGCAACAGGCTCACTGCATCGAGGGACTAAGGGGAGAAGAAGCGAACTCACCTGCGTGCAGAGTGGATTGGGCTTCTTAGGCTACTGGACATTAGCTCCAGAGGGACGATCACAGGCCCAGCCATGGATGGGTCCCAGAGCCGCGCCGCCGGCCCCCTTAAAGAGCCAGAAGACAGAAGAGGTCCGGAAAATCGGCGGCAGAAGACGTCCTGTCTTCAACAAGGTAGCGCACAGCACTGCAGCTGTGCGCCATTGTTCTCAGCACACTTCACACTCCGGTCACTGAGGGTGCAGGGCGCTGGGGGGGGGCGCCCTGAGACGCAATAAAAACACCTTGGATGGCAAAAAAATGCATCACATATAGCTCCTGGGCTATATGGATGAATTTAACCCCTGCCAGAATACACAGAAAAACGGGAGATAAGGCCGCCGAGAAGGGGGCGGAGCCTATCTCCTCAGCACACTGGCGCCATTTTCCCTCACAGCTCCGTTGGAGGGAAGCTCCCTGGCTCTCCCCTGCAGTCACTACACTACAGAAAGGGTTAAAAAAGAGAGGGGGGGCACTAATTACGCGCAGTATTAAAGATACAGCAGCTATAAGGGGAAAAACACTTATATAAGGTTATCCCTGTATATATATAGCGCTCTGGTGTGTGCTGGCAAACTCTCCCTCTGTCTCCCCAAAGGGCTAGTGGGGTCCTGTCCTCTATCAGAGCATTCCCTGTGTGTGTGCTGTGTGTCGGTACGTTTGTGTCGACATGTATGAGGAGAAAAATGATGTGGAGACGGAGCAGATTGCCTGTAATAGTGATGTCACCCCCTAGGGGGTCGACACCTGAGTGGATGAACTGTTGGAAGGAATTACGTGACAGTGTCAGCTCTGTATAAAAGACAGTGGTTGACATGAGACAGCCGGCTACTCAGCTTGTGCCTGTCCAGACGTCTCATAGGCCGTCAGGGGCTCTAAAGCGCCCGTTACCTCAGGTGGCAGATATAGACGCCGACACGGATACTGACTCCAGTGTCGACGGTGAAGAGACAAATGTGACTTCCAGTAGGGCCACACGTTACATGATTGAGGCAATGGAAAATGTTTTACACATTTCTGATAATACGAGTACCACCAAAAAGGGGTATTATGTTCGGTGAGGAAAAACTACCTGTAGTTTTCCTGAATCTGAGAAATTAAATGAGGTGTGTGATGATGCGTGGGTTTCCCCCGATAACAACTGATAATTTCTAAAATGTTATTGGCATTATATCCTTTCCCGCCAGAGGTTAGGGTGCGTTGGGAAACACCCCCTAGGGTGGGTAAAGCGCTCACACGCTTGTAAGAACAAGGGCTCTACCCTCTTCTGAGATGGCCGCCCTTAAGGATCCTGCTGATAGAAAGCAGGAGGGTATCCTAAAATGTATTTACACACATACTGGTGTTATACTGCGACCAGCAATCGCCTCAGCCTGGATGTGCAGTGCTGGGTTGGCGTGGTCGGATTCCATGACTGAAAATATTGATATCCTAGATAGGGACAGTATATTATTGCCTATAGAGCATTTAAAAGATGCATTTCTATGTATGCGTGATGCACAGCGGAATATTTGCCGACTGGCATCAAGTCTAAGTGCGTTGTCCATTTCTGCCAGTAGAGGGTTATGGACACGACAGTGGTCCGGTGATGCGGATTCCAAACGGCATTTGGAAGTATTGCCTTATTAAGGGGAGGAGTTATTTGGGGTCGGTCTTTCAGACCTGGTGGCCACGGCAACAGCTGGGAAATCCACGTTTGTACCCCAGGTCGCCTCTCAACAGAAGAAGACGCCGTATTATCAGGCGCAGTCTTTTCGTGGGCAAGCGGGCAAAAGGTTCCTCATTTCTGCCCCGTGACAGAGGGAGAGGAGAAAGGCTGCAGAAATCAGCCAGTTCCCAGGAACAGAAGCCCTCTCCCGCCTCTGCCAAGCCCTCAGTATGACGCTGGGGCTTTACAAGCAGAATCAGGCACGGTGGGGGCCCGTTTCAATGAATTTCAGCGCGCAGTGGGCTCACTCGCAAGTAGACCCCTGGATCCTTCAGGTGATATCTCAGGGGTACAAATTGAAATTCGAGACGTCTCCCCCTCGCCGTTTCCTAAAGTCGGCTTTACCGATGTCTCCTTCTGACAGGGAGGCAGTTTTGGAAGCCATTCACAAGCTGTATTCCCAGCAGGTGATAATCAAGGTACCCCTCCTGCAACAGGGAACGGGGTATTATTCCACACTGTTGTGGTACCGAAGCCGGACGGCTCGGTGAGACCGATTCTAAATCTAAAATCTTGAACACTTACATACGGAGGTTCAAATTCAAGATTGAGTCACTCAGAGCAGTGATTGCGAACCTGGAAGAAGGGACTACATGATGTCTCGGGACATCAAGGATGCTTACCTTCATGTCCCAATTTACCCTTCTCACCAAGGGTACCTCAGGTTTAGGGTACAGAACTGTCACTATCAGTTTCAGACGCTGCCGTATGGATGGTCCACGGCACCCTGGGTCTTTACCAAGGTAATGGCCGAAATGATGATACTCCTTCGAAGGAAGGGAATTTTAGTTATCCCTTACTTGGACGATTCCCTGATAAGGGTAAGATCCAGGGAACAGTTGGAGGTCGGTGTAGCACTATCTCAGGTAGTGTTGAGGCAGCACGATTGGATTCTCAATATTCCAAAATTGCAGCTGATTCCGACGACTCGTCTTCTGTTCCTAGGGATGATCCTGGACACAGTCCAGAAAAAGGTGTTTCTCCCGGAGGAGAAAGTCAGGGAGTTATCCGAGCTAGTCGGGAACCTCCTATAACCGAGCCAAGTCTCAGTACATCAATGAAATGGTTCTGGGTAAAATGGTGGCTTCCTACGAAGCAATCCCATTCGGCAGATTCCACGCAAGAACTTTCCAGTGGGACCTGCTGGACAAATGGTCCGGGTCGCATCTTCAGATGCATCAGCGGATAACCCTGTCAACAAGCACAAGGGTGTCTCTCCTGTGGTGGTTGCAGAGTGCTCATCTTCTAGAAGGCCGCACATTCAGGACTGGGTCCTGGTGACCACGGATGCCAGCCTGCGAGGCTGGGGAGCAGTCACACAGGGAAGGAATTTCCAGAGCTTATGGTCAAGCCTGGAGACATCACTTCACATAAATATCCTGAAGCTAAGGGCCATTTACAATGCTCTAAGCTCAGCAAGACCTCTGCTTCAAGGTCACCCGGAGTTGATCCATTCGGACAACATCACGGCAGTCACCCACGTAAACAGACAGGGTGACACAAGAAGCAGGAGGGCAATGGCAGAAGCTGCAAGGATTCTTCGCTGGGCGGAAAATCATGTGATAGCACTGTCAGCAGTATTCATTCCGGGAGTGGACAACTGGGAAGCAGACTTCCTCAGCAGACACGACCTCCACCCGGGAGAGTGGGGACTTCACCCAGAAGTCTTCCACATGTTTATAAAACTCGACAAGTATTGCGCCAGGTCAAGGGACCCTCAGGCAATAGCTGTAGACGCTCTGGTAACACAGTGGGTGTACCAGTCAGTGTATGTGTTCCCTCCTCTGCCTCTCATACCCAAGGTACTGAGAATTATAAGATGGAGAGGAGTAAGCACTATATTCGTGGCTCCGGATTGGCCAAGAAGGACTTGGTAACCGGAACTTTAAGAGATGCTCACGGAGGATCCGTGGCCTCTACCTCTAAGAAGGGACCTGCTCCAGCAAGGACCCTGTCTGTTCCAAGACTTACCGCGGCTGCGTTTGACGGCATGGCGGTTGAACGCTGGATCCTGAAGGAGAAAGGCATTCCGGATGAAGTCATTCCTATCCTGATCAAAGCCAGGAAAGATATAACCGCAAAACATTATCACCGCATTTGGCGAAAGTATGTTGCGTGGTGCGAGGCCAGTAAGGCCCCGACGGAGGAATTTTCAACTAGGTCGATTCCTACATTTCCTGCAAACAGGAGTGTCTATGGGCCTGAAATGGGGGTCCATTAAGGTTCAAATTTCGGCCCTGTCAATTTTCTTCCAAAAAGAACTAGCTTCAGTCCCTGAAGTTCAGACGTTTGTGAAAGGGGTACTGTATATACAGCCTCCTTTTGTGCCTCCAGTGGCACCTTGGGATCTAAATGTAGTTTTTGGGTTCCAAAAGTCACATTGGTTTGAACCACTTAAATATGTGGAGTTAAAATATCTCACATGGAAAGTGGTCATGCTGTTGGCCCTGGCCTGGGCCAGGTGCGTGTCAGAATTGGCGGCTTTATCCTGTAAAAGCCCTCATCTGATTTTCCATTCGGACAGGGCGGAATTGAGGACTTGTCCTCAGTTTCTCCCTAAGGTGGTTTTCAGCATTTCACCTGAATCAACCTATTGTGGTGCCTGCGGCTACTAGGGACTTGGAGGACTCCAAGTTGCTAGACGTTGTCAGAGCCCTGGAAATATAGGTTTCCAGGACGGCTGGAGTCAGAAAATCTGACTCGTTGTTTATTCTGTATGCACCCAACAAGCTGGGTGCTCCTGCTTCTAAGCAGACTATTGCTCGTTGGATTTGTAGTACAATTCAGCTTGCACATTCTGTGGCAGGCCTGCCACAGCCAAAATCTGTAAAAGCCCATTCCACAAGGAAGGTGGGCTCATCTTGGGCGGCTGCCCGAGGGGTCTCGGCTTTACAACGTTGCCGAGCAGCTACTTGGTCAGGAGCAAATACGTTTGTAAAATTCTACAAATTTGATACCCTGGCTGAGGAGGACCTGGAGTTCTCTCATTTGGTGCTGCAGAGTCATCCGCACTCTCCCGCCCGTTTGGGAGCTTTGGTATAATCCCCATGGTCCTTACGGAGTCCCCAGCATCCACTAGGACGTCAGAGAAAATAAGAATTGACTTACCGATAATTCTATTTCTCGTAGTCCGTAGTGGATGCTGGGCGCCCATCCCAAGTGCGGATTGTCTGCAATACTGGTACATAGTTATTGTTACCAAAAAATCGGGTTATTGCTGTAGTGAGCCATCTTTTCTAGAGGCTCCTCTGTTATCATGCTGTTAACTGGGTTTAGATCACAAGTTATATGGTGTGATTGGTGTGGCTGGTATGAGTCTTACCCGGGATTCAAAAATCCTTCCTTATTGTGTACGCTCGTCCGGGCACAGTATCCTAACTGAGGCTTGGAGGAGGGTCATAGGGGGAGGAGCCAGTGCACACCAGGTAGTTCTAAAGCTTTACTTTTGTGCCCTGTCTCCTGCGGAGCCGCTATTCCCCATGGTCCTTACGGAGTCCCCAGCATCCACTACGGACTACGAGAAATAGAATTATCGGTAAGTAAATTCTTATTATTCATCTGTGTTAGTCTGTTAATTATCCTGACTACCCAGCACTAGTCACCAGTAAATAGTTACCCAATGCACAGGTCTTGCTAGTCCTTGTTTGAGCTCCACTGTGGGACTATGGGGGTGATTCAGAGCTTATGTACGATCAGATTCTCTGACATGCGGGGGGGACGCCCTGCTCAGGGCTAATCTGACCCGCATGTCTGCCCCCCCCCCCCCTCCCCACCCACACAGGTGCAAAAGAATTGCATGCCGCGCTGGCAGGTGGCTACCCGCCATGTTTTGGGTCGCAGTGGCTGCGTATGATGTCACACAGCCGCTGTGGCCCTCCCCGGAAACGGTCCGGACACGCCTGCATTGTTCGGACTGCGCCCCCCCCAACAACGTTCTAATGCTGTTGGCACACCCTCTCCCACCCCACGACCGCCTCTGCCTGTCAATCAGGCAAAGGCGATCGCACCAGTGAGATGCTACTGGGTGTGAGCGCACAAGAGAAAGGGCTTCAGGGTGCAATCACTGTTGTAGCAACGATCAACCCTGAATCAGGCCCTATGAACTCTCCTGGCTGAGAGGTATAGTATCGGCATACGGCTGCAAGCAGCTTGCGTCTGCATCTTCACAGGTGATCATAGCCCCTATAGTCGGGTCCCCAAGCAACACAGCCTCCAGGAACATAAAACAGGTGGTTCCGCTAAGCCGCCTGCTGCCATATGCTATGGGAGTGTTGCAGGCATGTAACAGGAGTGGTTGGCGATGTTTAATTGTGTACATTAGAGGCATATGCTGTCAGGCACTCTCCATCTAGCACAGGGCTGTCACAATTTCCAATGATGCTTTAGATGGTTGTGACTGAAGCTGCTTAAAGTGGGTGTCCCAGCTCTTGTGCATTCAGATGCAGAGTTGTGCACCAGGGGATAGCGCGTATATTAGTTGCAGACATGCTGACAGCAAAATACACTATAATGGTCGCAGGCCCCATGTATCTATTTGACAGACAATACCCATTTACTATTAGATTGTGCAAGTGTGGGACCTGCAAAGAAATGCATTCATGTTTTGGTTGATACCATTCTTGTGGCACAATGGGCAAAATCCTTACTGGGGGATATATAAGCTGAAATAGAACTAACAGCATTTGAAAGCCGGATATGGTATTAATAAAAATTGCATTTATTTTGAAGCTATATAATTAAGAAAATTTACCGTTGCAACGGTAAATTTTACTGGGGGGGCCTGGTGTGTGCCAGAGCAGTCAGTTTGTGTGTCAGGATGATCAGAATCAGTGGTATGTAGGGCACTTCTATACTATGACGTCATGTCCAGATCATAAAGCTACACCATAATGCAATTTTGTTTCATTCAGATGTGGCTGGAGGTGGTATTACTGCTGCTTACTTGGAGTCAGGCAGTGATGCACTAGTATAGTAATGCAGCAGAAGGCGGTCTGATATAAGTATTATATCAGGACACAGCAAAAAATATACTGGTAGATTAATTGGCCCCCAACAAAAATTAACCATAGTGTGTGTATGCACATAGGCAGCCTAGATGGTCCAAGTGGTTCTTATGTGCCATCAAAGTCTATAGGGACAGATCCATCATCGCTTGGAAAGTAATAAAATGAAGAGTGAAAAAGTACCATCCAATCAGCTCCTAACTGCCATTTTTCAAACACAGCCTGTGACATGGCAATTAGGCCCTGATTGGCTGGTACTTTTTCACTCTCCATTTTATCACTTTCCAAGCGATGATGTTTCTATCAAGTTCCTCTCTTGCTAGTCTGTGAGAACTAGTTTTACTAAATGGATTACAGTATCTACTTTGGACAACTTCTCTCTTTGTGCCCCATCTTCTGTCAGTGTCCCTCCTCAGGAACTTCAAGCTGAGCTGCTGGACTGTACGTGGAATCTGCAGCTTTTAGCTTTGGACCCTGAAGTCAGCCACAGCATTTCTTTTTCATAGGTAAGGGCTGAAGAAATAAACACTGTATACTGTATAGTCCAACCAAGTGAAACAGTTATTTTTACTTTGAAGTCATATGGCAATAATGAATAATTAATGTTTAATTAATTCACTTAGTTTTTTTTGCTAAACATATCAAGGAGATTTGGATTTGAAAACTACTGATATTGGTTATAAACCAGGTGCACAGTTGGGGGGGGGGGGGGGGGGTGAAGGCGGGACATGTGCATAAGGCAAGGAGGGGGGTCCCCTAATTAGTTGGGGGGGGGTTAAAAATACGTGGGACCCTTACGTCTTTTCCCCCAAGTATTTTTGGAACCATGACCAGTTCAAGAGCCCGGTGCTGGTTGTTAAAAAATGGTGGGACCCTAGCCAATTTTGTCACTGTATTCTGGCGACCAAGACCAACTCAAAGAGCCCGGGACTGGTTATGCTTTGGGGGGGGGGACCTGCACAGCTTTTTTTTTAACAGTTTCAGCACTTTACAGAGAGAGGCATGCACAGATCTCACTGATCTGTGCATGTTTCCGTCAAACTCGCCAGCAAGAAGCTGATCTATTCTTGGAGTGAGTTTGGTAATGTTTTAGTTGTAAACTCACATCCTATTACATTGCCCAAGTTGTATGTTTGGAATGGCAAAACATCTGGTTGCGAGTTTTGCTATTGCAAGTTTTGGGAGTGCAGGAAACATGCAAGTTTGCATGTTCCTGCACTCTATTATATTGATTGAGTTTGCAAAATGTGTGAGTTTAGTGCTAAACTCACACATTTGTACAAATTCTCAGTTCATTACATCTGGTCCATTGTCTGGAGATCACTCAGACTATTAGGCTCATTTATCAATGAGTGAAAAATGAAACTGTAAATGATAAATTGCACCAGTCAATCAACTCCTAACTGCCATGTTACAGACTGTGGGCCTAATTCAGACCCGATCGCTGCAGTGGCAGTCATTGCAGCCTGAAGCCCTTGCTGGAGTGTGCTCATGTAGCGGGCGCATTGAACGTGTGCACCCCGTGAGACCCAGTGAGATGCGAAAGCATCTTAGGGCTGCAATTGCCTCTGTCTGATTGACAGGCAGAGGCGGTCGCGGGGCGAGAGGGGGCGTGCATCGACGTTAGACTGCCATTAGTGGGGCGTGGTCTAGATAACGCAGGCGTGTCAGGACCATTGCAGGGGTGGGCCACAGCAACCCAGAATGCGTGCGGGTAGCCGCCTGGCAGCGCAGGTAGGAAGATACTTGGCAAGTGCAAAAGTATCACCACCGTGCGATGCTTTCGCACCTGTACAGGGAGTGGGGGGTTGGGGGGCAGGGCCTGACATGCGGTGCGGACTAGCCCTGTGCTGGGCGTCCTCCCGCATGTCAGAGAAACTGATCGTAGATGTGCTAAATTTAGCACATCTACGATCAGCTCTGACTCACTCCCTGTGTTTGAAAAATGACAGTTTGGAGCTGATTGGCTGGCACAATTTATCACTCACAGTGAAATTTATCACTCATTGATAAATGAGCCCATATAATTGAAACAGTAAACAAAAAACTAAATTCTTTGCAGATGGGGAGGATCAGTGACTGTCTACCTGCAGATCCTCCTGCTCGTGACTGTTCATCTCTTCCGATGGCTGGCTGCTACCAGTAGTACGCCGATTACTTCTTTGCAATGTCGGACTGGGGCATGTAGGGCCCACTGGGGGGATGCAGTGGTAAGCGCCCATGTTTAGGGGTGGGGCCAGTCTGCAGAGGGGGTGTGGCCTGCCACCTTATTGGTTTGACTAACCATTAGAGAGTGCAACGCCATGGCCCCTTCAAAAATATATACGGAAAATTCAGCTGCTTCATGCATGCTAATGTACCAGAATAATAACAGCAATGTACTGTAGAAAATACACCATAGTCCAGTTAAAGGTAACATTTGTATAATGTATAATGCAAGTGCACAGTCTAGAACTAGAGATGAGCGCCGGAAATTTTTCGGGTTTTGTGTTTTGGTTTTGGGTTTGGTTCCGCGGCCGTGTTTTGGGTTCGACCGCGTTTTGGCAAAACCTCACCGAATTTTTTTTGTCGGATTCGGGTGTGTTTTGGATTCGGGTGTTTTTTTCAAAAAACCCTAAAAAACAGCTTAAATCATAGAATTTGGGGGTCATTTTGATCCCAAAGTATTATTAACCTCAAAAACCATAATTTCCACTCATTTTCAGTCTATTCTGAATACCTCACACCTCACAATATTATTTTTAGTCCTAAAATTTGCACCGAGGTCGCTGTGTGAGTAAGATAAGCGACCCTAGTGGCCGACACAAACACCGGGCCCATCTAGGAGTGGCACTGCAGTGTCACGCAGGATGTCCCTTCCAAAAAACCCTCCCCAAACAGCACATGACGCAAAGAAAAAAAGAGGCGCAATGAGGTAGCTGACTGTGTGAGTAAGATAAGCGACCCTAGTGGCCGACACAAACACCGGGCCCATCTAGGAGTGGCACTGCAGTGTCACGCAGGATGTCCCTTCCAAAAAACCCTCCCCAAACAGCACATGACGCAAAGAAAAAAAGAGGCGCAATGAGGTAGCTGACTGTGTGAGTAAGATAAGCGACCCTAGTGGCCGACACAAACACCGGGCCCATCTAGGAGTGGCACTGCAGTGTCACGCAGGATGGCCCTTCCAAAAAACCCTCCCCAAACAGCACATGACGCAAAGAAAAATAAAAGAAAAAAGAGGTGCAAGATGGAATTGTCCTTGGGCCCTCCCACCCACCCTTATGTTGTATAAACAAAACAGGACATGCACACTTTAACCAACCCATCATTTCAGTGACAGGGTCTGCCACACGACTGTGACTGATATGACGGGTTGGTTTGGACCCCCCCCAAAAAAGAAGCAATTAATCTCTCCTTGCACAAACTGGCTCTACAGAGGCAAGATGTCCACCTCATCATCATCCTCCGATATATCACCGTGTACATCCCCCTCCTCACAGATTATCAATTCGTCCCCACTGGAATCCACCATCTCAGCTCCCTGTGTACTTTGTGGAGGCAATTGCTGCTGGTCAATGTCTCCGCGGAGGAATTGATTATAATTCATTTTAATGAACATCATCTTCTCCACATTTTCTGGATGTAACCTCGTACGCCGATTGCTGACAAGGTGAGCGGCGGCACTAAACACTCTTTCGGAGTACACACTTGTGGGAGGGCAACTTAGGTAGAATAAAGCCAGTTTGTGCAAGGGCCTCCAAATTGCCTCTTTTTCCTGCCAGTATAAGTACGGACTGTGTGACGTGCCTACTTGGATGCGGTCACTCATATAATCCTCCACCATTCTTTCAATGTTGAGAGAATCATATGCAGTGACAGTAGACGACATGTCCGTAATCGTTGTCAGGTCCTTCAGTCCGGACCAGATGTCAGCATCAGCAGTCGCTCCAGACTGCCCTGCATCACCGCCAGCGGGTGGGCTCGGAATTCTGAGCCTTTTCCTCGCACCCCCAGTTGCGGGAGAATGTGAAGGAGGAGATGTTGACAGGTCGCGTTCCGCTTGACTTGACAATTTTCTCACCAGCAGGTCTTTCAACCCCAGCAGACTTGTGTCTGCCGGAAAGAGAGATCCAAGGTAGGCTTTAAATCTAGGATCGAGCATGGTGGCCAAAATGTAGTGCTCTGATTTTAACAGATTGACCACCCGTGAATCCTTGTTAAGCGAATTAAGGGCTCCATCCACAAGTCCCACATGCCTAGCGGAATCGCTCAGTGTTAGCTCCTCCTTCAATGTCTCCAGCTTCTTCTGCAAAAGCCTGATGAGGGGAATGACCTGACTCAGGCTGGCAGTGTCTGAACTGACTTCACGTGTGGCAAGTTCAAAGGGCATCAGAACCTTGCACAACGTTGAAATCATTCTCCACTGCGCTTGAGACAGGTGCATTCCACCTCCTATATCGTGCTCAATTGTATAGGCTTGAATGGCCTTTTGCTGCTCCTCCAACCTCTGAAGCATATAGAGGGTTGAATTCCACCTCGTTACCACTTCTTGCTTCAGATGATGGCAGGGCAGGTTCAGTAGTTTTTGGTGGTGCTCCAGTCTTTTGTACGTGGTGCCTGTACTCCGAAAGTGTCCCGCAATTCTTCTGGCCACCGACAGCATCTCTTGCACGCCCCTGTCGTTTTTTAAAAAATTCTGCACCACCAAATTCAAGGTATGTGCAAAACATGGGACGTGCTGGAATTTGCCCATATTTAATGCACACACAATATTGCTGGCGTTGTCCGATGCCACAAATCCACAGGAGAGTCCAATTGGGGTAAGCCATTCCGCGATGATCTTCCTCAGTTGCCGTAAGAGGTTTTCAGCTGTGTGCGTATTCTGGAAACCGGTGATACAAAGTGTAGCCTGCCTAGGAAAGAGTTGGCGTTTGCGAGATGCTGCTACTGGTGCCGCCGCTGCTGTTCTTGCGGCGGGAGTCCATACATCTACCCAGTGGGCTGTCACAGTCATATAGTCCTGACCCTGCCCTGCTCCACTTGTCCACATGTCCGTGATTAAGTGGACATTGGGTACAACTGCATTTTTTAGGACACTGGTGAGTCTTTTTCTGACGTCCGTGTACATTCTCGGTATCGCCTGCCTAGAGAAGTGGAACCTAGATGGTATTTGGTAACGGGGGCACACTGCCTCAATAAATTGTCTAGTTCCCTGTGAACTAACGGCGGATACCGGACGCACGTCTAACACCAACATAGTTGTCAAGGCCTCAGTTATCCGCTTTGCAGCAGGATGACTGCTGTGATATTTCATCTTCCTCGCAAAGGACTGTTGAACAGTCAATTGCTTACTGGAAGTAGTACAAGTGGGCTTACGACTTCCCCTCTGGGATGACCATCGACTCCCAGCAGCAACAACAGCAGCGCCAGCAGCAGTAGGCGTTACACGCAAGGATGCATCGGAGGAATCCCAGGCAGGAGAGGAATCATCAGAATTGCCAGTGACATGGCCTGCAGGACTATTGGCATTCCTGGGGAAGGAGGAAATTGACACTGAGGGAGTTGGTGGGGTGGTTTGCGTGAGCTTGGTTACAAGAGGAAGGGATTTACTGGTCAGTGGACTGCTTCCGCTGTCGGCCAAAGTTTTTGAACTTGTCACTGACTTATTATGAATGCGCTGCAGGTGACGTATAAGGGAGGATGTTCCGAGGTGGTTAACGTCCTTACCCCTACTTATTACAGCTTGACAAAGGGAACACACGGCTTGACAAATGTTGTCCGCATTTCTGGTGAAATACTTCCACACCGAAGAGCTGATTTTTGTTGGTATTTTCACCAGGCATGTCAACGGCCATATTCCTCCCACGGACAACAGGTGTCTCCCCGGGTGCCTGACTTAAACAAACCACCTCACCATCAGAATCCTCCTGGTCAATTTCCTCCCCAGCGCCAGCAACACCCATATCCTCCTCATCCTGGTGTACTTCAACACTGACATCTTCAATCTGACTATCAGGAACTGGACTGCGGGTGCTCCTTCCAGCACTTGCAGGGGGCGTGCAAATGGTGGAAGGCGCATGCTCTTCACGTCCAGTGTTGGGAAGGTCAGGCATCGCAACCGACACAATTGGACTCTCCTTGTGGATTTGGGATTTCGAAGAACGCACAGTTCTTTGCTGTGCTTTTTCCAGCTTGAGTCTTTTCATTTTTCTAGCGAGAGGCTGAGTGCTTCCATCCTCATGTGAAGCTGAACCACTAGCCATGAACATAGGCCAGGGCCTCAGCCGTTCCTTGCCACTCCGTGTGGTAAATGGCATATTGGCAAGTTTACGCTTCTCCTCCGACAATTTTATTTTAGGTTTTGGAGTCCTTTTTTTACTGATATTTGGTGTTTTGGATTTGACATGCTCTGTACTATGACATTGGGCATCGGCCTTGGCAGACGACGTTGCTGGCATTTCATCGTCTCGGCCATGACTAGTGGCAGCAGCTTCAGCACGAGGTGGAAGTGGATCTTGATCTTTCCCTAATTTTGGAACCTCAACATTTTTGTTCTCCATATTTTAATAGGCACAACTAAAAGGCACCTCAGGTAAACAATGGAGATGGATGGATACTAGTATACAATTATGGATGGACTGCCGAGTGCCGACACAGAGGTAGCTACAGCCGTGGACTACCGTACTGTACTGTGTCTGCTGCTAATATAGACTGGTTGATAAAGAGATGTAGTATGTATGTATAAAGAAGAAAGAAAAAAAAAACACGGGTAGGTGGTATACAATTATGGACGGACTGCCGAGTGCCGACACAGAGGTAGCTACAGCCATGGACTACCGTACTGTACTGTGTCTGCTGCTAATATAGACTGGATGATAATGAGATGTAGTATGTATAAAGAAGAAAGAAAAAAAAACCACGGGTAGGTGGTATACAATTATGGATGGACTGCCGAGTGCCGACACAGAGGTAGCTACAGCCGTGGACTACCGTACTGTACTGTGTCTGCTGCTAATATAGACTGGATGATAATGAGATGTAGTATGTATAAAGAAGAAAAAAAAAAACACGGGTAGGTGGTATACAATTATGGATGGACTGCCGAGTGCCGACACAGAGGTAGCTACAGCCGTGGACTACCGTACTGTACTGTGTCTGCTGCTAATATAGACTGGATGATAATGAGATGTAGTATGTATAAAGAAGAAAGAAAAAAAAACCACGGGTAGGTGGTATACAATTATGGATGGACTGCCGAGTGCCGACACAGAGGTAGCTACAGCCGTGGACTACAGTACTGTACTGTGTCTGCTGCTAATATAGACTGGATGATAATGAGATGTAGTATGTCTAAAGAAGAAAGAAAAAAAAACCACGGGTAGGTGGTATACAATTATGGATGGACTGCCGAGTGCCGACACAGAGGTAGCTACAGCCGTGGACTACCGTACTGTACTGTGTCTGCTGCTAATATAGACTGGATGATAATGAGATGTAGTATGTATACAGAAGGAAAAAAAAACCACGGGTAGGTGGTATACAATTATGGATGGACTGCCGAGTGCCGACACAGAGGTAGCTACAGCCGTGGACTACCGTACTGTACTGTGTCTGCTGCTAATATAGACTGGATGATAATGAGATGTAGTATGTATAAAGAAGAAAGAAAAAAAAACCACGGGTAGGTGGTATACAATTATGGACGGACTGCCGAGTGCCGACACAGAGGTAGCTACAGCCGTGGACTACCGTACTGTACTGTGTCTGCTGCTAATATAGACTGGTTGATAATGAGATGTAGTATGTATAAAGAAGAAAGAAAAAAAAAAACACGGGTAGGTGGTATACAATTATGGATGGACTGCCGAGTGCCGACACAGAGGTAGCTACAGCCGTGGACTACCGTACTGTACTGTGTCTGCTGCTAATATAGACTGGATGATAATGAGATGTAGTATGTATAAAGAAGAAAAAAAAAACACGGGTAGGTGGTATACAATTATGGATGGACTGCCGAGTGCCGACACAGAGGTAGCTACAGCCGTGGACTACCGTACTGTACTGTGTCTGCTGCTAATATAGACTGGATGATAATGAGATGTAGTATGTATAAAGAAGAAAGAAAAAAAAAACCACGGGTAGGTGGTATACAATTATGGATGGACTGCCGAGTGCCGACACAGAGGTAGCTACAGCCGTGAACTACCGTACTGTGTCTGCTGCGACTGGATGATAAATAATGATATAAAAAATATATATATATCACTACTGCAGCCGGACAGGTATATATTATATAATGACGGACCTGCTGGACACTGTCTGTCAGCAGAATGAGTTTTTTATAGAATAAAAAAACACCACACAAGTCACACGACGAGTGTTTAACTTTTTCAGGCAATCACAATATAGTATACTATACTGGTGGTCAGTGTGGTCAGGTCACTGGTCAGTCACACTGGCAGTGGCACTCCTGCAGCAAAAGTGTGCACTGTTTAATTTTAATAATATGTACTCCTGGCTCCTGCTATAACCTATAACTGCTCCCCAGTCTCCCCCACAATTAAGCTGTGTGAGCACAGTCAGATATTATACATAGATGATGCAGCACACTGGGCTGAGCACAGATATGGTATGTGACTGAGTCACTGTGTATCGTTTTTTTCAGGCAGAGAACGGATTATATTAAATAAAACTGCACTGGTGGTCACTGGTCAGTGGTCAGTCACTAGTAAACTCTGCACTCTCTAGTACTCCTAAGCTCCAGTAAATCAAGTGTCTCTGTCTCAATCTCACTCTCTCTCTTCTAATCTAAATGGAGAGGACGCCAGCCACGTCCTCTCCCTATCAATCTCAATGCACGTGTGAAAATGGCGGCGATGCGCGGCTCCTTATATAGAATCCGAGTCTCGCGATAGAATCCGAGCCTCGCGAGAATCCGACAGCGTCATGATGACGTTCGGGCGCGCTCGGGTTAACCGAGCAAGGCGGGAAGATCCGAGTCGCTCGGATCCGTGTAAAAAAAGCTGAAGTTCGGGCGGGTTCTGATTCCGAGGAACCGAACCCGCTCATCTCTATCTAGAACCTGATCCTTAGAGCAAGAGGTGGGCCCCCAGGCAGTGGGGCCCACCGGTGGTTTCCCCTGTACCCCTGTGGGCCAGTCCAAGCCTGCTTCTTTGCTCTTAGTTGTATTGTGTACTGAGAACAGTGGTGCTAATTGTTACCTGTGCTCTGTTTTAGTTTTCTATAATGTTAAGTTCTGTGTACCCTGCATTGTTCTAATGTGTGTACGGCGCTGCAAAACACTTGTGGTGCCTTATAAATAAATTCTAATAATAATAATAATAATCTAAAACCCATATCCCTGGCATTATATGTAAGAAACAAATAATCTCAAAAGTAAATTGTAAGTTTGCGAGAAGGGCCTTCAAACCTCTATGTCCGTCTGTTATTACCCAGTTTTGTTCTATTATCTTTGTTCCAATTGTAAATATAGTAATATAATAAATCGTTAATAACTAAATATTTATTTAGTGTGTTTATAAGACCAAACAAATCACATTTGCTATTTTTTCCCTTTTTGTAATTTTTTATAAAAAAACACTTTTTTTGGCCATTTGGTTAAACAGAATTAGACATGTTAAAGACTAATGGTATTTTGTTAAAATACAAGGTCTTCTAAATAAATATAAAAACCACAAGGTATAATAATGTGTGGGCACCGCACTAATAAATCAATGATATTGGTGTTGGAATATGATGAGTGATAATGTTAAATTACCTTAACACAAATTGACAAAATTCTCAGCAGTAAAAGGGTTAATGTGCAAGTGTCTGGGACATATCAATAGGTTTGCATAAAATGACAGATGCATTTATTTATTTATTGTTTGTATTGAATATATCTGACTTTTAATTCCAAAATGTAATCAATTTGGCCCTATCAGCGCCCTTACCTTCTCTCTCAAGGAGAGAGGGACCCAGGATCAAAACTTATCAGAGGGCCAATAATTCGTATCGGATGCACTGCCTACACAACATCACAAATGTCCACAGAGAGCGACTGATGGTCTCTGTATCATATGACGATCACTGCATTGCTCTCTGTATTATGGGGGTCATTCCGACCCGTTCGCATGCTGTGGTTCATCGCAGCGGTGAGAACAGGTTGGAACTGCGCATGTGCAGCGGCCGCATTGCGCAGGTGCAATGTTGCCTGGTGACGGTTGTCGCCGGGCAGCGACGCTGTGTACAAAGAAAGCGGTCGCAGCGGTGATCGCAAGAAGATTGATGGGAGGAAGGCGTTCCGGGGCATCAACTCACCGTTCTCCGGGCGTGGAGATCCGAACGCAGGCGTGTCCAGGCGTTTGGAGGGCGGATGTCTGACGTCAATTCCGGGACCTTCATCGCTTGATCCATTGCACAGGGTAAGTAACTGCAGGGCTAGTCTTGTTTTGCACTAAACTTTTTTAGCATAGCAGAGCTGCACAAGCGATCGCAGCCCTGCTATGCTAAAATACACTCCCCCATAGGCGGCGTCTCTTTGATCGCACGACCAGCAAAAAGTTGCTACGTGTGATCAACTCGGAATGACCCCCAATATGCTGTTCACTGTGATGCTTTGTGCTCTATGTAGCACAGGCAGCAATATTTAGGGAGGGATGTACTATGCATTGCATTTTACATCCCGTCACTAATTGGCTGTATAGTAGCATTAATTATGCCTGTATGCACTTAGAATTGCAATTATTTTAGCCCCTCCTACTAATATTTTTATATATGTTATTATTAAAAGTTATGTTTCAGATTTTCTTTAATAAGAGTGCCCTGAAAAATTAGGTTTTTCTTTTATGTATCCTGCTACTTTGCAGGAGAGATCCGTGTTGTATATATTCAATGGGCGCACCACCAATAATCTTCATTTCACACAGGGAATTTATCCCTATCTAATATACCCGGTACATGCATTCCTTTATGTCAATCCTATGCAGAATCACTTTTGTTTCCTTTGCAATAATCTCAGACTTTCTATTGGAGATCATTAAGGGCCGTATTCATGAGCCGATTTGGCGATGTGTGCTGAGCTTGCGGGGTGAGACGGGGGGCCGCTCATTTCACCCAGCGGGTGAAGTGAGCAACCCGCTAGATTGAGCCTGCATGCAGGCCAATCTAGCACCAGCGATAGCGATGCGCGGGGCTGCCCATCACTATCACTGTGAGGGGTACACATGGAGTGATCGCTGCTTAAAATCTAAGCAATCTAGTCAGATTGCTTAGATTTTAAGCAGCGATCGCTCCGTGAGGACCCATGGACTTTTTGCTAGGCCTGTCAGGAATCTCAATACAAAATGTGAATATTGAGAGGTAAGATGATAATTACATTTGCATGACGTACTTGTGGAGAATAACAGATGGTAAGTGGAGATGGTCTGATGACATGTGGAGGGGGCCTGATTGCATACTATATGTAGAGTGACTGATGGGCATATGAGGTGGTCAAATGGACATATTGGGGGTTGAAAGCATGTGAGGTGTGTCTGATGGCATGTGTATGTGTGTGTGTGCATGGTGAGGTGTATAAAGTTTCTGATGGCGTATTTATGGTGATTGTATTGGTGACGGCAGTGGGATGTGGTGATGTCTGACGGCATACAGTATAAGGGACATGTGGGGATATATGATGGCATGTCTGAGGAATGATTAGATGTCTGATGGCATAGAAGATGAAAGTGGGGGTCTCATGCCATGACGGTAGATGAAATGGGCATGTGGAGAGGTCTGATGGCATGTGAGTGACTTATGGACACGTGGGAGCCCTTCAGCGTGAGGGAACATGAAGAGTCAAGTATTTGGACACTTATTTGGACAGTATTTGGACAGTAGCATTATTAGAACTTACTGATGATATCTGTGACTATTTTAATGAATGATGAGACCTTGTGGACATGTGGGAAGGTATGAGAAGTCTGTGTGGCACTTATTGGGCATGTAGGGAGGTCTGATGAAATGTGGGCATGATTTATCTTTCTTATACACATTTAAAACAAATGTATTTCAGTAGGTAGATTTGTAGGTGGGGGTTTGAGATGGGTACGGAGGGGGTGGGGGCATTGACCTAGGGGCTTTGAGCTGGGTCTTTTCCCTATATCAGTGGTTCCCATACGCAGTCATTAAGGCATTCCAACAGTCCAGGTTGTATGGATATCCATACTTAGGCACAGGGGACTTAATTAGTTTCTCAGTCAGTTTAATTATACCATCTGTACACGGGGAGGGATATCCCTAAAACCTGGACTGTTGGAGTGCCTTGAGGACTGCATTTGGGAAAACACTGCTCTAGATGAAAGAAAGCTCAGTTATGAACAGCTGGTCATGACTGAAAATCACATCCAGTGTTTGATCAAGTGGTCACTGGATTGTTTATCTTGCTCTGAGAAGAAAGCTGTAGCAGTGCCGTAATTAGCTATGGGCCAGCGGTGCCTGGCACACAGCGCAAAAGCACTGAGAGCGCAGGACCGCCGGCAGAACCCGCAGGGCCGCGACCACTGCCGCTGCCTGCGGCGAGCTTCAGTACACTTAGCCAGGCAGACATGTGGATGAGGATCACGGGGTTGACTCCCTTTCCATCCCGCGCCGGCCGCAAACCAAGAAACTGCCCTGCCTCCATAGCACACTCATGCTGGACAGGAAGGAGCGCTAAACGCTGGAGAAGAGAAGCTGCTACGGGGGGGGGGGGGGGGGGGAGGACTAGAGGAGAGGAGATGCCGACCACCGCCACTACTGTTAAAAGAGGGGTAGCGGCGGGGATACAACTGATTGCTGCCGCTGTGCGGGTAGAAGAGTGGAACACAGTCACCACGCCACCACTCTCCTGGAAGGAAGGAGTAAAAAACAAAGCTGAGACTACCGCTGCTGCAAGGCTGGCGATGGCTGCGGTATGTCTGCGCGGGGCGAGGGGAGATGTGCCATTGTTGCTGCGTGAGTGGAGCTGGGGTGTCGGACGCATGGAGCAGTGGAGAGGGGTGTTTGAATCGCTGCTGTTGTGTCTATTGGGGGTGCGTGTGTGTGTGTGTGTAGTATCTCTTTGGTCACAGATACTGTATACTAACAAGGGGAGGGGGGGTAGTGTAGTATGGCTGCTGTGTGTGGTGGTGGGGGATACCTACTGTGACTGTGTGGTGGGATCTCCCTGTATTGCCCCCTCTTAAAAAGGGGGACTGTCTGCCGTAATGTGTAAAAAAGGGGACGCTGTCTGCCGTAATGTGTAATAAGTGGGATGCTGTCTGCCGTAATGTGTAAAAAAGGGGACGCTGTCTGCCGTAATGTGTAATAAGTGGGATGCTGTCTGCCGTAATGTGTAAAAAAGGGGACGCGGTCTGCCGTAAAGTGTAAAAAAGGGGACGCTGTGTCTGCCGTAATGTGTAATAAGTGGGACGCTGTCTGCCGTAATGTGTAATTAGGGGGACGCTGTCTGCCGTAATGTGTAAAAAGGGGGACTGGCTGCTGTAATGTGTAAAAAGGGGACGCTGTGTCTGCCGTAATGTGTAATAAGGGGGATGCTTTCTGCCGTAATGTGTAAAAAGGGGGACTGGCTGCCGTAATGTGTAAAAAGGGGGACTGGCTGCCGTAATGTGTAAAAAGGGGGACTGGCTGCCGTAATGTGTAAAAGGGACGCTGTCTGCCGTAATGTGCAAAAAGGGGACGCTGTCTGCCGTAATGTGTAAAATGGGCTCTACCTGGTGTAATGGCGCTACTGTGCAGCGTAATTTAAATAATGGAGACTACGGTGCACCGTAGTATGAATTGGTATTTTTTTGTGGCCACGCCCCTTCCCCATGAAGCCACACCCCTACAGCACGCACTGCCCCTATCTTGCATAGGGGGCGCCAATACCATTTCTTGCACACAGCGCTAAAATGCCTAGGTACAGCACTGAGCTGTAGCAATGGTAGTTTTGATGTTTTCAAATACCACAGAAGGTAACTGAATCAAGGGACATAATTGGAACCGACCTGCAGGAAGGTCAAAAGCAACTTGTTGTCCTGTAAGAGTGTCTGCTTGCTAACAGCAGATAACAACATGAGCTGGCAAAGAAATGTACAGATTACACTATGCAAGATTTGCAGTAAACATTTGCAGACAGAACAGCAAAGTCTCGGTAGTACATCTTCAGGCTCGGGTAGCTGCAGGGGTGTGGGATAATATTATAAACAGTGTACATCTTTAAACAGATACTGTTAAGGAGATTTATTTAAACAGAGAAGAAGGAAATGCATTCAGTAGTTACTAATCATACTACAGCAGCAGAAACCCAGTAAGCAAATGTGAAGACTGTGGTGGGAGCTGCAGGTGCATAGAGGAGTATCTGTCTGGGTGGTCAGAAGACTGGCACCAGTATCCCTAATGTAAGTATGCCCAGGAGTATTAGGTTTAGACTGTGTGGAGAGGGTTAGAGTTAGTCTGTGGGAGGTTAGGGTTAGGCTGCAAGAAGGGATGGCTAGGGTTAGGCTGCAGAGGGAGACTTAGGGTTAGGCTGCGGGGGGTGGGGATGAGGGGGGGAGGGTTAGAATGCAAGAAGGGAGGGTTAAGGATAGGTTGCAGAAGGGGGGGGGTTAGGGATAGTTTGCGGGAAGGAAGAGTTAGGGTTAAGGGCAGAATTAGTTTAGTTGTTGCCACCTGTCAGGATTTTGGCAGTCGACATGCTGGTGTTGGTATTCTGACCACCTGAACCCTGATTGCCAGTACCCCATGCTCAACCTGTCTGCAGTTTCCCTTTACCATGTAGAAAGACAAAGCATGGTAATCAAGACAGCAGAAATTTCACTACTGAGGAATTAGTAGTTATATGATTATTTATATTCAAAAGTCTGGAGATCCAATTTAACATGAGTACTGCTACTGTAGGACACAGCTGCTTACGGATATGTTGTCACCATAGAATTCCCAGGATCTGGACTGTCTGACAAGAGATTCTCAAATCCATGTACAGATCAAGTATTGTTTTAACTAACTCCACACCCTGCTGTTCCACATTCATGTCATGGATGTTTATGCTCTCCGTTAGGACTATGATCTCTGATCTACAGCAGGACGTCAAACACCACTTGACACAGCATGTATTCAGAGCCTCAATCTCAGTTCTTTCATGGTGATGTCACTGTATCATCATGTCTTTATGTCAGCACTGACTGTTTTGTCATTAGTTGCTATTGGCCCTCATTCCGAGTTGGTCGCAGCAGTTCATCGCATCGCAAACGGCAAAAAATCACAAACTGCGCATGCGCTAAAGCATAAATGCGCGCGCAAAGGGAGCGATACGACGCTTGTGAAAAATTACTAACTGAAAATCAGGTCGTACTACATCACCGAAAACAGGGAGTGACGGAGGCGTGGCGGAGGCTCGGCTTCGCTATCTAACGAAATGGGCGTGAAAGTGGGCGGCTAGTGTGGGAGTATGCAACCGGCAGTAGGCGTGTTTTGTGCAGAAATGCGTAGTCGATGTTAAAAAGTAGGAAACAGGGGGGAACCTGGATTGCACATCCTATTACTAAAGATATCAAGAGGTGCTATCATGCTGAGGCTTCTAATACAATGCTGGGGGAGAGAGATGCAGATGCACACTCTTAGCACTAAGAACACAGTGTTCTTAGTGCTAAGAGTGTGCATCTGCATCTCTCTTCCCCCAGCATAGTATTAGAAGCCTCAGCATGATAGCACCTCTTGATAGCTTTAGTAATAGGATGTGCAATCCAGGTTCCCCTCTGTTTCCACTATATTTGTGTATATATTGTACACTGGAAGGCAAGGCTTCCTTCCTCTGGATTGGCACTCCTCCCATTCACCCTCAGGTGTTTTAATTAGCTGGGTTCCTGCATTTCAGATCACACATTGATAAGGCCCTATTTAGAGGTAAGTCCTGTATAAATTTATAGAATGTGATAGTATTAGGGATGTTAGGGACCCATGTGATGAAGTCACCTGGCCGCGGTACATGGGCCCGCATATTTGCGCAAATATGTGCTAAGAACTTCAATTATACTCCATGTTAATTGTGAGGGTTTATTTAAATTATTTTTATTATCAGTGTTCTTAGTGCTAAGAGTGTGCATCTGCATCTCTCTTCCCCCAGGATGTTAAAAAGTACACAGCAAATGTTCGCTATCTTGACGCAGCCGAGGAGTAAGTCTGCAGCTACTCAGCACTTGTGAAGTACTGTTACAAGTGTGTCTGCCCTAATTAGCAATTAATTGGCAAATGAATTCACCTGTTGACCAATTACTTGCCAAACACTGCAGTTGCAAATGACTCCAAACAGCAATTGTATGCCCACATAACAATTTTAAATTTACCCGGTATAAATCTGACACACTCACAAATAATGCACTGTCTTTTAATTATTTGGTAAAATACTTTGATGTTAACTGCATGTTTTAATTATTTGCTGAATACTTTGCAATTTAATCAAGTGTGAATAAACCAACTTATAAACTACATCAGCTAAATGTTCTCGACATAGACATCTTCCTTTGTACATACCAAATAACATGAGCAACATAATGCAGCCTACACTTAATGTTACTTAATACCAATGTTTTAATTGTTTGTGGGAATATGTGTCGATATCTAATACTATGCCATGTTGCCCCTAGTAACCCAAGTTCAAATCTAATGTTTGTATTTTTTATATGCCCAGTTAAGTGTTGTGCAAGGCATACATTTTTTACATTATAATATTCAGTGTTTGTATGAATATTCTGATTGTTCCCTTGTTCCACAAATGTCAATATGCCATATTAAAGTTTACAGGGCACAGTTTTCAAGAGTGCATAACCTTTAATAAAACACACAAACAAGTTTTTTTATTTTTTTTATTTTACTTCAATAAATAAAGTAAGGCAGCAACACAACATGGCTACAAATGAGCATCACATACAAAGATGGACATAGCAACGAGCAGCTGCCAGTGGCAAATTTAACATAGCAGAACCCAATACTATGGTAACCCCATCTTCTGCCAAAATATGATGTTTAATATTTACTAAGTATATGTTGTAAACCCCCAACCAGACGATACTTTTAGGGGAACTGAGGTCGATTCTGGAACCAATACACCAACCCAAACATACACAGCACGCTAGGAAGAGGAAGATGGCTCAGGTGTACACGAAAATAACTCACAGGCTACAAATCTTTAAATCAAAAAAATACCCTTTCACCTTGAGGGAGTTGTACATTCTGGCCACACAAGCAAAAAAAAAAAAACATCGAGGCAACATGTCAAACATGGGTGCTGGGCATCTGGAAAGACATCACTTTCTCTTCTTTTTCCCCGCCTGATGTTGTTCTCACGGCTCGGTCTGCGAAGTGACCTTCGAGGGCCCTGCCCAGTGGGATGTTCTTCCTGGGCAGAGGGAGGGGAGGGAGCAGATGTGGCTGGCTCTCTGCCACTGTGGGCAAGGCAGCCAGCGATGTCCTGGAGCCCTTGCAGAATGGAATTGGCAATTTGTTGTAACGAGGAGGCGAGTTGCTCTTGCCCCTGCCTGATCTCTACCAGACCTTGGCAGAGTTGACCTACACCTTGCTCCACACTGGTTCTGTGCTCAGTGAGCCGGACAGGTATCTGGCTTACCTCCCGGATCATCCTGTCCTGAAAAGCATTCAGGCTCTCACCATACCTGGCAATTTGAGACAGGATGTCTGGGATAGCAGAGGGTTGGGTGGGGGGGCCAGTTGGAATCTGGACCGATGGAATCTGTGGTCCCACAGTGGCAGAGACACTAGGTCCCCCCACCTCAGCCTCAGCCACATAACCCTCCTGTGACTCTACCTGCTCACCCACCTGTGCTGTGTTATGTTAAAAGCAAATGGAAGAATGATTGGAAAAAGGGAAGAAAAAAACAACATTAGACTTTTGGAACCAATAAATTTAATTTTTCGGAATATGTGTGTAAACTTACCTGGCAAGTCATGTGGATTCACTATTTCAGGCAGGTCCGTGTCCATATGAGACACCCCACCCGCCTCCTCGTAGCTCCCACAGTCCATCGCCAGCTCCTCAAAATCTGTGTATTCCACAGTGGCAGCTGGACCTCCCCCTGTTGCCCTCGAAGCATTCCACTCCGCAGACCTCTTGCCCTTCAGGCGGGATTTGAAGTCGGCCCAACTACATATGTGATTAGAATTAGGGGCAAGGGACATAAAAGTTAAGAATACCTGTTTTTATTGATAGTACACATGTTATGTATTTGGTTGCTTTAGGTAACATCACATCTAGCTAAGTTTGTAATAATAATTGGGTCAGAAAATGGTGTGTCAATATACACTTACCGTCTTCTAACTTCCTGTGAGGTGCGGACAATTGAGCCGACTTCATTAACAGAATCAGTGATGTCCCTCCAGATTCAATCTTTGGATGCAGCACCCATGTTTTTGCTGCCTCGATGAATTTTTTCCATGGCCTCTGTGACCAAAATACGTAACTCCCTCTTAGTGAAGGCGGGCTGTCTTCTTCGTTTTTTTGATGTAGCCTGTGAGCTATCGTCCTGTCCCTCCTCACCATCTTCCTCTTCACTAGCTGCTTGTGTACTTTGGGTTTGAGATGGTAGTCCTGAATCTCCCTCAGTTTCCCCAGTATCTATGTCTGGCAGGGGATTCACTCCTAACTCCTGTGTATCACTTTCAACATCCGCACTGGCAGCTTCCAGCATCTGCCTCTGCAGCGCTAGGCGCCTATGTGTCAAAGCAGACATCTGCTGTTGCACCATGTCCATCTCTACTGCCATCTGCTCACGAGTAGCCATGTTGCTGGTGGCATGTGTGTTTGCACAGGTGTCTTGCGATTTATAGCTGCGTGTGATTTCCAGTGCGGTAATTTGCACAGGTGTCAATTATGCAAATACTTCCAGTAATTGTTGTACTGGCTATTTAAACGCCTTGACTGCAGCCTGTGTGAGTGGGTGTATGATGAGAAATCTTGAAGCAAGAGAGAAGCAAGGTGGACGTGGTGCATAGCACATTGCAGAGTGAGTTTTTATTGCAGTATATAGCTTAAAAATGTGCGTTTTTTAGCTTGCACATTTCTTAATGTTGTGTTGCGGATGGCGTATTTAACACAACTGTTTTTTTAATCTAAAAATAGTTATTATATTACAAAACAAAGTATGTATGGGTGTGCAATGGTCCTTTGTAGTGGTTTATAATTTGTTCATTTTGTATGGTGTTTAATGTTTATTTTATTATCTTTGTTTACATGTAGTATGTAATAGTTATGTTACATGGGATTTGCAGTGTGCCCGTTCTAGTGCTGACAGTTTGTGTATTTTTTTTTCTTATTGGCCTTTTCTCTCTCTTGTAGGTGGCTGTATTTTGTGTTTGGGGCAGTATCTATTTATATTGCCAAAGTAGGCCTGTTTTTTTTCCATCTTTCAAACAAAGTTCCCATTTATTTTCTGAGCAGGTAAGTTGCCTGTCCCTGGGTGGTATGGTGTGGGAGTGCTGACAGTGTGTGTGTTGCTTTTCTTATTGGCCTTTTTTCTCTCTTGTAGGTGGCTCTATTGTTTGTATTTGAGAGTAGTTTTTTTTTTGCCGAAGTAGGCCTTTTATTGTTTGTGTTTTGGTGCAAATTTTTGTTTTTGTTTTCTGAGCAGGTAAGTGGCCGATGAACTTATTTTTTTATGTATTTTTGATTTTTTAAAAACATACTTAGTAGTTAATTCATATCTTGTTGCAGTAATTATATGGGTATGTTTATTTTAAAAATTTAATTGTTATTTGTGATGGTAACCTATGTTGTAGGTACTTAGCTAACTGTGGCTTAATGGGTTTTTTTTGGGTTTATTTTTCCGTATTTTCATCATGAAGATATGGAGTACGCTCCTGCAGTAAGTGAACACCCATACATTTTTTTTTGTCAATGTGTGTTGTTAATTGATTGTGTGTTTTAATGATTCTTACCTTCATTTGAAGTTGGTGATGTCCATACATGTGGCTGCAGAAGCCCTCCCACCCCAACCCACGGAAGCACTCCCACCCCAACCGGCGCAAGCCCTCCAACCCCAACCGGCTCCTCATCCTCCAAGGCAACAGAGGTGTGCAAGGCCACCATTTTTCCGTACCCATGTCCTCCTTTTTGGGATGCCTGATGATGTTGTGTTGCGCAGATACAGACTGCCACCTTATCTAATCCTAGACACTCTCTCCATAATAGAGAGTGATCTAGAACAATCCATTAGGAATCCTACAGCAATACCAGCATTGCTGTGTTAAATTTTTTGGCCACTGGTTCGTACCAGCATGTAGTTGGTGATCTGGTTGGCATGTCGCAGGGCCAGTTCAGTAAGGTCCTGCGGCGTGTCAGCCAAGCTTTCATAACACAAGTAAAGCAATTTATATCAATGCCTTTGGATGTTGGTGCCCTGGCTGTGGTGAAGCGGCAATTTCTGGAAGGGGGTAGTCGCTTCCCACACGTTATTGGGGTTGTGAATGGGACACATGTTGCCATTGTTGCGCCAAGACATAATGAAGAAATCTTTAGAAACAGGAAAATGTTTCATTCTCTGAATGTAATGGTTGTTTGTGGCCCATCCCTCCAGATCCTGTCCCTGAATGCTAAGTTCCCTGGGAACTCCTATGATGCCCATGTCATTAGACAATCAGGGATATGGTAAAGATTAAGAACGATGGAAGGCCAAGACATGTGGCTATTGGGTGAGTTTTTAAAATGTCATTATTGGAATAGTCATATTGTTGGAATTACATTCTTTAATGTTGCTTTTCTCCATTTTCTCTTCTCATCTTATCAAACAGGAGACCGTGGATATCCTTGCACCCCCTGGCTCATGACTCCTTACAGTAAACCCAGGCCAGGACCACAGTCGGCATTTAACTCCGCGCTTACTGCCACTAGACAGCTGGAGGAGCGCATGATTGGTGTTCTTATAGGGCGTTTTCGTGTGCTCCACCGCACTGGTGGCGACATCATGTATTCGTCGGAGATGGTAAGTAAAATTGTGGTCCTGTGTGCTATCCTACATAACATCGCTGTAAGGAGTCGTGTAGAGCTTCCCCACACGGAGGAATTGCCGGATGAGGAGCCAGGGGTTGGCCGGACATTCCATGGGGGGAGTGTGTACCGCCGAGGGAATGGTAAAGTTCAGAGTGTGTTGCTTGTGTTTTGTGAGTATTTATTATTGTTTCAGTACATAATTAATCTGTAATGTTCTCCTTATCATGTTTGTTGTGTAAGACTGTTGTTGTTTTTTTTTTTTTGGGGGTTTTTTAAAAACATTTGGGGAAATTGTGTTATTAACCAACAATATATTTTTTTATTTTTATGTTTGGCTTGTGCATCTGTTTACAATAAAAATGACACAACATCTGATCCTAAAAAACATAAACTTTGTGACTTTGTGTAGCTGATTGTTCCTGCAAAATGTGGTGAGTATACAGATTGTAACACTTCATTTTTTGTTTGTTTTTTTGTGCTCTCTCTCTCTCTCTCTCTCTCTCTCTATATATATATATATATATATATATATATCTAGCAAAAGAATGTGAAGAGGGGGCGCTTCATAGTGTAAAATCGTTTTATTCAAAAAGAACTCTCAGACAATGACAGTACGTGATTTAGATTTCAAGACTCGTACCGCAAATCAACCAGGGTGGGCTGGTTACCACATGATATAATCAATTACAACTCCCGGCATACCCCGAACCTCGTCTCGTAGGTCACTGGACTCCTGCCTTCCACGTCTAACCGCTAATCAGCGGTGGTCGCGGGTCGGATCACTGGACCACTTGCTTCGGGACGGATGCAGCCGGAGGATGATGACGTCAGAACAGCTCCGCCCTAACGCGTTTCGTCACAGACTTCGTCAGAGGGCGGTCCCTCTGACGAAGTCTGTGACGAAACGCGTTAGGGCGGAGCTGTTCTGACGTCATCATCCTCCGGCTGCATCCGTCCCGAAGCAAGTGGTCCAGTGATCCGACCCGCGACCACCGCTGATTAGCGGTTAGACGTGGAAGGCAGGAGTCCAGTGACCTACGAGACGAGGTTCGGGGTATGCCGGGAGTTGTAATTGATTATATCATGTGGTAACCAGCCCACCCTGGTTGATTTGCGGTACGAGTCTTGAAATCTAAATCACGTACTGTCATTGTCTGAGAGTTCTTTTTGAATAAAACGATTTTACACTATGAAGCGCCCCCTCTTCACATTCTTTTGCTAGATCCATTTACCCGAGGAGTTCCGGGGAAACAGAACGAGGGAGAGCTGCTGTCCAGGAAAATTGGAATTGGACATTCTAGTGATCAGCATATGAGGAGAAAAAACTTATAATACCTATGGTGGTCACAGATGTGGATTTAATTAATCTATTTAACCAATTATAAGCAAAACGAGCGCTGGGTCCACATTTCCATATATATATATATATATGTAGACTTACTGTATATGTTTATGAATTGCGGCAATATATTAATGGTATATGTGTGTGTATGTATCTATAGAACTATCTAGAGACATATAGCTAAACATTGTCATGTTTGTTTGATTTTGCTTTTATCCTACAAACCTACAATGCTATTAATTTAGAAGCATTACTTTTGAATACAAATCTTCAAAAAAATTGTGTGTGTGTGTGTGTGTGTGTGTGTCTGTCCGCGGGTGCGAATCTCTGCAGATGCGAACTGTCCACACTGTCCAGCACATTAATGTACACATATCAATAAAGTTTAATACAGATGACACCATACAATTACAACCAATCAAATGCCACCACACACTATAAATATATGCCCATGTATGGAAAACACCATTGGCACCATGCGCGCAGCTGCATTTACAAGGCGTGAGCTGCGCGTGTTGATAGCGGTGATGGACCGACGCGTAGGCCGCGCAGGGCCCTTTATACCCAATAGGGTTAAGCGCAAGGCCTACGTGGAGGTCCGCCACATACTGCGGACACGCACGAGGACACGCCGCATGATAATACAGCTCGAAAGGCGGTGGAGTGACCTCCGCCGTCGTACGCCGGAGCTGTTGGCGAAATTGCGCCAACAAATTCGCAATCGACGTATACGCAGTAAGTTTAACACATTACAATAAATATGTTTATTACACTGAGATTAGTAGCAGAAACTTTAAATGTAAAGACTGCACATTTTCACTAAGAAGTTATATAGTGAGAAAATTAGCAGACTGTGTAATTACAATATTGTAGAACAAACATGACAAGTTTCCACATTGTGTGTGGTTATGGCTTGCAGTACTGACTGTGTAGCAAAGTGCTTGTGAAAAAGTTAATATTGTTGTACTGAGTTGCTACACAGGCTGTCGGCTGAACACAATAACTTGCTCTATGTCTTTAACATGGGACAGAACAATGTAATTTTTAAATGCTGATGAATTTTTTTTTAGGCACAACCTAATTATTACATATGTAATTCTAGGGCAAGCACAACGGCAAGCAGCTGGTGGAAGGCCTACCATTTCTAGGCCAGACCAATCCCCTTCTCTGCCCCCCTCCCCTTCTGTGGCCCAATCCCCCTCTCCGCCCCCCTCCCCCTCTCTTTCACAATCCCCTTCTCCGCCCCACTCCCCATCTCTTTCACAATCCCCTTCTCCACCCCACTCCCCCTCTCTTTCACAGTCCCCTTCTCCGCCCCACTGCCCCTCTCTTTCCCAAACCCCATTCTCCACCCCCCTCCCCTTCTGTGGCCCAATCCCCCTCCTCTGCCCCCACCCCCTCTCTTTCCCAATCCCCTTCTCCGCCCCCCTCCCCCTCTCTTGCCCAATCCCCTTCTCCGCCCCCTCCCCTTCTGTGGCCCAATCCCCCTCTCCGCCCCCTCCCCTCTCTTTCCCAATCCCCCTCTGTGGCCCAAACCACCTCTCCACCACCCTCCCCCTCTCTTGCCCAATCCCCCTCTCTGCCCCCCTCCCCCTCTGTGGCCCAACCCACCTCTCCGCACCACTCTGTGGCCCAACCCACCTCTCCACCTCCCTCCCCCTCTCAATCTGACCCACCCTCTGGAACCAGCTCCCCCTTCCATCCTCTTTCCCCAATCCAGACTCCTTCCCCCATCCAGACTCCTTCCCCCATCCAGCCTCCTTCCCCCATCCAGCCGACATCCACACCTTCAGAATGGGCAGCAGAGGCCCCGGAGCCACTTGAGAGAGGTGATCAAGTGGCAGAGGAGAGTAAGTTCACACACATTAACATTTAATTTGTTACCTAATTTACATTCACATTCTAATAAATGCAGTGTTGTACTGAGGCCAATCTTTTGCCAAGGTAAAATGTTTGTCTTCTTCATCATGGTATGGATGTTGCATTTACATTTGTGTGAGGATCATTAGATGTACAGTGTCTACGTCTGCAATGTTTAGGATGCCCACTCTAGGTCAACACTCATTATGTCGACAGGGTTGCCTGGACAACAGGGTTTATATGTGCCACATTATCAGCAAAACAGTTAGACCTGAGTGGAGTTTAGTATGTTGTTTGACTTTTACACTTGTGCCTGGGTATTCCAATATTTGCACATTGAACTCGCATGCTTCACTTTGTTAGGCAGGCTAAGTACACAATGATTTGTGTTGTTAAAGTTACACTCCAAAAAAAATTGATTTTTTTTTTTTATAACCTGTTTGACCTTATGTAGTAAGGCATGCTTTCAGGGAGTGTGGGCATGCTAGGATATGTTGTCCTTCTGAAGATGTTGATATGCAGTGTGATGATGCAGGGCCAACCCCAAAAAAGATAACTCTGCTTCACTCCAGATGTGAATGAATCCCAGCATGGTGTTACATTTACTAAGATGGAAGTTCTACTTAAGATAGGATGTTGCCCATAGCAACCAATCAGATTATACTTTTCATTTATTTGGCACCTTCTACAAGATAATATGTGGAATTTGATTTGTTGCTATGGGCAATGTCCCATCTTAAATAGAATTCCCATATTAGTAAATGTACCCCATGGTGTGGTACACTTTGTCAAAAAAAAAAATAACAAACATTGCTGAGCAGGCTTGTGTGTTGTTCTGCTACTGTTTTCTCATTAAAACATCCATGATGTAGTCACTTTGCCATTAAAGCAGGCCTGTTCAAACTGCGGCCCTCCAGCTGTTGTGAAACTACACATCCCAGCATGCCCTGACACAGCTTTAGCATTCTCTGACAGCAAAACTGGGTCAAGGCATGCTGGTATATGTAGTTTCACAACAGCTGGAGGGACGCAGTTTGGACATGCCTGCATTAAAGTGTGCTTTGTGCCTTGCTTGTATAATAGGTAATGTGAGGAAGTTATTAATGTTTATTTTGCCTCCAAATTTCAGATGTTGCAGTTGGAGATCCCACAACTTTTGCGGGCATTCTGGCCAGCATGCGCCAGCACCTGGGAGCCTTGCTGGATAATGTAGCACAGCTGCAAAAATTTGCATAATACAGGTTGAGTATCCCTTATCCAAAATGCTTGGGACCAGAGGTATTTTGGATATCGGATTTTTCCGTATTTTTGAATAATTGCATACCATAATGAGATATCATGGTGATGGGACCTAAGTCTAAGCACAGAATGCATTTATGTTTCATATACACCTTATAAACACAGCCTGAAGGTCATTTTACCCAATATTTTTAATAACTTTGTGCATTAAACAAAGTGTGTGTACATTCACACAATTCATTTATGTTTCATATACACCTTATACACACAGCCTGAAGGTCATTTAATACAATATTTTTAATAACTTTGTGTATTAAACAAAGTTTGTGTACATTGAGCCACAGAAAACAAAGATTTCACTATCTCACTCTCACTCAAAAAAGTCCGTATTTCGGAATATTCCGTATTTCGGAATATTTGGATATGGGATACTCAACCTGTATAATGTTATTTAAAATAAAAAAAGTTGAAAAAGTTAATTGACCCAAAAAAAATATTTTTTTTAATAAAAAAACTTTTTTCAAGTTAAGCGGGTGTTGTGTTTATTAATGCAATAAAGGAACAGCAGATTGGCTAGCAGAAATTGGTTACCTTAAACATTTCACACATCGAACTTAAGAATGTTATTTTTAAATTAAAACAAAAAAAAACTAAAAAAATGAGTTAGGAGGTTATTGTTTAAAAAATCATGTAAACACCTTTATTCACAAACTACACCTCTACACACACAAAAAAAAAATTAGCATTACACCAGGCACATTTACCACATCTATATTTTTATTTTATAAATTTAAATGTTGATGGCCAATTATGCCTACAAAGTGTTCTTCAGGTATTCTTTGAAGACTTAATTGGTCATGACCATTATCATTCATTACACTAATTGTAATCGTAATTGAGGATGGCTTGTGTAGTTTGAACTGAAAGCTGTAATTTAACTTAAAAAAAAACAACCCATTGCTAGGGGTAATTCTGAGTTGATCGCAGTAGCAAGTTTGTTAGCAATTGGGCAAAACCATGGGGGTAATTCCAAGTTGATCGAAATTTTTTAGCAGTTGGGCAAAACCATGTGCACTGCAGGTGTGGCAGATATAACATTTGCAGAGAGAGTTAGATTTGGGTGGGTTATTTTATTTCTGTGCAGGGTAAATACTGGCTGCTTTATTTTTACACTGCAAATTAGATTGCAGATTGAACACACCACACCCAAATCTAACTCTCTCTGCACATGTTATATCTGCCTCCCCTGCAGTGCACACGGTTTTGCCCAATTGCTAACAGAATTCCTGCTGCGATCAACTTGTAATTACCCCCCATGTGCACTGCAGGGGAGGCAGATATAACATGTGCAGAGAGAGTTAGATGTGGGTGGGTTATATTGTTTCTGTGCAGGGTAAATACTGGCTGCTTTTATTTTTACACTGCAATTTAGATTGCAGATTGAACACACCACACCCAAATCTAACTCTCTCTGCACATGTTAAATCTGCCTCCCCTGCAGTGTACATGGTTTTGCCCAACTGCTAACAAAGATCCTGCTGCGATCAACTCGGAATTACCCCCGCTGTGCGGATTTTAGCAAAAGCGTGTGCAATTTTAAGAGGAATGTGTAAATCTACGAGAAGTTAGGATTTTTACGATGAGGTTTGTGGTAATGCGATGGGTTCGCATTAGTGCGATGTCATTTGGCATACGCCTACTTTGTGTACTACTGCGTACGAAATAGCAAAAATACGTTGGGGGCGGTTATTCGCTATTGTGCAACGTGTTCGCAATATTGCGAATATGTTGTGCTAACAAAAAAAATAGCGATCAACTCGGAATCACCCCCATTATGTCTACACAGTAGTTCACAACTAATACATTAAAATACAACTACTGTATTACTTATGATACTAGAAGTAAACCTCTTGATGATTATTCTAGTATCTAAGTGAACATTATTGAGGGTTTATATATTCAGTGGCAATTTCACAATACTAACATCTAATTTTTTGGTTGACTGATTCAATATCAACATCTGTCTGTGGATGTGTACATTTATATAATAGATAACTGTATGAATAAAATGTTTAGTGATAATTTTGTCACAATAATACAAGGATTATTGATTATTGATTATTGCGGCCTTTGGTTTTATTGCTGGATGTACAGATGGGTTGGGCATGAAATCCCGTCAGTCAGGATCCCGACAGTCAGAAGTGGAATACTGACGAACAGAATACTCATGGCTTCTGGGTGAGTATTTCACATGGGCCCCTACCACTGCATTCCCCCGGTGGGCCCTACATGCCCCAGTCCGACACTGCGCTCCTGCAATGGCCGGGATCGGGAGGTCACATCTTATGTGCTGTTTGATATTTGTTGTCCCAACCTCTTGATCCCATAGAAGTATATACACATTGAGTTATATCTAGTACAGCTTGTACCCAGTTTTAGTCCTTGTTTAATTGAAACACTATTGACTTTTTATCTACACTTCTTGATTTTTATTTCATAATTTTCCATTTTATGGGTTTTGAAGGATAATTTTAAACTTTTATAAATTAAAGTCTTGTTTTAACATACTCTATTTTGATCAGTGCACTTTCCAAATACATGTTTCCAAATTCTGTTCTCTGGCTTATGTACATTTTAGTAGTAGGTAGTATACTCATTTAATATAATATTGAAGAGAGAATCACAATAACCTATGCAGTAATATTCTTTATCTTGGACACACGCAATAGCATATTTTTACAGACCCTCTGTGTCTGAATACACAGTTGTGAATGCATCTTCATTCCCCTCTGAATCAGGTTCACAGTTAATTATCTAGAATGAACCTTAAGACCCATACACACTAGAAGATTTAAAAGATGTGAAAGATGAACAATTTGCGAGATGAGCGATTTCCGGTGAACTTTCCAGAGTCCATGACAAATGATATTGAGTGTACACACTGAGCATTTTTACCAACAGGTTGAACGATGAATGATCTGCTGGGAATCGTTTGTGACGCTGGTTTTGGCGTCTTATTTAAATTTATTTTAATTTTGGGGAGGCATTTCTGGGTGTGTGGGCAAGGCGTTAGGAGGGGATAGATGCCATGCAGCCATTTTAGCATTTATGCTCTGTGGCTAGTTTGGTGTGGTTTATTCCTCCCGAATGCTGGTATATTGCTAGATTGCTGTGCTTTGTTTTTGGCTTTGCCTTAACAAAGTGTCTTTATTTCTTCTTGACATTTCACTATCGTCTGATGACCACATATGCTGGAGGTGTGCTGATAGTAGATATGGAGAGCGCCCAGAAGTGGAGAAGACGTCGCTCTTGCTGGACGAAGGAGTGGCTAAAGCAGAAGGATTCTCTCTCTCACATGCCGCTGCATCAGAAGATCCGTGAGAATAACTCAGATGCAGTGTAATTTCTAGCGGCGGGTGAGCCCACATGGAGTGTCTGCTGTGGCACTTGCTGGCTACTATCCTGCTTCCCCTCTTCCCTTTCCATAGTACTCCACTCAGGGAGCGGAGCTTTGCAAAATGACGCATGACACAACAGCGTAATTTCACAAAACTCCGCCCCCCCAAAAGAGGTACTATGGGTGGGAGGAGGGAGAGGTTAGCAGTGCTAGCAGGCTGGCGCCAGCACTGCTACACCCCTGGCAATGAGCATTACCCATAGCAATTAGCATTACCCACCCCTAGGAGCAAGCAAGACACACAGAGCCAGAGCATGAAACCCCTGGCAAGGAGCATTATACACCCCTGGCAACAAGCATGACACCAATAGTATGAAACCCCTGGCCACGAGAAGGTAAGTTAAAAGTAATTAGAAGCTTTACTGTATGACATAATGTATCACAGGCATTGCAGTGTGAGGCATAATATGTTGCAGGGGGCATAATATGGTTCAAGGGGCATTGCATTGTGGGGCTTAAAAAGGTGGAATGTTTTTTTTTTCCCCCGTGGCGGCTGAGGTCTGTTGGTGCAAAATCTGGGGTGTAAGGTAGTCTTTTACTGTGAGGCCACCCCCATATTAATGAGACCACAACCTCTTGCTGGGAGCACGCACAGAGATGTTGTTTTTTATGTTGGTGGGGGGGGGGGCAGCAGGCGCATTTTTTTACTGCTAGCACCGGGAGCCAAATTGTCTGAGAAAAAGCCCTGCTCAGATGACTACCGCAACTTCTTGCGGATGAACGACACAATTTTCCAGGATTTGCCGGGTCTGGTGATGCTTTTAGTCTGAGAGAATTGTTACTTAATAACTTCTCAGTTCCGAATGTAAAATGTTTCAGCTGTATGTGACAGTAACAAACTTTCTATCCCTCAGTGTCTTAATTCATAATTCCTGCTTTAGGTTAAGAAAAAACAGATGTTACTTCACTGCTGATGTTGGACGTTCTGGGATTTCATTTGTATGTCAGTTAAATAAAAGCATTACTTTTTTCAGTAAACATATTAAGATAGTGTCAGCATGCCATATATTGAAAAAACAGAGCTTTTAAAATTGATAGTTTTTATTTATAAAAAAGGATATTTTTTTTAATAGTATTCAGCCTTCAAGAGTATCATCAGCTCACTGTTATTGTATCTCATTTCATAGAGGGTTATAATATGGACAAATTGAGGAGAGCAAGGCAACATCAGGCACTTCATGGTCAGAAATCTGATCAATGATAGTATTAAACTGAAAGATCTATTACTAAAGCTGGCTAAAGGCTAGTAAACACTAGCCGATCCCCACCGACGCCGATATTGGCAGCGATGGGGACCCGGAGGGGGGGGGGGGGGGCTGGCTTCGGCAAGTGCATAACACTTGGCGATGCGGCTGTGACAGGCAGCAACGTGACAGGCAGCGACAGCGGGGGAAGGGAGGGAGAGGGAATGACGGCCATGCTGCATCTGCAGCATGGCTGTCGTTAACGAGGACCTCCCTCGTCTGTACATGTTCAGACGATGGAGTGGGTCATTAACTGTGTGCGGGAGCTGACATTGTTGACGACATTGAGTGTACACACTGGACGGATTGTCAAAGAGCTCATTCAGATCGGCCATTCTGATCGAGATCTTTTATTTTCTCATCTAGTGTGTATGGCCCTTAAGGATTCAGCATATGGATCAGTGTAAAAATTCTGTGTACATATTGTTCTATATACAGAATACAGGAGACAAGAGTTCAGTGTCGGTCAAAGCTCACAACGGCCACCTAGAATGTGGATGAATCTCTATTAGCCAGATGACAAGTATCAGTCTGGGATCTCAAACAAATGAAATAATCACATGCGAGTAAAATTCTTTCATACTAGTGCCATAGCTAGACATTTTGGTGCCCTCTGCCAGAAAAAGAATTGGTACCCCACTCCCACCATATTTAATAAAGGGACAGTGTGCGCCGAAGACACGTGGCAAAGATATAGCGGCATAGTTTTATGGGGAGGGGCATGGCCACAGAATAGTACCAAATCACATTACATGGCACAGTACTGTCCGTTATTCACATTACATGGCACCTTAGTGTCCGTTATTCACATTATACCACATAGTAGTACCCCTTATAAAAGTTACACCGTAATAGAGCTTCTTATACACATTATGCCATGGTTGAGCCCATTACACACATTACACCACAGTATAGCCCCTGATACACCTTATGCCAGGTAGCGCCCCTGATACACATGCCAGGTATAGCCCCTGATACACCTTATGCCATATAGAGCCCACTGTATGCCAGGTAGAGCTCCAAATACACATTATGTATCGTAAAGCCCACATTATACCAGGCAGAGCTCACATTATGCCAGGTAGAGCCCACATTATGCCAGATAGAGTGCCTAATACGCCTTATGCCAGGTAGAACCCACATTATGCCAGGTAGAGACACTGATACACATTATACCAGATAGAGCCTACATTATGCCTGGTAGAGCCCCTGATACACCTTATGCCAGGTATAGCCCCTGAAACACATTATGCCAGGTAAAGCCAAGTGGTGTGTGTGTGTGTGTGTGTGTGTGTGTGTGTGTGTGTGTGTGTGTGTGTGTGTGTGTGCGTGCGTGCGTGCGTGTGTGTGTGTGTGTGTGTGTGTGTGAGAGAGAGCAGGGTGTACAGTAGTGTGCAGCTACATACTGCCACCACAAAAATACATCTCCGGCGTGGAACTGCCGGTGTTGTCCATGGCACTGCACCCACAGTCCATATGCAATGCACTGCAGGCACACACGTAGTTATGGCCCTGCTTCATACAGACAAGCCCATATTGATGCAGCAGCAGTCAGGTGTATAACTCCCACTCAAAAAGGTGTGCCACATCTATGCAGGACCCTGTGGAGGAAACATTTCTAGTGTCAATAAGTGTTAAACTCTTTTCCAGCAGATAATGCTAGCCTTGCTACATACATGCCTTCAAGAAACCCAGCAACTGCTATTGTCACCTTGTACATTAACTGTGACCTAAAACACTAGTGTGAAATGTTATTCACTGTGAAGCAAACACAGCCTGAGAGGTCATACAAGTGACAACTAGGAAAGAGAGATGTAGGTGATAATTTTCAGCAATACACTGTACTTTTTTATGCAAAGGCAATTTAATAGGGTGCCAAGAATGGAGGCATGACAGAACTTTACATTGAAATAAATATACCTTTTAACTTGAGCTACTGTATCTGAAACAAAGATTTGTCATTTTAGATGTGAGGTCTCTAAACCAACCTGTATATATGGTTTAAAATGCAAAAAGTGTGGTGCCAGAATGAGCCCTGTCTCTGTAGCCTAAGGAAATATAGAGGTTTCCCACCAGATCCCAAAGAATGAAGCTCGAGAAAGTAAAATAATCTACTGCACTGAGAAGGGTATGAATTACACTTTTATAATCTCTGTGACACTTTAGTGTAACTCAACAGTCCTTTACTCACTAAGGAAGGAGAGATAGTCAGTATTCTGGAACTGTTCAATAGAATGTCACAGCCATATATTAGGTATGGACAAAAACTCTTACTATGAGAAATGTGAGCTGCAAAGCAAATAGGAATGAGTAAAGATGTATGAATAAATAATTAAAATAATTTTATTAAATGAATCAATGGCAGCATCATACATCAAAATATTGTCATGAATGAACAAATGTAAACCGTATAAACATTTTATCTCTACTGCAGACAATAATATGATAAATAGAATTGTTTTGAAAATAATTAAAACAGTTTAGAAGGCAGTATCACAAGATAAATGAATGACAATAAAATGTTGAAACCCCCAAAAAAGCAGCATAAAAAAAAGTAAGATAAACTGTCTCATTTAAAAATTGCAACGCATTTCACAGTGACTGGCAGCTTCTTCAGGTTGTGAAAAATGAACCAAGTGTCACAATGTCCTGACATCCAAGCATGCTGGCACCTTTAGTCCACTTGTAAAGAAAACTGAAAAGTCCTTTATTAAAATAAAAACTTTCCCAGACATTACCTCATTTTCCAATTTATCTAATTCTAGATGGGGGCCCTCTTTGGTACATATCCATTCCTGTGCCCTGCGCTGGCCTTTTCTGGTGGGGAGTGATGACTGCATGGTATCTGCTGTGCACAGGTGAGTCTCTCCCTTGGGTAAGAGTGGATTGATGAGGGGGTACAGGGATTTGGGATGGGGTGGGTAGCTGGGAATGCAGCATGGCGTCCTTGGGGAGTGGCACACTGTGGGGTGTATGGGAGGAAGGAGAGAGGGAGACACAGACGGTGGTGTGTGTGTGTGTGTGGGAGACAAAGGAGAGGTATACACATATTTTTATATGTGTACAGATAAATATATATATATATATAAACTGTATATATATATATATATATATATACAGATGGGTCCACGGTTATTTTGGCTAGTTTGCTGCGCCTAGGCACAACATGGTTTATTAACATAAACCCTTCATCTATTGTTCTCAGCTGCAATACAATACAGAGAACAATACAGCAGGGGATTAAGTCATTACAGCAGGGGATTAAGTCCGACTGCCCAGTCTCAGTTAATCCCATTAAAGGTCAAGATAAACATGGACCCATCTGTATATATATATATATATATATATATATATACTCACACTGCTGCAGCACTCAGAAATAGAAAAGACAATAGGCAGGTCTCCTGGTCAACGTTTCAATGTTCACACATTTTCGTCATGTGTGAACATTGAAACGATGACCAGGAGACCTGCCTATTGTCTTTTCTATTTCTGAGAGCCGCAGCAGTGTGAGTTTGTGTTGGTAACACTGCTTCTACAGCAGTGTGATACTGAGGGCACCTGAGCTTATTTCACCTACAATACATGTAGGGGTGAGTGCCGGAATTCTGCTATGTGTATATATATATATATATATATATATACATATATATATATATATATATATATATTTATATACTGTGTATATATATATATATGTATATATATATATTAACAGTTACTTATATAGCACAGCTAATTCCATTGTGTATATATATATATATATATATATATATGAAACAACGATATTCAAAATCTGCGCTGCATAACCATGTTTTCCAGAGTCTTTTTCAAGCAATTGTCCCCATGCAGCTCAATCCAACTCCCAGCCCAGGAGCAAACGGTATTGGTGCTAAAACAAATCAGGAGAGCGCACTGGTAAGTGTATAAGCATTCACTTTTATATAGAATAAGTAATATCCACATACATTACAGTTTAAAATTCCAAGCTTAATAGCGTGGCTACTTGCTGTTGGACGTTGTGACGTCACCCACCGGGTCCGGAGCCGGCGAGAGAGATTCAGCACGACTGGGCACAACGGTGACGGGTCCTTGAACTCTATTAAGCTTGGAATTTTAAACTGCAATGTATGTGGATATTACTTATTCTATGTAAAAGTGAATGCTTATACACTTACCAGTGCGCTCTCCTGATTTGTTTTAGCATATATATATATATATATATATATATATATATATAGATAGATAGATAGATAGATAGATATGTATTATCTGTATAACCATATATAATATGTATGGGGCCCCAAGATTTTTGTTGTCTTCATTGTATATACAGTATATATATATATATATATATATATATATATTAACAGTTTCTTATATAGCACAGCAAATTCCATTGTGCGTATATATATAGATATATATTATCTGTATAATCATATATAATATGTATGGGGCCCCAAGATTTCTGTTGCCAGCGCTGTACAAGACTTGCTCAAATGGATTCCCCATTGTGAATGACAGATTAAGTCCTCATTGTATACAGTATATACTGTATAGTGGTTTTCTTCTGTTTATATTTCTTATGGGAAATATAACTGATCAAAGAACTGCACCCCATAATACATGAATGGAAAGACCTTTATTTATATTTTTGGTCAGTGCAAGTAACAAAATAATGTGCATACTGTTGGCCAGTGTATGCTGTATACTCTGTTACACAATGTGATATGAAAAATGTGCATACTGTTGGCCAGTGTTGGCCGTATACTCTGTTACACTATGTGATATGAATAATGTGCATACTTTTGGCCATATACCCTGTTAGACAATGTGATATGTTCAGCACTGCTAGTACTACAGGTATACAGCATACCCTCCAACTGTATCTTTTTGCTGGTACAGTACCATTTTTTATGGTCTGTACCGGCCAAAAGGAACCTTGTACCGGGTTAAGTGTCTTCAGTAGTCCCATAGAGTTAAATGGCAGCTCTGTGGGGCCACGCCCCTTTACCCAGTGCCACGCCCCCTTTCCGTTTTTGTACCGATTTTTGACCTTGCAATGTTGGAGGGTATGATACTGTAGCTGCCCTTGTTAATATGCTGAAGACTGGTGTCTGTAATTAATGGCAGAGCAGGCTCATATGCTGACTATACAATTAACTTCAGAGTTTACCTTTACTATAATAACAGTCTTGCTCAATAAACTAGTACATGCCAACTTGCCAACTACATAAGCAGCATTTTAGGTACTGCAGAAAGGAATTGCAGAGCTGGGCAGGTAGCTGGAATAATTTGCTGAAGCAATGCTGAGTATCCCACTCCTCCTCATTATAAAACAATTAAGAAAATGTAAACTGCGTACAATAAAATGGAAAGTAGTTGCATCTTAAAGTGACTGTTTCACCCCTTCATTTTACTTTGTAAATTAACTTATATATGCATTTTCTCTGTTATTAGAAATTTCTTAATGTGTCCCCATTTGTATTTAGCTCGAAAAAGTATCTTTACATCAGTTAAAATTAAAGATGATACAAGGAATATTATTTGCAGCAGAATACCTTTATTATGTTCTCCTCCCTGTAGAACAATTTATGGTATATTTAAATAAATAAATTCTGTCTCAATAAACAATTCAGCAAATTTGAACGCCAGGTGCTGAAGTTTTGTACTATTCAATATGTTTTATATGCTTGTTTTTCACAGGGAGCAGCAATTAGTTGGTAATGGGAACATGCAAAATAAATAAACGATTTAAACTGAAACTCTGCAGATTTAAAGTTCTCTGTGTCAGGTACATTGCGGCAATTTTCTAGGGCATGGAACATCTTCTTTTTGTTTCTCTTGTAATAACTATACATTTCTAAATGATCAAAGATCTCAAATGTATAAATATATAAGCTATTATTTTTGTATTCAATGATATAGTCTTAGAGCTAAGAGTACACAAGTTGCAATGTTGGTACAAAATGTCACTTGGGGGGTCATTCTGACCTGTTTGCACGCATCGGCTCTTCGCTGTGGTGCGAACAGGTCGGAACAGCGCATGCGCACGTCGCCGGGCAGCGGCCAGAACAAAGAAGAAAGTGATCGCTAGCGCGATCGCAAAAAGATTGACAGGGAGGAGGCAAACCGGGGCGTCTACTCACCGTTTTCCGGGCGTGGAGATCCGAATGCAGGCGTGTCCAGGCGTTTAGAGGGCGGATGTCTGACGTCAATCCCGGGACCTTCGTCGCTGGATCCGTCGCACAGGGTAAGTAAGTCTGACCCTGGTCTTGTTTTGCAGGAAACTTTTTTAGCATAGCAGGGCTGCACAAGCGATCGCAGCACTGCTATGCTAAAATACACTCCCCCATAGGCGGCGTCAAGTTGATCGCACGAGCAGCAAAAAGTTGCTACGTGCGATCAACTCGGAATGACCACCTTGATTCTAAGCAACATCACAAGGCCAACTTTAGATATGGACATGTCATCTTGCATCCTGGAAATATGGCACTCGCGTACAATTTTGAATTGATCGTACTGTATACTATTATCCATTTTGATATGAGGCTGAGTTCGGTAAGTCCACTCTTAGATATAGCTCTAATTGTGACTTACATTTATTTTTAAGATACACCCATTATCTCATTATCCAGAACCCAACTGACGCTTGAATCTCTAGAATTCTGTGGGTTAGGAGGAACAACATCTAAGAACCTTTCAGTTAGTATCTACATTAAAAATACATTGGGTCATATGTACTAGGGACCGACTTTGCTGGAGGTGTTTTGTTTTTTTAAAGTGGCGACCATTTACAAAACATGGTTTTGTCTTGTAAATGATTGCCGCTTTACAAAAATCTCAGACAAACTCGGACCCTATTACATAAGCCCCTTTGTCTGGAGTCTGACACTAATCTACGGTATGGGGTCACTTTCACAAACTCGGTACCAACTGAATTGACCCTTTTGTGTGAATCTGCATATGTTTTATGTTTTATTGAACTGTACAGCTGCTGGATATTCGCATGTGGGATAAGTGTGCTGTTGGTTTGTAGGTGGGCTATACAGGGTTGTGCAAATGCAGAGTTGTCCAATTTTAGAAGACTCTTGCACCAAGGAAAGGATTTGAGCAAAGTGCACTGATAGCGATGGCAGCTCATTGAACAAGCAGATGCATGAGGGCAATGTGGTTGCATAGATGCAGCCGACTCTAAATATACAGTAGGTGGACATTTGCATGTCATTTTATTAATTTATAAAGTACTATGGGGGTTATTCAGATCTGATCGCTGATGTGCGTTTTTGCACAGCGGGCGATCAGGTAGTAACTGTGCATGCGTATGCACTGAAATGCGCACGCGCTTCGGGCAACAACAATGGGCATCAGCAGTCAGCGACGGGATGGTGCGAAAAATTCAATTGCATGGGCATTTGCAAGGTGATTGACAGGAGGTGGCCGTTTGTTGGTGGTAAATTACCATTTATTGGGAGTGTCTGGAAAAATGCAGGTGTGTCCAAGCGTTTTCAGGGAGGGTGTCTGACGTCAGCTTTGGCCCCAATCAGCCTGAGGGGCTGGTAAAATCTCTATGTAATTCTCACCAATGTCGAATTTTTTTTTAACACGAACCTCCTTCTGGAGAGAGGCATCCAACCAGTCCATGTGAAAAATAAAGAAAAGTTTTTCTTTGAATATTGTAAGAGAGGGTCGTGTTGATTAAGTCCATAATAGTAATATGGTTTTGTGTGCGGCTGACGACACAGCTAATAGCAATTTCCTTATCCCTTTAGAAACTGTAACATCATTAGGTAACATTCCAAATAGTGCCCACCAGTGCTGCAAGTATGACGGTACTGCGTACTGGTAAGAAATTGACAGCCGGCACGCAGACGCTGCTGTGTGTGTGTCAGGGGAGGAGAGCGTAACACGCGCCTCTCCTGCCCCTCATTGCTCAGTCTTGCGGCGGTGGCGTGTAGGATCTCAAACCAGCCACCAGTTAGGGGGCCAATCAGAGCTCGCAGACTGGCAGCGGCGACTCCTGATTGGCTGCCGGGCCGTGAGCTTTGATTGGCTCACAAACTGGCAACTAGTTTGAGATACGTGCCGCCGCCGGACTGAGCACTGAGGGGCAGAAGAGGCGCTTGCTTTCCTCCTCTGACACACACACACACACACACACACACACACACACACACACACACAGCAGCAGCAAGCAGTGGTGAGCAGCACTGTGGGGGACCTGTGTGTACCTGGCACTGTGGGGGGGCATGTGTGTACCTGGTGCTGTGGGGACATCTCTGGCACTGTTGGGGCATATGTGTATCTAGCACTGCACTACTGGTGGCATATGTGTATCTGGCACTATTGGGGGCATATGTGTTACTGGCACTGCACTATTTGGGATTTATTTGTATCTGGCACTGCACTATTGGGGTCATATGTATATCTGGCCCCCCATATGCGTATCACGTCCCCATTTTCATTGGCCACGCCCCATGTGACATGTGCCACACCCATTTTTTGGCACATGCACACAGTACCACTTAGACATTTTTTCTACTTGCACCACTGGTGCCCACTCAAGGGTTAGCGGTACATAGTTAACTAAATGTGTCATAGTAAAACACCAAATCTGTTGCCAGAACTTCTTGATATATGGACACATTCAAAAACAATGAAATAGGTCTGCTGATCCATGAGAACATTTGAGGCAAACAGCTGTCTATACTGTAATTCCTATTTGGTACCCTCTAGCAGGAGATACAGTATATATGCACGATGAAAAATATTCGGATACATTTCTGAGAATTTAGCCATTGGAAATGTGGTAATCAAATAGTCTAACATCTTTAAAAGATTTTCAATTGTGACAGCAGGGAAAATTTCCAACCACTGCGAGATGCCCATTCATAGTGTGGAATGTTTCAAAGGGACTCTAAGGAATTTATAATAAGCAAATATTGCTCCTTTAGTTAAAGCGGGTACTGTCAGGAAATTATCCAAGAGATTGTCCCAATCCTCAGCCCAAAGGAGTTTAGAAATATTGCTCACATAGAGTTGAGCTTGCATGTAAGAAAATGTAGAACCCGCTATGAACCGGGAATTTAGCCACAGCCGCAGAATAAGAAAGTGGTTAATGAGTACGAGAGTCTATCAATTGTCTTACAGTACATAATTCCTCATTAGCCCAATTAAAAAAAACTTGCGATGATTCTCCTTCCTGTAATTTTGGATTATGAACACAAAGTAAATGAATAGAAGCACATGGGTTTACTTTGTGATTATGACATAAAAGTAATTAGAATTCCTCTAGCATCCATAAGAGATATTGGGGGAAACTAATACGATGGGGTATAGACAGGGTCCAAAGAAGCCAGTGCACTTTAAATTTCTTCACTATGTGCTGGCTCCTCCCCTCTATGCCCCCTCCCACAGGCCAGTTTAGAAAAAAGTGCCCTCAGGAGAGGATGCACATCTCTGCAGCTCCAGAGAGTTTTCTTCAATTTCATTAAAAACTTTTCGTTTTTTTAGGTATGCTATCTGGGCAACAGCATACCTGCGTCGTGGGAGTTGGGGGGTGGTGGGGGGAAGGTCACCGGACTTTCGAGGTGCAGAGCCGCTTCCCCGCTGCAGGACCACCATCCTGAGGGGTTGTTGTTCAGTAAAATGGTAGTGAACCCCATCCCAGCAAGTGAGGGACAATCTCCTGGACAAAACACCCCCCATAAATGCAGTGAGTTGGCCAGACACATCTTAGATACACCAATAGAAAAAAAAAAAGTAATCAAGAATAAATCAACCATTAAGGAATTACAATTGTTCCTAAGAATCCCCTCCTCTTCATATTACAGTATTTTGAGATTCAGTTATAGGTGAAAGTATAATCTTGTGTGAGTAAAAAAATCACCTAATTTTCAAACTCAGTATTAATGATTTATTAACACAATGTTATATGTGTTGGTCCATTTCATTGGTTAGGTGAGCGCGACGGGTATGGCGTCTGCATCCCAGAGGAAGTACAAAGCATAATATGTTTTTGTGCATCTTCTGGATCATCAAAAATCAAAGTGCGACCATTTTCAGTTACATGTAATTTGGCCGGGTACAGAAGCACAATTTTTTTTTCCTCAACCAGAAATTGACATACAGTAGTGAAAGATCTGCACTTCTGCTCCACTGCTGCTGAAAAGTCATAAAATATCAGTATGTGTGAACCATCAATGATTAATTGATCCATCTTCCTATAGTCTCTCAGAACCAATTATTTGGTTGTAAAATAAAATAATGCGCAATTACAGGTCTGGGGCGAGAATTTGCTCCTTTCCTTTCTACTCCTATGCTGTGGACTCTCTCAGCTTGGGGAAGCTCCACCATCTCAGGAATATCTAAAGATAAAGCTAGCTTAGAGGTGATATAATGTAATTAGGGATGACCAGGCTCAGTTCTCCGAAAACAGAGCCCAACCAAACTTCCGGGAATCTGAGCCCTGACTCAATGTCCCACCAGGCTCTGACTGTAAAATGAGGCAAAACATCATCTTCTCAGCGTCGGAACTCATGTGTTTTGGATTCAATATAAGTTCTTCCCACGGTGTTTAGGGCACCATTACACACAGGACCGCCGGAAGGAGAGCACACACTAGACTGCCAGGGCAGAAATTAATATATCAGTACTTTATACTGGTGAACACAACCCAGAGCTCCTAAGTGCAGCATTAACTATTATCAACCCTTCATTGATACACATGCACAGTTACACTGGTGCTTCTGAGAAAGCTTTAAGAAATGAAAGTGAGGAATCTCTGTTTGGTGGGCACCCACATGTCCCTAGTTAACCTGATACATTGGCTGAGCTAGATGGATGTAGGCAGTTAACAAAACATTAGGTTTTTTCATAGTGCAGTAAGGAACATCTATATATCAGTTACAACTTGGCTAAGTGTGTCACACTGGTGATGTAACCTAACTGCAGCACTTTGGTGCATAGCACACTGTTGGTGTTTTTTTTGTCACTGCCATATTTTACCAATACAGTGGCAGTATTAACACTTAGTGCACAGTGCACACTGGTGTACGTTTTGTCACTGCCTGGAGTAAAGCCTAGAGGTCCTAATACAGGGGCATCATTAACCCTTCTTGCACAGTGTACACTGGGGATTTCTTGTCACTGCCCACAGTGCAGCATTTACCCTTTATTGGTGCACAGTAGTGTGTGCAACCATTCCTATAATTATATAAGCGCAGTGATCACCAGCAGTGTGTAATAAAATAAAGAGTAAAACCCCCCAAATTAAAAAAACAAACACAAATAATGTGTGTTCAGGACCAGGCCATGCCCTACTGCATTAATAAATATAAGCATTATGAGTCCACAGTGTGAGTTGTCATTTGTGAAAAAATAAAAAGGTGTTCAATTTTTTTTTTACAAGTTGTGCATTCAATAAAGTCCAATAGGTGCCGTGTCCCACTGCGTCAATAAATATAAGCAATGAGTCAATATGGATCACAATCAGTTGATAGAAGAGTAGAAGTAGCATCCAAGTACTAGTGCTGTGGCTGCTGCCAGTCATAATAGTACTATAACATCTACTAAAGGTGGTCCAGGGGGCAGAAAGTTTAGGAAAGGGCACCTGAAATCAAAATCTACGATTGCAAAAAAATAAAATAATAAATGGTACAGCTTTTCACTAGTGTGCCACCCTTGGGCAGCTGGCCTTTGCTGGTTTGGTGGGGTCCCGCTCCCCGGACTTAAGCTTAGTGTTAGGGACCCACCAGAGACAAGGTCACCTGGAAGCTGGTTGGTGGGCCACCATTTTGTGGCCAAAAAGTATGCCAAGCACCTCGATTTTGTTTTATGTTAGATTGCAGAGTTTATTATAATTATTCTAAGTAGCAGTACTTGGTACTATAGAGTGTACATTGGCATTATGTTTTCTCTTTCTTAGGTGGAACTACTAGTCTTAGCATGATAGCACCTCATCTTGAGTACTGTTAAAGAAAGAGTGCTATATAAGTACAATTATTATTATTATTATTATTATTATTATTATTATTATTATGTTATTATTATTATTATAACCCACTCCCACATGTTTATCCAAACAGCCTGCAAGAATTTGCAATGGATCTGTCTTCACAGTGGGGTTTCCTGTTTGAATCCATGTATGATCAGATCTTACTGTCACAATGGCAATTGAGGGTGGGTGATTCATTTGGTCAGTCCTGGTTTAACACTGTTTTCCTGGAGGTACAGGGACTAACCAGACAAAGGTAGTCCCCAGGGACTTTGCATTTTGCTACAGATAATCCCACAGATCACAGCCTTCCCGGGAGAGAACCAGACGTGACTTTAGGAAAAGAAGCACACAAGATATATGAGGTACAAATGAATGGCTGGTAGACTGAGAAGACAGCACAGATTCTGGAGAACACAGTGTATTTACAAACTTTCATGAGCACAACAGGATGGATGGTGTATACTATAATGCGGGATTGCAGGGCACAAAGTCACTGCAGGAATTCTGGAGCATAATACACAGTTTGATTAGGACTCAAGAGGACAGCACATGATGCTAAAGTGTAATACACGAAGGCACTACAAGAATGCTGGAGCATAATACACAGGAGTTTGACTAGGACTTAGTACACTGTGAGGTTCAAAATATTGACACACAGTACACAGAAATGTGGAGTATCCTACGCAGTCAGAGAGTGATCAGCCCAGGATTCTGAGACATAGTGTATATTTAACAGTGGACTGTCATCTTAGCATGTTTCAATAGCCCGTCTGCTAGAGTGAGAATATTTCACTGGCTGAGCTAATCAAGGGAGACCGATATGCAGACGATACCGAGAATGTACAGAGCCGTCAGAAAAAGTGTACTCAGTATCCTAAAAAATGCAGTTGTACCCACTGTCCACTTAACTACGGACATGTGGACAAGTGAAACTGGGCAGATTAAGGACTATATGACTGTGACAGCCCACTGGGTAGATGTATGGCCTCCAGCAGCAACAACAGCAGCGGCACCAGTAGCAGCATCTCGAAAACGCCAACTCGTTCCTAGGCAGGCTACGCTATGTATCACCGCTTTCTGTAAGAGGCACACCGCTGACAACCGCTTACAGAAACTGAGGGACATCATCACACAATGGCTTACCCCAATTAGACTCTCCTGGGGATTTGTGATATCGGACAACGCCACCAATATTGTGCGTGCATTACATCTGGGCAAATTCCAGCATGTCCCATGTTTTGCACATACAATTAATTTGGTGGTGCAGAATTTTTTAAAAAATGCCAGAGCATGCAGGAGATGCTGACGGTGGCCCGAAAAATTGGAGGCCACTTTCGGCATTCAGCCACCGTGTGCTGAAGACTGGAGCGCCATCAAGCACACCTGAACCTGCCCTGCCATCACCTGAAGCAAGAGGTGGTAACGAGGTGGAATTCAACTCTCTATATGCTTCAGAGGATGGAGGAGCAGCAAAAGGCCATTCAAGCCTATATATCCACCTATGATATAGGCAAAGGAGGGGGAATGCACCTGACTCAAGTGCAGTGGAGAATGATTTCCGACTTGTGCAAGGTTCTCCAACCCTTTGAACTTGCCACACGTGAAGTCAGTTCAGACACTGCCAGCTTGAGTCAGATCATTCCCCTCATCAGGCTTTTGCAGAAGTAGCTGGAGAATTTGAAGGCGGAGGTAAGACAGACCATTTCCGCAAAGTATGTGGGACTTGAGGATGGAGCACTTCATTTGCTTTGCCAGGATTCACGGGTGGTTAATCTGTTGAAATCAGAGCACTACATTTTGGCCACCGTACTCGATCCTAGGTTTAAAGCCTACATTGTATCTCTCTTTCTGGCAGATACAAGTCTGCAGAGGTTCAAAGACCTGCTGGTGAGAAAATTGTCAACTCAAGTGGAACGTGACCTTTCAACAGCTCCTCCTTCATTTTCTCCCGCAAGTGGGGCTGCAAGGAAAAGGATAAGATTTCCTAGCCCACCCGCTGGCGGTGATGCAGGGCAGTCAGGAGCGAGTGCTGACATCTGGTCCGGACTGAAGGACCTGCCAACGATTACTGACATGTCTACTGTCACTGCATATGATTCTGTCACCATTGAAAGAATGGTGGAAGATTATATGAGTGACAGTATCCAAGTAGGCTTGTCAAACTGTCCGTACATATACTGGCAGGAAAAAGAGACAATTTGGATGCACTTGCACAAACTGGATTTATTTTACCTACGTTGTTCCCCCTCCAGTGTGTACTCCGAAAGAGTGTTTAGTGCAGCCTGTAACCTTGCCAGCGATTGGCGTAGGAGGTTACTTCCACAAAATGTGGAGAAGATGATGTTCATCAAAATGAATTATAAATTCCTCTGGGAAGACCTTGACCAGCAATAGCCTCCAGAAAGTACACAGGGACCTGTGATGGTGGATTCCAGTAGGGACGAATCTTAGCCCTATTGCCACCCCTTAGAGAGAGTGGCACATGGTCTATCAGGATAGCTCTAATACTCGCTACCCCGTGTTTGGCTGTTAAACAATGGCGTGCAAATGGTTGCTCACTTGAGTCCTTCTCGTATGCCTTTTTAATTGCACACGGTGCAAGGCCATCCTCTCACGAAATTGTCTTATGGTTTTGCCCACATAGGCAAGACCACATGGACAAGTAAGGAGATAAACTACATGCGTAGTTGTGCATGTCAATCTGTGTGTGATTTTCAGCTTTTTGCCTGAATGTGGGTGGTTAAATATATTACCCGCTATTAGTGTATTACACGTGGCACAGCCCAAGCACCCAAAGCAACCAGTCTTTTGTCTCAGAAAATGTGTCTGGGTTTTCTTTATCAAATTCATGACATCCATTTTCATAACATGGTCACCAATGCTGTGACCCCTGGTGTAGCTTGGCATGATTTTAGTGTGCACCAAGTCAGATAGGGCTCCATCTGTCTGTATTATTGGCCATAGGTGTTTAACTTTTTTCACTATTCGGGCAGAGGCAGTAGTATATTTATTTACCCAAGGTCATCTCTCACCTAGATTGCTCTTGGGTCTAGTACTGAGTGTTTGTTCTCGAGTTAACTTCAATACTTGTTTTTTGGAAGCCTCCAATTCCCTAATGGGGTACCCTCATTCTGCAAACTTGGTGAGAATGTTATACAAAGCAACAACTGTTTCCTCCGGGTCCGAGGTAATCCGTCGTACCCATAGAAACTGGAAGTACAGTAACCCCTTCCGTAGGGACAAAGGATGAAAGCTCTGGTGGTTCAACGGGGTGTTTCTGTCAGTCGGCTTCACATAAATAGATATATTCAAAATATCTCCATTATTCCTGATGGCTACATCTAAGAAATTAATGATCACTTCATCTATAGCACAAGTAAACTTAACCACCTGTCTTTCAGCATTATGATTTTCCCACAATGAAATAAGCTCTTCCTTAGGGCCATGCCACAAGGCCAGCAAATCATCGATGTAACGCTTATAGTATGTTAAATTATCTGAAACTAATGGATTTAGATAAAACATATGTTTTTCTATCTGGTACATAAAGGCATTGGCGTATGATGGGGCCACTGCCGACCCCACCACACATCCCGCTACTTGGAGGTAACATTGACCATTAAAAAGGAAATAATTCCTATGTAAGACACTGTCTAGGGGTTGCAAAAAGAAACCAGGTTCTGGGCCCTTATAAACATCTTTATCCATTATTAATGACCGCACTGCCTCCAACCTGCATCATGAGGGATGCAGGTGTAGAGGCTTGTGACATCAGCACTACACAAGATAAGACCCTTGGGTAAGGGTCCCAATTGTTGTAATTGTGTTAACAAAGATGTAGTGTCTTTCAAATAAGACAGCAGTGCTTGTATACAAGGGTTTCAAAAAAGCATCCAGATATACCGAGATGGGATGGTAGAGTGACCCCCTGGCCGACACTATCGGATGGCCAGGTTGGTCCACCATGGATTTGGGTACTTTTGGAACCATATAAAATAAAGGAACCCTCGGAAATTCCACAAGGGCACTATATACTTCTGGAGAAATAATATCTTGATCCCTAGCTCCAGAGAGTAACAAATCCAACTCGGCTTTGTACTCCTTGGTGGGATCCCTCGCCAACACTTGATAATTGGCGGTATCACTCAGTTGACATGCGCATTCCCCAACATATGCTGTAGTATCTTGGACCACTATAGTTCCCCCTTATCTGCCTTACGAATTATTATATCCATTCTATCAGATAGACCCTTAAGAGTAATCCTCTCCTGTTTGGTAAGATTAAAGTATACTGGGTCTAAGGAGGCCTTATGACCCTCCGCTTCCAACATTCTAGTGAATGTCCAAATGTAGGGACTCAATGATGGGGGGTCAACTGTGATCGAGGAGCAACTTTATGTAATTGAACCGGAATTCCAGGTTTTGCTATTGAAACTGGTTTATTATTAAAGAATTCCCTTCTCCTGAGTGTCCTGTTCAGGCGCTCCACATCAACCTTCCACTCCAGTAGATTCTGAAGAGTGATAGTAACAAAAGTAAATCGTTTGGCCAAAAGACAATGTTCTAAGTCCTTAAGTGGTGTTGAAGACAAATTAAACATCAATTCCTTCAGGGTCGAGGCGGTTTTGCAGCGTAGGATCCTTTGGTTCTGTCTCTTCCTCCTCGTCCTCTTGCGCTGCCTGTCATTGATGTACGATTGGAGCGGGTTCGTACCCCTAAAGGGAGTTGTCCTGAAGGGAACTGATCTTCAGCCGTAGACATATGGGAGGATGTGTATGTATTCAGAGTCACTAGCCGATGTGCTGGTGTCCTGTCGTTCCTTCCATCTACGTTGCTGCTGGCGTCTGAATGATTGTCTGAATTCATGAGCTGGTCTCACACTCCCCAGCCATGGATATACCTGTCGTTGTTCATAATCTTTCTTAACCTTGATTAATTTATCTTGTTTGAAGCGTATTAGGTCATGTCAGTATTGATCCATTTGTGCTGTCAGTTTACTGATCCAGTCAGTCTGTTAATCCTGGCAAAGGACCTGTTTGTGCTGTGATTCAAAAGCAGTTAGTTGTTCCTGAACAAGATTCAGTTCTCTAGTGGATTCCTCTACCACCAGCAACAAAAGGTCTATGGACACTTGCTAAGGACTGCAACCCATCGATGGCAAGAATTGTGCATTATATCTACCTATTTTCAGTGAGTTGTGTATCCTGGAGCCTCGTGGAATCAAATTGCTGCGATAGTAATCAGAGAGCGAGTTCCCATGATATTCATAATCGCATTCTCTTTGTTTCATTCTCAGCCAGGATCGGAACAATTCATCATTGGAACTTTTCGTAGGTTCATCCTCCATGCTCTGTTGCACCAATATGGCCTTGGCCTCCACATCTGAATAGCTTAAACGCTCACTGGCATCCATATATATAATTAGTGATGTGCACCGGACATTTTTCGGGTTTTGTGTTTTGGTTTTGGATTCGGTTCCGCGCCGTGTTTTGGATTCGGACGCGTTTTGGCAAAACCTCCCTGAAAATTTTTTGTCGGATTCGGGTGTGTTTTGGATTACAAAACCCCCTCAAAAACATCTTAAATCATATAATTTGGGGGTAATTTTGATCCCATGGTTTTATTGACCTCAATAACCATAATTTCCACTCATTTCCAGTCTATTCTGAACACCTCACACCTCACAATATTATTTTTAGTCCTAAAATTTGCACCGAGGTCGCTGGATGACTAAGCTAAGCGACCCAAGTGGCCGACACAAACACCTGGCCCATCTAGGAGTGGCACTGCAGTGTCAGACAGGATGGCAGATTAAAAAAATTGTCCCCAAACAGCACATGATGCAAAGAAAAATGAAAGAAAAAAGAGGTGCAAGATGGAATTGTCCTTGAGCCCTCCCACCCACCCTTATGTTGTATAAACAGGACATGCACACTTTAACAAACCCATCATTTCAGCCACAGGGTCTGCCACACGACTGTGACTGAAATGACTGGTTGGTTTGGGCCCCCACCAAAAAAGAAGCAATCAATCTCTCCTTGCACAAACTGGCTCTACAGAGGCAAGATGTCCACCTCCTCCTCATTGTCCGATTCCTCACCCCTTTCACTGTGTACATCCCCATCCTCACAGATTATTAATTCGTCCCCACTGGAATCCACCATCTCAGGTCCCTGTGTACTTTCTGGAGGCAATTGCTGGTGTATGTCTCCACGGAAGAATTGATTATAATTCATTTTGATGAACATCATCTTCTCCACATTTTCTGGAAGTAACCTCGTACGCCGATTGCTGACAAGGTGAGCGGCTGCACTAAACACTCTTTCGGAGTACACACTGGAGGGGGGGCAACTTAGGTAAAATAAAGCCAGTTTCTGCAAGGGCCTCCAAATTGCCTCTTTTTCCTGCCAGTATACTATACGTACGGACTGTCTGACGTGCCTACTTGGATGCGGTCACTCATATAATCCTCCACCATTCTTTCAATGGTGACAGAATCATATGCAGTGACAGTAGACAACATGTCAGTAATCGTTGGCAGGTCCGTCAGTCCGGACCAGATGTCAGCACTCGCTCCAGACTGCCCTGCATCACCGCCAGCGGGTAGGCTCGGAATTCTTTGCCTTTTCCTCGCACCCCAAGTTGCGGGAGAATGTGAAGGAGGAGCTGTTGACGGGTCACGTTCCGCTTGACTTGACAATTTTCTCACCAGCAGGTCTTTAAACCTCTGCAGACTTGTGTCTGCCGGAAATAGAGATACAATGTAGGTTTTAAATCTAGGATCGAGCACGGTGGCCAAAATGTAGTGCTCTGATTCCAACAGATTGACCACCCGTGAATCCTGGTTAAGCGAATGAAGGGCTCCATCCTCAAGTCCCACATGCCTAGCGGAATCGCTCTGTTTTAGCTCCTCCTTCAATGTCTCCAGCTTCTTCTGCAAAAGCCTGAATAGGGGAATGACCTGACTCAGGCTGGCAGTGTCTGAACTGACTTCACGTGTGGCAAGTTCAAAAGGTTGCAGAACCTTGCACAACGTTGAAATCATTCTCCACTGCGCTTGAGTCAGGTGCATTCCCCCTCCTTTGCCTATATCGTGGGCAGATGTATAGGCTTGAATGGCCTTTTGCTGCTCCTCCATCCTCTGAAGCATATAGAGGGTTGAATTCCACCTCGTTACCACCTCTTGCTTCAGATGATGGCAGGGCAGGTTCAGGAGTGTTTGCTGGTGCTCCAGTCTTCGGCACGCGGTGGCTGAATGCCGAAAGTGGCCCGCAATTCTTTGGGCCCCGACAGCATCTCTTGCACGCCCCTGTCATTTTTAAAATAATTCTGCACCACCAAATTCAATGTATGTGCAAAACATGGGACGTGCTAGAATTTGCCCAGATGTAATGCACGCACAATATTGCTGGCGTTGTCCGATGTCACAAATCCCCAGGAGAGTCCAATTGGAGTAAGCCATTCTGCGATGATGTTCCTCAGTTTCCGTAAGAGGTTGTCAGCTGTGTGCCTCTTATGGAAAGCAGTGATACAAAGCGTAGCCTGCCTAGGAATGAGTTGGCATTTGCGAGATGCTGCTACTGGTGCCGCCGCTGCTGTTCTTGCTGCAGAAGGCAATACATCTACCCAGTGGGCTGTCACAGTCATATAGTCCTGAGTCTGCCCTGCTCCACTTGTCCACATGTCCGTGGTTAAGTGGACATTGGGTACAACTGCATTTTATAGGACACTGGTGACTCTTTTTCTGACGTCTGTGTACATTTTCGGTATCGCCTGCCTAGAGAAATGGAACCTAGATGGTATTTGGTACCGGGGACACAGTACCTCAATCAAGTCTCTAGTTGCCTGTGAATTAACGGTGGATACCGGACACACGTTTCTCACCGCCCAGGCTGCCAAGGCCTGATTTATCCGCTTTGCAGCAGGATGACTGCTGTGATATTTCATCTTCCTCGCAAAGGACTGTTGGACAGTCAATTGCTTACTGGAAGTAGTACAAGTGGTCTTCCGACTTCCCCTCTGGGATGACGATCGACTCCCAGCAGCAACAACAGCAGTGCCAGCAGCAGTAGGCGTTACACTCAAGGATGCATCGGAGGAATCCCAGGCAGGAGAGGACTCGTCAGACTTGACAGTGACATGGCCTGCAGGACTATTGGCTTTCCTGTCTAAGGAGGAAATTGACACTGAGGGAGTTGGTGGTGTGGTTTGCGTGAGCTTGGTTACAAGAGGAAGGGATTTAGTGGTCAGTGGACTGCTTCCGCTGTCATCCACAGTTTTTGAACTTGTCACTGACATCTGATGAATGCGGTCCAGGTGACGTATAAGGGAGGATGTTCCTAGGTGGTTAACGTCCTTACCCCTACTTATTACAGCTTGACAAAGGCAACACACAGCTTGAAACCAGTTGTCCGGATTTCTGTTGAAATAATTCCACACCGAAGAGGTGATTTTCTTTGTATTTTGACCAGGCATGTCAATGGCCATATTCGTCCACCGGACAACAGGTGTCTCCCCGGGTGCCTGACTTAAACAAACCACCTCAAAATCAGAATCCTCCTTGTCAATTTCCTCCCCAGCGCCAGCAACACCCATATCCTCATCATGGTGTACTTCAACAGTGACATCTTCAATTTGACTATCAGGAACTGGACTGCGGGTGCTCCTTCCAGCAATTGCAGGGGGCGTGCAAATGGTGGAAGGCGCAACCTTTTCCCGTCCAGTGTTGGGAAGGTCAGGCATCGCAACCGACACAATTGGACTCTCCTTGGGGATTTGTGATTTAGAAGAACGCACAGTTCTTTGCTGTGCTTTTGCCATCTTAACTCTTTGAAGTTTTCTAGCAGGAGGATGAGTGCTTCCATCCTCATGTGAAGCTGAACCACTAGCCTTGAGCATAGGCCAGGGCCTCAGCCGTTCCTTGCCACTCCGTGTTGTAAATGGCACATTAGCAAGTTTACGCTTCTCCTCAGACGATTTTGATTTAGATTTTTGGGTCATTTTACTGAGCTTTATTTTTTGGGATTTTACATGCTCTCTACTATGACATTGTGCATCGGCCTTGGCAGACGACGTTGATGGCATTTCATCGTCTCGCCCATGACTAGTGGCAGCAGCTTCAGCACGAGGTTGAAGTGGATCTTGATCTTTCCCTATTTTACCCTCCACATTTTTGTTCTCCATTTTTTAATGTGTGGAATTATATGCTAGTATCAATAGCAATGGCCTACTACTATATATACTGCGCACAACTGAAATGCACCACAGGTATGGATGGATAGTATACTTGACGACACAGAGGTAGGTAGAGCAGTGGCCTTCTGTACCGTACTGCTAGATATTATATACTGGTGGTCAGCAAACTGTGCAAAACTGAAATGCACCACAGGTATGGATGGATAGTATACTTGACGACACAGAGGTAGGTAGAGCAGTGGCCTACTGTACCGTACTGCTATATATTATATACTGGTGGTCAGCAAACTGTGCAAAACTGAAATGCACCACAGGTATGGATGGATAGTATAATTGACGACACAGAGGTAGGTAGAGCAGTGGCCTTCTGAACCGTACTGCTATATATTATATACTGGTGGTCAGCAAAATTATGCACTGTACTCCTACTATATACTACAATGCAGCACAGATATGGAGCGCTTTTCAGGCAGAGAACATATAATACTGGTGGTCACTGGTCAGCAAAACTCTGCACTGTACTCCTCTTATATAATACTGGTGGTCCCCAGTCCCCACAATAAAGCAGTGTGAGCACAGATATATGCAGCACACTGAGCACAGATATGAAGCGTTTTTCAGGCAGAGAACGTATAATACTGGTGGTCACTGGTCACTGGTCAGCAAAACTCTGCACTGTACTCCTCCTTTATAATACTGGTGGTCCCCAGTCCCCACAATAAAGCAGTGCGAGCACAGATATATGCAGCACACTGAGCACAGATATGGAGCGTTTTTCAGGCAGAGAACGTATAATACTGGTGGTCACTGGTCAGCAAAACTCTGCACTGTACTCCTCCTATATAATACTGGTGGTCCCCAGTCCCCACAATAAAGCAGTGTGAGCACAGATATATGCAGCACACTGAGCACAGATATGGAGCGTTTTTCAGGCAGAGAACTTATAATACTGGTGGTCACTGGTCACTGGTCAGCAAAATTCTGCAGTGTACTCCTACTATATAATACTGGTGGTCCGCAGTCCCCACAATAAAGCAGTGTGAGCACAGATATATGCAGCACACTGAGCACAGATATGGAGCGTTTTTCTGGCAGAGAACGTATAATACTGGTGGTCACTGGTCAGCAAAACTCTGCACTGTACTCCTCCTATATAATACTGGTGGTCCCCAGTCCCCACAATTAAGCAGTGTGAGCACAGATATATGCAGCACACTGAGCACAGATATGGAGTGTTTTTCAGGCAGACAACGTATACTGGTGGTCACTGGTCAGCAAAACTCTGCACTGTACTCCTACTATATAATACTGCTGGTCCGCAGTCCCCACAATAAAGCAGTGTGAGCACAGATATATGCAGCACACTGAGCACAGATATGGAGCGTTTTTCAGGCAGAGAACGTATAATACTGGTGGTCACTGGTCACTGGTCAGCAAAACTCTGCACTGTACTCCTACTATATAATACTGGTGGTCCCCAGTCCCCACAATAAAGCAGTGTGAGCACAGATATTTGCAGTACACTGAGCACAGATATGGAGCATTTTTCAGGCAGACAACTTATAATACTGGTGGTCACTGGTCACTGGTCAGCAAAACTCTGCAGTGTACTCCTACTATATAATACTGGTGGTCTGCAGTCCCCACAATAAAGCAGTGTGAGCACAGATATATGCAGCACACTGAGCACAGATATGGAGCGTTTTTCAGGCAGAGAACGTATAATACTGGTGGTCACTGGTCAGCAAAACTCTGCACTGTACTCCTCCTATATAATACTGGTGGTCCCCAGTCCCCACAATAAAGCAGTGTGAGCACAGATATATGCAGCACACTGAGCACAGATATGGAGCGTTTTTCAGGCAGAGAACTTATAATACTGGTGGTCACTGGTCACTGGTCAGCAAAACTCTGCACTGTACTCCTACTATATAATACTGGTGGTCCGCAGTCCCCACAATAAAGCAGTGTGAGCACAGATATATGCAGCACACTGAGCACAGATATGGAGCGTTTTTCAGGCAGAGAACGTATAATACTGGTGGTCACTGGTCACTGGTCAGCAAAACTGTGCACTGTACTCCTCCTATATAATACTGGTGGTCCCCAGTCCCCACAATAAAGCAGTGTGAGCACAGATATATGCAGCACACTGAGCACAGATATGGAGAGTTTTTCAGGCAGATAACGTATAATACTGGTGGTCACTGGTCACTGGTCAGCAAAACTCTGCACTGTACTCCTCCTATATAATACTGGTGGTCCCCAGTCCCCACAATAAAGCAGTGTGAGCATAGATATATGCAGCACACTGAGCATAGATATGGAGCGTTTTTCAGGCAGAGAACGTATAATACTGGTGGTCACTGGTCAGCAAAACTCTGCACTGTACTCCTCCTATATAATACTGCTGGTCCCCAGTCCCCACAATAAAGCAGTGAGCACAGATATTTGCAGCCACCTGAATAAATAAAAATATATATACCTCATGCAAGGTTCTGCGTGGAGGCCTAAAGTGCCTTTTCCTCAGGTTGAGTAACCAGCGTGCACATATATATTAACCATTTATTTACTTTTATTTAAAGATAATGAAGCCAGTAGAGATCACAGTGATCTGTGCAGTGCTTTTGCCGAACACACCTGAAACAGGCAGGTCTACTGTATATATTATTTTTTACTATTCTGCTCTTATGTTTGAGTGGGTTCTATCGAGTTAAGAAACCTGATGGTTTGTAAGCCTTCGGTTTCCATTGTTGCCTATGTTAATAAAATTATTTTTCGACCACTGCTCTATCACACTCTAAAGACATTTTTTTACAATCTACTGTTGGAATTACCTTCAGTAAAATCGTCCCAAAATCCAAGAAAAGCACCAAATCGATGCTTAGTAAATTTCCTCCTGGTCTTACCTAGGATAACAGTACTTCAGATCCGGTCAATATATCCTGTGGACCAATTCATGTGAGTTTTAGGACAGACATTATTTTTATTCTTATTTTATTTGTAAAAAAATTTCAAGTTATGTGAAATGAGAAGGATGAATACAAATATTTACTAGAGATGAGCGGGTTCGGTTTCTCTGAATCCGAACCCGCCAGAACTTCATGGTTTTTTTCACGGATCCGAGCAGACTCGGATCCTCCCGCCTTGCTCGGTTAACCCGAGCGCGCCCGAACGTCATCATGACGCTGTCGGATTCTCGCGAGACTCGGATTCTATATAAGGAGCCGCGCGTCGCCGCCATTTTCACACGTGCATTGAGATTGATAGGGAGAGGACGTGGCTGGCGTCCTCTCCATTTAGATTAGGGTTGAGAGAGAGAGAGAGAGATTGACCTGAGGCTGTGATACTGTAGAAGAGAGTGCAGAGTTTAGTGACTGACGACCACAGTGACCACCAGACAGTGCAGTTGTTTGTTTTATTTAATATATCCGTTCTCTGCCTGAAAAAAACGATACACACAGTGACTCAGTCACATACCATATCTGTGTGCACTGCTCAGCCCAGTGTGCTGCATCAATGTATATATATATCTGACTGTGCTCAGCTCACACAGCTTATAATTGTGGGGGAGACTGGGGAGCACTGCAGTGCCAGTTATAGGTTATAGCAGGAGCCAGGAGTACATAATATTATATTAAAATTAAACAGTGCACACTTTTGCTGCAGGAGTGCCACTGCCAGTGTGACTAGTGACCAGTGACCTGACCACCAGTATATATAATATTAGTAGTATACTATCTCTTTATCAACCAGTCTATATTAGCAGCAGACACAGTACAGTGCGGTAGTTCACGGCTGTGGCTACCTCTGTGTCGGCACTCGGCAGCCCGTCCATAATTGTATATACCACCTAACCGTGGTCTTTTTTTCTTTCTTTATAGTCATACTAGTTACGAGTATACTATCTCTTTATCAACCAGTCTATATTAGCAGCAGACACAGTACAGTGCGGTAGTTCACGGCTGTGGCTACCTCTGTGTCGGCACTCGGCAGCCCGTCCATAATTGTATATACCACCTAACCGTGGTTTTTTTTTCTTTCTTTATACATACATACTAGTTACGAGTATACTATCTCTTTATCAACCAGTCTATATTAGCAGCAGACACAGTACAGTGCGGTAGTTCACGGCTGTGGCTACCTCTGTGTCGGCACTCGGCAGCCCGTCCATAATTGTATATACCACCTAACCGTGGTTTTTTTTTCTTTCTTTATACATACATACTAGTTACGAGTATACTATCTCTTTATCAACCAGTCTATATATTAGCAGCAGACACAGTACAGTGCGGTAGTTCACGGCTGTGGCTACCTCTGTGTCGGCACTCGGCAGCCCGTCCATAATTGTATATACCACCTAACCGTGGTTTTTTTTTCTTTCTTTATACATACATACTAGTTACGAGTATACTATCTCTTTATCAACCAGTCTATATATTAGCAGCAGACACAGTACAGTGCGGTAGTTCACGGCTGTGGCTACCTCTGTGTCGGCACTCGGCAGCCCGTCCATAATTGTATATACCACCTAACCGTGGTTTTTTTTTCTTTCTTTATACATACATACTAGTTACGAGTATACTATCTCTTTATCAACCAGTCTATATTAGCAGCAGACACAGTACAGTGCGGTAGTTCACGGCTGTGGCTACCTCTGTGTCGGCACTCGGCAGCCCGTCCATAATTGTATATACCACCTAACCGTGGTTTTTTTTTCTTTCTTTATACATACATACTAGTTACGAGTATACTATCTCTTTATCAACCAGTCTATATATTAGCAGCAGACACAGTACAGTGCGGTAGTTCACGGCTGTGGCTACCTCTGTGTCGGCACTCGGCAGCCCGTCCATAATTGTATATACCACCTAACCGTGGTTTTTTTTTCTTTCTTTATAGTCATACTAGTTACGAGTATACTATCTCTTTATCAACCAGTCTATATTAGCAGCAGACACAGTACAGTGCGGTAGTTCACGGCTGTGGCTACCTCTGTGTCGGCACTCGGCAGCCCGTCCATAATTGTATATACCACCTAACCGTGTTTTTTTTTTCTTTCTTTATACATACATACTAGTTACGAGTATACTATCTCTTTATCAACCAGTCTATATTAGCAGCAGACACAGTACAGTGCGGTAGTTCACGGCTGTGGCTACCTCTGTGTCGGCACTCGGCAGCCCGTCCATAATTGTATATACCACCTAACCGTGGTTTTTTTTTCTTTCTTTATAGTCATACTAGTTACGAGTATACTATCTCTTTATCAACCAGTCTATATTAGCAGCAGACACAGTACAGTGCGGTAGTTCACGGCTGTGGCTACCTCTGTGTCGGCACTCGGCAGCCCGTCCATAATTGTATATACCACCTAACCGTGGTTTTTTTTTCTTTCTTTATACATACATACTAGTTACGAGTATACTATCTCTTTATCAACCAGTCTATATATTAGCAGCAGACACAGTACAGTGCGGTAGTTCACGGCTGTGGCTACCTCTGTGTCGGCACTCGGCAGCCCGTCCATAATTGTATATACCACCTAACCGTGTTTTTTTTTTCTTTCTTTATAGTCATACTAGTTACGAGTATACTATCTCTTTATCAACCAGTCTATATTAGCAGCAGACACAGTACAGTGCGGTAGTTCACGGCTGTGGCTACCTCTGTGTCGGCACTCGGCAGCCCGTCCATAATTGTATATACCACCTAACCGTGGTTTTTTTTTCTTTCTTTATACATACATACTAGTTACGAGTATACTATCTCTTTATCAACCAGTCTATATATTAGCAGCAGACACAGTACAGTGCGGTAGTTCACGGCTGTGGCTACCTCTGTGTCGGCACTCGGCAGCCCGTCCATAATTGTATACTAGTATCCAATCCATCCATCTCCATTGTTTACCTGAGGTGCCTTTTAGTTGTGCCTATTAAAATATGGAGAACAAAAATGTTGAGGTTCCAAAATTAGGGAAAGATCAAGATCCACTTCCACCTCGTGCTGAAGCTGCTGCCACTAGTCATGGCCGAGACGATGAAATGCCAGCAACGTCGTCTGCCAAGGCCGATGCCCAATGTCATAGTACAGAGCATGTCAAATCCAAAACACCAAATATCAGTAAAAAAAGGACTCCAAAACCTAAAATAAAATTGTCGGAGGAGAAGCGTAAACTTGCCAATATGCCATTTACCACACGGAGTGGCAAGGAACGGCTGAGGCCCTGGCCTATGTTCATGGCTAGTGGTTCAGCTTCACATGAGGATGGAAGCACTCAGCCTCTCGCTAGAAAAATGAAAAGACTAAAGCTGGCAAAAGCAGTAGCACCGCAAAGAACTGTGCGTTCTTCGAAATCCCAAATCCACAAGGAGAGTCCGACTCCAATTGTGTCGGTTGCGATGCCTGACCTTCCCAACACTGGACGTGAAGAGCATGCGCCTTCCACCATTTGCACGCCCCCTGCAAGTGATGGAAGGAGCACCCGCAGTCCAGTTCCTGATAGTCAGATTGAAGATGTCAGTGTTGAAGTACACCAGGATGAGGAGGATATGGGTGTTGCTGGCGCTGGGGAGGAAATTGACCAGGAGGATTCTGATGGTGAGGTGGTTTGTTTAAGTCAGGCACCCGGGGAGACACCTGTTGTCCGTGGTAGGAATATGGCCGTTGACATGCCTGGTGAAAATACCAAAAAAATCAGCTCTTCGGTGTGGAAGTATTTCACCAGAAATGCGGACAACAGGTGTCAAGCCGTGTGTTCCCTTTGTCAAGCTGTAATAAGTAGGGGTAAGGACGTTAACCACCTCGGAACATCCTCCCTTATACGTCACCTGCAGCGCATTCATAATAAGTCAGTGACAAGTTCAAAAACTTTGGGTGACAGCGGAAGCAGTCCACTGACCAGTAAATCCCTTCCTCTTGTAACCAAGCTCACGCAAACCACCCCACCAACTCCCTCAGTGTCAATTTCCTCCTTCCCCAGGAATGCCAATAGTCCTGCAGGCAATGTCACTGGCAATTCTGACGAGTCCTCTCCTGCCTGGGATTCCTCCGATGCATCCTTGCGTGTAACGCCTACTGCTGCTGGCGCTGCTGTTGTTGCTGCTGGGAGTCGATGGTCATCCCAGAGGGGAAGTCGTAAGCCCACTTGTACTACTTCCAGTAAGCAATTGACTGTTCAACAGTCCTTTGCGAGGAAGATGAAATATCACAGCAGTCATCCTGCTGCAAAGCGGATAACTGAGGCCTTGACAACTATGTTGGTGTTAGACGTGCGTCCGGTATCCGCCGTTAGTTCACAGGGAACTAGACAATTTATTGAGGCAGTGTGCCCCCGTTACCAAATACCATCTAGGTTCCACTTCTCTAGGCAGGCGATACCGAGAATGTACACGGACGTCAGAAAAAGACTCACCAGTGTCCTAAAAAATGCAGTTGTACCCAATGTCCACTTAACCACGGACATGTGGACAAGTGGAGCAGGGCAGGGTCAGGACTATATGACTGTGACAGCCCACTGGGTAGATGTATGGACTCCCGCCGCAAGAACAGCAGCGGCGGCACCAGTAGCAGCATCTCGCAAACGCCAACTCTTTCCTAGGCAGGCTACGCTTTGTATCACCGCTTTCCAGAATACGCACACAGCTGAAAACCTCTTACGGCAACTGAGGAAGATCATCGCGGAATGGCTTACCCCAATTGGACTCTCCTGTGGATTTGTGGCATCGGACAACGCCAGCAATATTGTGTGTGCATTAAATATGGGCAAATTCCAGCACGTCCCATGTTTTGCACATACCTTGAATTTGGTGGTGCAGAATTTTTTAAAAAACGACAGGGGCGTGCAAGAGATGCTGTCGGTGGCCAGAAGAATTGCGGGACACTTTCGGCGTACAGGCACCACGTACAGAAGACTGGAGCACCACCAAAAACTACTGAACCTGCCCTGCCATCATCTGAAGCAAGAAGTGGTAACGAGGTGGAATTCAACCCTCTATATGCTTCAGAGGTTGGAGGAGCAGCAAAAGGCCATTCAAGCCTATACAATTGAGCACGATATAGTAGGTGGAATGCACCTGTCTCAAGCGCAGTGGAGAATGATTTCAACGTTGTGCAAGGTTCTGATGCCCTTTGAACTTGCCACACGTGAAGTCAGTTCAGACACTGCCAGCCTGAGTCAGGTCATTCCCCTCATCAGGCTTTTGCAGAAGAAGCTGGAGACATTGAAGGAGGAGCTAACACGGAGCGATTCCGCTAGGCATGTGGGACTTGTGGATGGAGCCCTTAATTCGCTTAACAAGGATTCACGGGTGGTCAATCTGTTGAAATCAGAGCACTACATTTTGGCCACCGTGCTCGATCCTAGATTTAAAGCCTACCTTGGATCTCTCTTTCCGGCAGACACAAGTCTGCTGGGGTTGAAAGACCTGCTGGTGACAAAATTGTCAAGTCAAGCGGAACGCGACCTGTCAACATCTCCTCCTTCACATTCTCCCGCAACTGGGGGTGCGAGGAAAAGGCTCAGAATTCCGAGCCCACCCGCTGGCGGTGATGCAGGGCAGTCTGGAGCGACTGCTGATGCTGACATCTGGTCCGGACTGAAGGACCTGACAACGATTACAGACATGTCGTCTACTGTCACTGCATATGATTCTCTCAACATTGATAGAATGGTGGAGGATTATATGAGTGACCGCATCCAAGTAGGCACGTCACACAGTCCGTACTTATACTGGCAGGAAAAAGAGGCAATTTGGAGGCCCTTGCACAAACTGGCTTTATTCTACCTAAGTTGCCCTCCCACAAGTGTGTACTCCGAAAGAGTGTTTAGTGCCGCCGCTCACCTTGTCAGCAATCGGCGTACGAGGTTACATCCAGAAAATGTGGAGAAGATGATGTTCATTAAAATGAATTATAATCAATTCCTCCGCGGAGACATTGACCAGCAGCAATTGCCTCCACAAAGTACACAGGGAGCTGAGATGGTGGATTCCAGTGGGGACGAATTGATAATCTGTGAGGAGGGGGATGTACACGGTGATATATCGGAGGGTGATGATGAGGTGGACATCTTGCCTCTGTAGAGCCAGTTTGTGCAAGGAGAGATTAATTGCTTCTTTTTTGGGGGGGGTCCAAACCAACCCGTCATATCAGTCACAGTCGTGTGGCAGACCCTGTCACTGAAATGATGGGTTGGTTAAAGTGTGCATGTCCTGTTTTGTTTATACAACATAAGGGTGGGAGGGCCCAAGGACAATTCCATCTTGCACCTCTTTTTTCTTTTCTTTTTCTTTGCGTCATGTGCTGTTTGGGGAGGGTTTTTTGGAAGGGCCATCCTGCGTGACACTGCAGTGCCACTCCTAGATGGGCCCGGTGTTTGTGTCGGCCACTAGGGTCGCTAGTCTTACTCACACAGTCAGCTACCTCATTGCGCCTCTTTTTTTCTTTGCGTCATGTGCTGTTTGGGGAGGGTTTTTTGGAAGGGACATCCTGCGTGACACTGCAGTGCCACTCCTAGATGGGCCCGGTGTTTGTGTCGGCCACTAGGGTCGCTAGTCTTACTCACACAGTCAGCTACCTCATTGCGCCTCTTTTTTTCTTTGCGTCATGTGCTGTTTGGGGAGTATTTTTTTGAAGGGCCATCCTGCGTGACACTGCAGTGCCACTCCTAGATGGGCCAGGTGTTTGTGTCGGCCACTTGGGTCGCTTATCTTAGTCACACAGCGACCTCGGTGCAAATTTTAGGACTAAAAATAATATTGTGAGGTGTGAGGTGTTCAGAATAGACTGAAAATGAGTATAAATTGTGGTTATTGAGGTTAATAATACTATGGGATCAAAATGACCGCAAATTCAATGATTTAAGCTGTTTTTTAGTGTTTTTTGAAAAAAACACCCGAATCCAAAACACACCCGAATCCGACAAAAAAAATTCGGTGAGGTTTTGCCAAAACGCGGTCGAACCCAAAACACGGCCTCGGAACCGAACCCAAAACCAAAACACAAAACCCGAAAAATTTCAGGCGCTCATCTCTAATATTTACTGTAGGTTCTGATTCAAAGGTGGACACAGAGATGGCTTGTGCAGTTTAGTGATGTTTTGCTAATGCACCTGCGCTAAAAGTCTAAGAAATCCTTACTGCACACACGCAATCCAATATGTGCGATGGTGTATGCAGCTGTGTACGACATCAATATTATTTGAGACGGCTTCTGCTATCCATGGGTGTTTTAGAGTGGAGTCATCGCAAAAAAAAAAGGTGTCATGGGTATGTATCTGCAATCTTGCTCCCAACTAAATCTAGACAACTGGGATGTATAATTAGAAGCACACATGTAAATGCTATTCAGGCCATTCTTTCTCCTGTACTAGCAGAATGCAACATATTCTAAATCATACAGGGGAGGGGTCCTGGGGTGCACACAGGTAATGAGAGGTGCGACCCTGAGGAGACCTTTCAGTAGTACTGCATACAAAGACAAGGTTGCAGGTGCACAATTCAAACACTACCAATTTCTTAATAATAATAATCATTGCAATAAAATGTTGCATTTTAAGCAAGGTTCTTTGCATAGTTATGGCCATAAGTTTGGCCTCAGGAGCAACACAAATTAACACTTATGTTCATATTTACTTTCATCCCTATCGTGTGTTTTGTTTCAATGCAACTCATTTCCCACCTTCACTTCTCACTACTTTACCTCTCACTACTTTATTTCTCACCTCGTTACCTCTCACTAATTTACCCCTGCTGTTTTCAGCAGCCTCTCTCACTAACCTATCTTCACTCTTTACACTATATATTTTTCCACTTTAATGTTGCCCTGGAGTCTCTCAGCTGCTTCGTTTTGGGGTGTCCCCAGCCCCAGATTTGTACCCCCGAAAATGTTACCCAAAATGTTAGGGATTTGTCTGACTAATGAGGTCACCTGGACGCGGTGGGCAAGCTGTTACTTATGGCCATAACTATGCGAAGAACCTCGCTTAAAATGCAAAAATTTATTGCTATGATTATTATTAATAAATTGGTATTGTTTGAATTGTGCACCTGCAACCTTGTCATTGTTTGCAATATTTTAAATTATGTCTGCAGACATTTTTTGACTTATAGCTACACTAAGCTGCTTTAACGAATGAGTATCTGATGAAGCTGGAAGGTGTTAAACATTTGTTGTCACTTCTTGTAATGTGTAATGTTCTAATCAGCAGCTTTTATCTTAAAAACCAACCTTGCTTGGCAGAAGTATCTCAATTTGCTCAGTCATTTCTGAGTCTCAGGCTTTTGCTTGTGATCCTTGGTCAACCACTGCAGCAGAGAGATCTACAACATGTACCTGCCATCTTGGTGTGAAAAGAAACACTTATCTCGAAACTGAAAATGTGCGTTTCCTGAGATGACAACAAAAAGATACGTTTTATTTTCTCACAATTTCTTGCTAAAGACCTTGTTTTCATTCACACGCTTTTGGTGATTATGCTGAGAAGTTGATTTGTTCTACAGTAGTAAACTAGAAAAGCATTAGAAGAGACTTTTGGGCTTTAAACTTTCACGCGTATCCATAATTTTTTATTTTGACCATGGAGACTAAAGCTGGGCACACACTTGTACAATTATATGTTTGTAAGGCCCAATGAAAGTGCCAGTTCGTTCATACAAATCTACAGTACCTTGCAATACCCGAAACTCATCTTTTTAAAATTTTTAAAGAAAAGATTGTAACACCATACACATACTACAGATTTCAGGCAACGGTACACAATAGATGAGTGGGTCCGTTTTCTGGGAACCGGAGCCACCTGAACTTCACGATCCGAGCCGGGATCAGAGCTTCCAGCCTGACTTGGATCCCAAAACAAGGAAAAACGTCATCCTCCCACTGTCAGATTCTCACGGGTTTTGAATCCTATAAAGGTTCCCGGTGATCTTGCCATCTTCACTCTGGCTGTGGAGCTTGTATTGAACGGACATGTCTGTGCGGTCAAAGTCCAGGGGTGCTGTGTTGTCTATCTAAGGTTGCTACTGGTACTCTCCCCATCCATAAAGGGGTGCTGTGTCCTCCAAGGATACTCTATCCGACCATAAAGAGTTGCTGTGTCCTGCAGGGGTGCTCTGTCAGTATAGGGGTGCTCTGGCCAGGATTAAACATAATAAAAGCTAAATATCTAGTTTAAAAAAATATATAAAAGGGGCGTGGCCTGACTGGAGAGGCGGCTGGATGCAGGGAATTAGGGCTACTGCTTCCACACATCTAAATAGTGGCTGCCGCTGGAGATATTGCCCCCTCTGTGCCCAATTTGTACCCCCAACGGCCTTGGGTGCCTGTGCGCCGGTCCGCGGAGCCGGGAGACCGTTTCCTCGGTCTTTGCGGGTTGCGGCCTGTGCCGGGAACCAAAGCCGCGGACTAAATTTCTACTTCCGGTCCGCCAAGTAGCTCCGTGGGGCCTGCAACCATCGGAGCTCCTCCATCCTCCCCTCGTCTACCTCGGGGCCTGCTGTATACCCTCCGGGACCCCCTTACAACAACATTGGTGGCCTGGGGAACGGAGCTCGGATCCCGCAGCTGGGGAGAGACGCGCACTTCCGGTGCTGCACCAGCGCGTCTCTTCTGCTCCCTGCTCTATCGCCGGAGCAACACTCTCTGTACCGCTCTACCCACAGCACACATCCCGCACTGGACCTGAAGGATAGAAGAGTGAGAGCTGGAGGTGAGGGGGTCATTAATCATTATAAATAATATACATCAATAAACACCCACCTACAGGGGCCCCACAACCATACTGAGCCCTTCCTCCCCCTATCCCTGTGGGACAACTCCTCACCCTACGCCTATTATCTGGTGGACCGTAAAACAGTGGGATTGAACACCTTTACTACCTTTACAGCTGACCCTCAATACCAGTGACTCTCTCTCCAGTCCATTGCCACAAAGTGAATTACATCTCCTACCCCCCCTTCCTACCACCGCATGTGGGAAGCGAGAGTGGTTATCCCAATACTTATTGATATACCCTCAATTGGCGTGCTTACATGGTGATGCCGCTGGTCGGATTGCCGTAACCTTCAACATACTACAATATTATTATTACTGTTTGCCATGCTCTTTACATCTGGCTGACCGCCCTCCCATATGTGCTGGTGGCATTGAAACTACACCTGCTGTTCACAGCTGTGTCCTTCTGATGGCATAGTAATCTACGTCTGATTTCAACCTCTTCTGACTGGTAACATTTGTCTGCAATATGTGAATACTCACCTCACGCGGCTGTGATGTAGAGCTTCCCTTGCTTCTCTAACCAACGGCATACCGCCTCATCTGTCTGACCCTCATGAGCTCATAATAATTATTATGGACAAATTCTTAAGCTCTTCTGCACCGAAACCTCAAAGATATAGAAGTGGTGGTAAGCGTGGTAAACCAAGCCCTGATTCTCCATTACCGTCACCTAATGCTGATTCTCTGGACACTACAGCTGACTCTCCACCTACTATGCCTCCGAAGGCTCCCCCCGCACCACCTTCTTACTCGGATATAGTGAAAGCAATTAAGGAGACTGTGGAACCTCTGCTACAAACTCAGGCAGATAAATTCATGACAGCAGTATCGGACCTGAAATCGGAACTCGGGTCCATGACACGCAGAATCTCAGTAAATGAAAATAGGATAGGAGCTAATTTTAAAGAAATTGAAGATCTAAAAGAACAGGTTATATCCTTGACATCTTCTCGCCAACACATGATGATAAAGATAGATGACCTGGAGAATCGTTCGAGGCGAAATAACCTGAGAATCGTAGGCCTTAAAGAATCGCTGAAAGGCCCCGACCTTTTAAAATTTCTCCTCTCTGATTTACCGGATCTCCTAGGTATCCCGGAAGACCTTTCCTTGTTGGAAATTGAGCAAGCGCATAGATTGGGTCCGCCACGGGAATCTAACCAGTCCAGGCCCCGCCCGGTTATCTTTAAATGCTTAAACTTCCGACACAAAGAAATGATATGGTCGGCGGCTCGGAGTAAAGGTCCGCTTCACTGGGACGGCCAACGGCTGTTTCTCTTCCAAGATTATTCCGCGGAGGTCTCTAGAGCTAGGAAAGAAATGTCTCCAATATGCTCTCAATTAGTGAAAAATGGTACCCGATTCTCTCTCCTCTACCCTGCGCGGCTGCGCATCTTCACCCCACAAGGTCCGAAGGACTTCACTTCAGTGGACTCTGCTAAAGAATTTGTAATGGAACTCGAGGGAACCATACGATTACCCTCGGCTTCGCGGCCACCCTCCCCATCCAGAGCCGAAGATGAGTGATGCTTGATATCGTGATCTGTCCATTCCTTCTCTACTGGGTGATATTGTTAATATTTCTACCTTATTACGGAGTGGGTATTAATTTAATTTGCCACCTAACATGATGGTGTAGATGATGCTCCATTCCTTTTCCGTAAGGGTCAAAATGTTGTCTGTTTAAATATACTAACCGGTATTGCCCGTTGGTTATTTCATTTTAATTCTCAACTGTTTTTTTTTTTTTTTTTGCTTTACATTGCAGCTGGTTCAGGCTGCTTATTTCTACCGATGTTTACCGTTGTAGATGTTCTCATGTACTATTTTTGTCTCTGTTATTCCTTCCATTTTCTCCTCTCTTTTCTGTCTTTTCCTACTTCTTTCTCTTTTCTGTCCTTCCTGCAGTTACCTCGCCAGGTGAGGGGGGGAGCATTTATGTCTCTATTACTCTGGATTATACTTCTTAATATTCCACATTTCAAGAAATGCTATTGGCTCTTTGTATTCCCCTATTGTTGGATAGATGTCCCATCTTAACATAATGTCATGGAATGTTAGGGGCATCAATTCTCCTATTAAACGGAGACGTATCCTCACTTACTTGAATAAAGTGAAAGCGGACGTCTCTCTGCTCCAGGAAACGCACCTGACCCCTGCTGAACATGGTAAGCTCTCTATGCTTAAACAAGAAGTTGTAGCCTTTTCTTAATTTTCTTCTAAGGCGAGGGGGGTTGCGATCCTCATCCGTAAAGGGGTTGAGATTGACATCCATCATCAGATTATTGATCCCTTGGGTAGATATATTGTACTAGATGTCACCTTAGAGGGAACCAGACTGACCCTATGTAATGTCTATGCCCCGGCCGTTTATTATAAAACATTTTACTTAGAGATGACGAATCTTCTCCGACCTTATTCTCAGACCTCTCTTATTGTTGGAGGGGATATGAAGAATTTGGTGTCCTCTTTGGTCTTGGACAGGAAGGGTGTCTCCTCTCAGAGGCCCCGGCTTCCCGAGATCAATCTGGACTATATGTCTACGCAGTTAGGCTTGGTAGACGTATGGCGATTGCATAACCCTGTAGAATTAGAATACACCTATTATTCTTCAACTCACAATTCTTTCTCTCGTATCGATTATTTTCTAGTATCCACTGACCTGTCCCCCAGGATCATTGAGGCAACTATTAACCCTATAATTATTTCAGACCACGCATCTATATCGATTATATTACAAGGTAAATTTACTTTAGGTACTAATTCACATTGGAGATTCCCTGCCAAATTGGCGGCTTCCCCAGACTTTAAAAACATGCTGCTAGCTTCTTGGGATACTTACTCTCTTAACAACTCTGATCACATATCTGACCCTGCCCTGTTTTGGCAGACTGCTAAAGCAGTTTTGCGAGGAGACATAATTACATACATGTCGAAGTATAGACGAGATCGGGATATCGCATATAAAGAAGCACAAGCTACACTCACATCCTCGTTTCAACATTTTAAATCCTCACCTACCCCAGCTAACAAACAAGTATATAGAGATGCTAAAACCCGATTTGACCATACTCTAACAAATATGGATAATAGCTTCCTTATCGCGGGAAAACATAAATTCTTCCAATATGGAGATAAACCTAGCCGCATGCTCTCCAACTTACTCAGATCTGACAGGGGCCCCCGTCATGTGACGGCATTGAGGGACTCTGCCTCTAAAACACAATCTGAGGGAAAGGCGATAACCGATATTTTTCACTCCTTTTTCAATGACCTTTACTCACATAGTGAGGTTGACCAAATTAATAAGAACTCCTTCTGGGACACATTGCAATTGCCCCAGATTTCTTCTACTCAATCGGATTCCCTGACCGCTCCTGTTACTGCCACTGAGGTAGAGGAAGCTATTAAAGCACTTAAGCCTCTGAAGACCCCGGGCCCTGATGGACTATCTGGGGAATTCTTTAAATTTCTCTCCCCTAAAATAATCGACTCCCTGACTGCCTTCTTTAATTCTATTTTTTCTACTCTTACGATCCCGCATTACTTTAACTCGGCCCTGATTAGGGTTATACCCAAACCTGGTAAGGACCCCCTCCTCCCGTCCTCTTACCGCCCTATTTCCTTACTTAATGTGGACTACAAATTGTTTACTAAACTGTTGGCGGACCGTTTGAAATATATCTTACCTGAAATAGTCCATGAAGATCAAACCGGGTTTATCTCGGACAGGCACTCAGTGACTAATATTCGCAAAGTTCAGACAGTTCTCCAGTCCTTGGGAGGTAAGGAAACAGGTGGACCCACTTTTCTACTATCACTAGATGCTGAGAAGGCATTTGACCTGGTGACGTGGGACCACCTGTTTGAGACACTCAGACGTTTTGGATTCCCCGACCAATTTGTAGCCATACTACGCACCATATATCATAACGCATCTACACAAATTTTTACTAATCGATTTCTTTCTCAACCCTTAGTGATCCACAGAGGAACCAGACATGGTTGCCCCTTATCCCCCTTGCTCTTTGCGGCAGCTTTAGAGCCATTAGCGATAGCACTGAGAAAGTTACCGGCTTTCTCTGGGATCTCAGTGGGAGGGAGGGAGGTTAAACTTGGATTATTCGCAGACGATATGATTTTATTTGTATCCAACCCCCGTATTTCCATCCCGGCTATATTCGATACTATTCATTGTTTTAGCACCTTCGCTGGTTATCGTATAAACTCTCATAAATCCGAACAACTTCCTTTGACTAATATTAATGACCCCCTCTTATACGCTGAATTCTCTTCACAATTTACTATGGCCCAAGATAAACTAAAATATTTAGGTATATATATCCCTTCGGAACTTTCCCGGTTATATCTGTTTAACTATACTCCCATTATCCAAACAATCAAAACACGTTTAGAAACTTGGAAGGACCTCAAACTCTCTCTGTTGGGCAGAATAGCAGTGATAAAGGCTGTTATCTTCCCCAAACTGGCTTACCTACTCCAAATGCTCCCTATCACAATTTCAAAACAAGATTCCCTGCTCTGTTCTCAACTGTTTTCTAAATTTATCTGGAAAAATGCTAAACCTCGTATGCCCAAAGCCCGAACCTTTCTCAACAAGCGTAAAGGTGGTCTTAGTATGCCTAATGTGACGATATTTGCTAGATCGGCACTATTTAAGATTGCCTCAGACTGGCTGCTTCGATCAGATTTATTTACAAACCTAGAACTGGAGGAGGCACTATTTTTCCCTTATTCCCCGGCAGCACTGCTTCACACACCCCTATCTAAACTCCCTCAGGAATTTAAGACTAATGTTTTATTTTGGGACACTTATAGGGCCTGGATCTCCATTCATAAGATGTTTAATACTGATCCCTTTGAGTCACCATACATACCCCTATGGGGCAATCCCAATTTCCCCTCCTCTTTAGATAATCGATCTTTCTATACATGGAAATCTAAGGGTATACAAGCAATTAGGGACGTCTTTGATCCTGGGGGACAGATGCTCTCTTTCATACAACTATGAGACAAATTCTCCTTACCCCACTCCAACTTTTTTATGTATCTCCAGACACGTCATTATATCCACTCACTCGGTGACCCCTTGGGTAAGAGGATCTCTAATCGAGCTATCCTCGATACTCTTACATTTTGTAGATATAATCCGTTCAAGATTCGCTATCTCTACAGTGACCTAATCGAGGTGTCGGCCCCCTCATGGACACGCCTCTCTGAGACATGGCAACGGGAACTCCCAGGGGCACCCACAATGGACGAGATCTCCGCGAACACCGAAGTAGTTTTAAAAGCCCTAAAATCTGCGGCGTTGCAGGAGATACAGTTGCGGATTGTGAATAGGATGTATATATCCCCCTCCCAAAGGCAACATTTCCGCCCTGGAGAATCAGGAAGTTGCTCTAAATGTGGAGTGAGTGGAGCTACTCTTGCGCATAATCTCTGGTACTGTGGGAAAATTAAACGATTTTGGTGTAAGATTCTCCAATATTTATCCCGCTTACTCAAAATAAACCTTGCTAGAGACGTGGGTCCATTACTTTTCGCGGAGTTCTCGTCCTGGGGGTTGCGATCTGACCTCACTCCTATGATTCCTTTACTGACTGTGATGGTCACGGTAGCAAAGAAGGTGATACTAAGACATTGGATATATAAAACGGCCCCATCGCTGGGAGAATGGGAATCAGCTTTAGTGGATGTATTATTTTGTGAGAGGTGAATGGCCACTTTCCAAATTGAAACTGGGGTGATACTTTTCCATAAAAAATGGGGTATCTATATAGATAGCTTACCTATAGATAGACGGGACTGTATCTGGAAAGTTTTCAGGGATACAACATGGTATTTGACTAGCCGTATAGCAGGAACCATCACTTGACTGGGTGTGACTCGACGTGTCAGTTGACTTTGTAGTTCCTCCTCATGACAATTACTCCCCACCTTTTGACACCGTGTTCGCTCCAGAGCCAGGACTTATCTTTCCCCCCAGGAAGTTTGCCCCCCCCCCCTCCCCCCCGGCAATATATTTCACTTACCTACAATATCCTATACTGCCTCTTTTCTTCTCTACCTCTTTCTCTATCTTTCCTTTTCTATTTCTCTTTTTCTCTACCAACTGCGTGACTTGGCTTATTTCGTTTTTCTTTTTGTTTATGATTGTGAAGTTTACTATTTGGGACGGAGGTGCACCTCGGTGACTTTTTGCCCCTTTACACCGTTGCTAGTCAGCAATGTTTGCATTACTTGTTGTGACTTACTGTTAACTCTCTTACTTTTATTGTTGACACAAATTAAAAAAAAAAAAAAAACCTGTACAGCCTTTATTATCTTGCATTGCATATCTTGACATATGATTGTCTGTCACCGCTACATGTCTATTATGTTGATCTCTTGTACTTTATGTTGTGACCCTTTGGCTGTCTAATAAAGAGAATTATTTAAAAAAATATATATATAAATAAATATTTTTTTTTTGGTGATATACCCCAGTGTTCTATATTATTATTTTTCTGTGACACTGCCGGTCACACTGCAGTGTATAATCATACACGTATTGCAAAACTGTAGGTGGTCCATGCTTTGTTGTACATAAAGGGATGCTGTGTCCCCCAGTGGTGCTCTGTCAAGCTAGGGGTGCTCTTCCCCAGTGTAAAAAAATTTAATCTAAATATGCAGTTTCAAAAAAATTTGTTTTTTTTTTGGGGGGGGGGAGATATACCCCAGTGTACTATACATCTCCTCCTTCAGTTGGAAGTTTAAGAGCCAGGTGTTTGTGCTACCCACTTCTGTCACTTAGCTTAGTCATCCAGCTACCTCGGTGCAACCTTTTGGCCTACACTGGATAAAAACAATATTGTGAGCTGTGAGGTGTTCAGAATAGACTGGAAATGAGTGGAAATGAATGTTGTTGATGTTAATAATACTTTAGGAACAAAAACACCCCCAAATTCTGTGATTTTAGCTGTTTCATGATGTTTTTGTCAGAAATACAGATCCAAAACCAAAACACACAAGGGCGGTTTTGGCAATACTAAATACTAGGGGTGTACACCGGGCCATTTTTCGGGATTTGCGTTTTGGTTTTGGATCTGTATCTCCTTCGTGTGTAGGATCTGTATTGGTTTTTGCCAAAACCGCTCTTGCGGGTTTTGGTTTTGAATCTGTATTTTTTTTTTTATCATAAAAACAGCTAAAATCACAGAATTTGTGGGTGCTTTTGTTCCTACAGTATTATTAATCTCAATAACATCAATTTCCACTCATTTCCAGTCTATTCTGAACACGTCACAGCTCACAATATTGTTTTCATCCAGTTTAGGCCAAAAGGTTGCCCCGAGGTAGCTGGATGACTAAGCTAAGCGACAGAAGTGGGCAGCACAAACACCTGGCACATCTAGGAGTGGCACTGCAGTGGCAGAAAGGATATCAGTTTTATAAACTATGCCAAAAAAATGCTCCAAAGAGCACATAATGCAAAGAGAAGAGGTTCAAGATTGAAATGTCCTTGGGCCCTCCCACCCAGCCTCATGTTGTATATTAAACAGGACATGCAAAGTTTAACAAACCAGTCATTTCAGCAACAGGGACTGTCACTTGTGGCTGAAATGATTAGTTTGTTTGGACCCCCACAAAACAAGCTGGCTTTAGTACTTTAAGTAGGCATGATGTCATCAACATCCGATTCCTCATCCCCATCAGTGTGTACATCCTCTTCTTCACAGACTATTAATTTGTCCCAGCTGGAATCCACCATCACAGGTCTTTTTGTAGGTAATTTCTGGTAAAGGTCTACCTTGTGGAATTGGTCATTCATTTTGATGAACATAATCTTTTCCACATTTTGGGGAAGTAACCTCCGTTGCTGATCACTGACAAGGTTCCCGGCTGCACTAAAAACTCTTTGCACACTGGAGGGTGGGCAACTTAAGTAAAACAAAGCTAATTTATGCTAGGGCCTCCAAATTGCCTCCTTCTCCTGCCAGTATTGAAATGGTATGACATGCCTATTTGAATGCTATCACTGAAATAGTCATCAACCATTCTTTCAATGGTGACAGCATCATATGAAGTGACAGTAGACATGTCAGTAATTGTAGGCAGCTCCTTCAGTCCGGACCAGATGTCAAAACTTGTTCCTGACTGATCTGCATCACTGCCAGTGGGTCTCTTTGGAAAATTTCGTTTTCTCCTCACAGCCGCAGTTGTCGGAGAAAATAAAGGAGGAGATGTTGCCGCGTAACGTCCCGCTTCAGCTGACAATTTTTTGCATCTCTGCAGATTTGTGCGTGTTGGAAAGAAAGACACAATGTATGGCTTAAACCTAGGATCAAGGGGGTGGATCAGACCTGATCATAGATGTGCTAAATTTAGCACATCTACGATCAGCTTAACTGACATGCGGGGGGATGCCCAGCACAGGGCCACAGTCGCAATGCTTTTGTACTTGAAGAGTAGCTTCCAGACAGCACAGCTCCTGCACGCTGGCAGGGAGCTACTCGTCACTGCCCGAGTCGCACACCTGCATTACCTGGACTGTGCCCCCTAAACGGTGGCTAAACACTGCCAGCCTGCCCCCCTCCGCTCAGAGACTGCCTCTGCCTGTCAATTAGGCAGAGGCGATCACAATGCTAAGACAGCCGTCGGCTGTCTGGCATGCTCTGTCGCGCTGCAGTGCCGGCGCATGCGCAGTTCAGACCTGATCGTTGCTGTGCGAAAATGCACAGCAGCGATTAGGTCTGAATTAGGCCCCAAGTACGGTTGCCAAAATATAGTGATCTGATTTCAAGAGACTGATGACTCTTGAATCTTGGCAAAGTGAATGAAGGGCTTCATCTAACATACTTAGTATAAATGCTCCATTTCAGCTCCTCCTTCACTTTCTCTAGCTGCTTCTGCAAAAAGCCTGATGATGGGAATGACCTGACTCAGTGGCGGATTTACCACAAGGCAACAAAAGTGGGCGCTTAGGGCCCGGAGGGTCATGCGGGCCCACAGGACAGGGAGAAGCCTGGAAAAGGTTTTTTTTTTCACTACAGTTACATTAGGTGCTGCACATACAGTAGCTGCATCCATCCTGCAGTGGCTCCCGCTACCCCTGGCCAAGCGGTCTTCTCCCAGACCCTTCCACCTGCACAGCAATGTCACCAGGAGTGGAGACCCTCCGCATGCGACCAGTACCAGCCAGAGACCCTGCTGGATTGCGCCCCCAAGTGGGAGAGCGGTTTGAGTGCCACAACGTCTACTGGTCATTCTGCTGCAACAAGTGGGAGATGGGGATGAGGGCCCTATGGTTCCAGCTGGAGTCACAATACGGGGAGTGCTGGAGCCCAGTCAGAGCCACTGGCGTGTGCAATGATGTTTGATGCCCAGTGAGTGAGCGGAAGCCCCGCGACATGACTACATCTCAGTAGGAGCCGCTGCCAGCTCTAAAGTGATGAAACAGAAAATAAACTATAGCTCCCAGCAGCCCATGCTTCCGGAAGCTCCCGGCTGTAGTTTATTTTTCCTTACTGTAGTGTGGTGCGTAGAGGCAGATTAAGGAGGTCCAAATGGCCCCGACCCTAAGTGGCCTTATGGCCAGGGTGTTGTACCTGCACCTCCCACCACCCTGGAGCCGCACCACCCACCCACCATTGTGCTGCTGAGCAAGGACCATGGTGTTGAGCGGCTTGACTGCAGGAGAGCTGCTGCTGGGAGTGAGACTGCGACACCAATGCTTCCTGAGCCTCAGCCTGCTGCCTGGCCTCATCATCCACCGGCTCCTGGCTCCCAGAAGGTGAGGGCGGCTGGCAGGACACAGAGACACAGAAGGGGGAGGACATACACACACCGAGAGACATAGAAGGGGAGGGCACAGACAGATAGAAGGGGGGGCAGAGAGACATGGAATGAAGGGGTGGGAGGAGATGCAAAATGAAGGGGGAGGGGATGAAGAATGAGTGGGGGGGTTTGCCACAGTGGAGGGGGGTGGTGAGAGACACAGACGGAGCATGATGGCATGGCAGAGAGACACAGTCGGGAGATGATGTGCTGAGAGACGACACGAGGGGGGCTGATGGTGTGTCAGAGATGCAGGGAGGAGATGGTATTGCTGAGAGGCAACACAGGGAGGAGATGATGGTGCGGCTGAGAGATGCAAGGGGGGGTTGTCATTGAGAGACACAAGGGGGAAGAAATGTGAATTTCGGCTCATGCTGTGTGGCATAATATGAATTTCTGCTCACACTGTGTGGTGTAATATGAATTTCTGCTCATACTGTGTGGTGTAATGTGAATATGGCTCATACTGTGTGGCATAATATGAATTTCTGCTCACACTGTGTGGTGTAATATGAATTTCTGCTCATACTGTGTGGTGTAATGTGAATTTGGCTCATACTGTGTGGCGTGTTGTGAATTTCTGCTCTTACTGTGTGGCATAATGTGAATTCCGGCTCTTACTCTGTGGTGTAATGTGAATTTCGTTTCATACTGTGTGGTGTAATGTGAATTTCTGCTCATACTGGGTGGCATAATGTGAATTTCAGCTCATACTGGGTGGCATAATGTGAATTTCTGCTCATACTGTGTGGGTTAATCTGAATTTGGCTCATACTGTGTGGGGTAATGTGAATTTCGGCTCATACTGTGTGGCGTAATGTGAATTTTGGCTCATTCTGTGTGGTGTACTGTGAATGTAGGCTCATACTTCTTTGCGTATTGTGAATTTCGGCTCATACTGTGTGGCATAACGTGAATTTCGGCTCACACTTTTTGGCAAATTGTGAATTCAGGCACATACTTTTTGGCGTATTGTGAATTCCGGATCATACTTTTTGGCATATTGAGAATTTCGGCTCATGCTGTGTGACGTAATGTGAATTTCGGCTTATACTGTGTGGCGTAATATCAATTTCTGCTCATACTGTGTGGCGTATTGTGAATTTTAGCTCATGCTGTGTGGCGTAATGTGAATTTTGGCTCATACTGGCCCTCATTCCGAGTTGTTCACTCGTTCTTTTCCTTTGCATCGGTGCGTTTTTCCGCTAACTGCACATGCGCAATGTTCGCACTGCGGCTGCGCCAAGTAAATTTGCTAAGAAGTTTGGTATTTTACTCACGGCATTACGAGGTTTTTTCTGCGTTCTGCTGATCGTTGTGTGATTGACAGGAAGTGGGTGTTTCTGGGCGGAAACAGGCCGTTTTATGGGAGTGTGTGAAAAAACGCTGTCGTTTCTGGGAAAAACGCGGGAGTGGCTGGAGAAATGGGGGAGTGTCTGGGCGAACGCTGGGTGTGTTTGTGACGTCAAACCAGGAATGACAAGCACTGAACTGATCGCACTGGAAGAGTAAGTCTCGAGCTACTCAGAAACTGCAAAGTAAAATCTTTTTGCAATATTGCGAATACTTCGTTCGCAATTCAGCTAAGCTAAGATTCACTCCCAGAGGGCGGCGGCTTAGCGTGTGCACTGCTGCGAAAAGCGGCTAGCGAGCGAACAACTCGGAATGAGGGCCACTGTGTGTAAGTACTGTCTGTAGCTCGTGAGCATTTGGACATGTGTGACAAATGCTGGTGTCCTGCAGAGGAGGGTTCTGATGGCATATAAAGAGGCCAATGTGGCTCTGATGGCATATGTGTACATTTTAAACTTTACTTGTGTTATATTAAAACTCAAATATTCAGCCCCCTAAATCTCCTGTACTTTTCAGAGTGGCCCAAACAAAATCAGAGTGTAGGTGCTGGGGAGTGCAAGGGTTAGGGTGTGTGTGTGTGTGTGTGTGTGTGTGTGTGTGTGTGTGTGTGTGTGTGTGTGTGTGTGTGTGTGTGTGTAGGTTGCATATGCACCTAGGCCCACCACTCTCTAGTTCCACCACTGGGTCAGGGATAGTTTGGGGAAGTGTGAGCAGTTATATGGTGCAGCGGCAGCTAGAACTCAGGGTTATGCTGTAGCAGATAGTCAGTACCAGCCGTCGGTCACACCATTATGTTTCATTTTATTTCTCTGGCATGTATTATATATACCTGTAATAATAAGAACTAGGGAGAAATTAGATTAAGCTATGTAATTTTACTGAGAGAATGTAAAATTGTGGTAGACATGTCCCTGGTCGGTGCTAGACACGCCCAAAAATAGGAATTTGGTAATTCCTTTTCTCGTAGTCCGTAGTGCATACTGGGGAAAGGTACTTGGTAATGTGGGGTATAGATCGGGTCCATTGAAGCCATGGCACTTTAAGAAATGAATAGTGTGTGCTGGCTCCTCCCCTCTATTCCCCTCCCCAGACTCAATCTAGGAAAACTGTGCCCTAGGAGACGGGCATACTTTGAGAGAAGGATATACACAACAAGCGGTGAGGTAACGAACCAACACACAACAATAATAGAAACCACAGAGCTAACCACAACAGAGGAAAGCAATGCTTTTGCAATAAGGATAGCAACGCTAACCAAACGTGGAACAGGGACAGCAACAGCAGGTCCAATCCAAACACTTATAACCAGTAAACAGGAATGAAGCACTGAGGCGACGCCCAGTATCCACTATGGACTACGAGAAAAGGAATTACCGGTAGGTACCCAATTCTTATTCTCTCTAATGTCCTAGTGGATACTCGGGAAAGATACTTAGTACTGTGGGGAAGTCCCAAAGAAGAGTGCTGAGACCCCTGAAAAACCACCTAGCCAAACTTTAGATCATCCCTGGCAAAGGTATCGAACCGATAAAATTTCACAAATCTGTTCAAACCAGACCAAGTAGCCGCTCGGCACAACTGTAAGGCTGAGACACCCCGAGCAGCTGCCCAGGAAGAGCCCACCAACCTTGTGGAGTGGGCATGAATAGAAGTCGGCAGTGGCAGTGCTGCCAAAGTATAGGCTTGCTGGATTGTCAACCTGAGCCAATGAGCAATGGACTGCTTAGAAGCAGGCTGACCAATCTTGGTTGCATCGTAAAGGACAAAAAGCAAGTCAGATTTCCTATGACAAGCAGTCCTCTTGATGTAAATTCTCAAAGCCCTCACCACATCCAGGGACTTTAGAGCAACTGAAGTGTCGGTCAAAACTGGAAACCACTATTGGTTGAGTCACATGGAAAGCCGACACTACCTTTGGCAGAAACTTCTGGCGAGTTCTAAGCTCTGCCCTGTGCTCATGAAAAATCAAGTATGGGCTCTTACATGATAAGACCCCCAATTCTGATACACGTCTGGCAAATGATGAAGCCAGAAACATGACAGTCTTCCACAACAGATATTTCAAGTCCACCTTATTCAAGGGTTCAAACCAGTCTGACTGGAGAGAAGCCAAAACCACGTTGAGATCCCACAGGGCTGTGGGAGGGACAAACAGCGGCTGTATGTGGAGAACTCCCTTCAAGAAGGTCTGTACTTCCGGCAGGCCCTGCAATTGCTTCTGGAAGAAAATCAAGCGAGCCAAAATCTGAACCTTGCTGGAGCCTAAACGTAGGCACAAATCCACTCCTGCTTGCAGAAAGAGTAGAAACTCCATAGTTGGATAAATGCTACCCTCACACCACGAAACATATTTCTTCCAGATATGGTGGTAATGTGTAGATATGACCCCCTTACGAGCCTGAATAATGATGGATACAACCGTAGGAGGGAGATCATTTCTCGTCAAAATCTCCCTCTCAACCTCCACGCCGTCAAACGTAGCCGTTGTAAGTCTGGATAGATGAACAGTCCTTGCTGAAGCAGATCCTCGATCAATGGTAGTGGCCATGGATCCTCCAGGTACAATGTCAGGAGGTCCGCATACCGGGCCCTTTGAGGCCAAGTTGGGGCAATTAGAATTGCCTGAACTCTTTCCTTTTTGAGTCTTTATAGAACTCTTGGAATGAGAGAAACGGAGGGAACAGATACACAAACTGGTAAGACCACTGAGCTGTTAGGGCATCCACCACCATTGCCAGTGGGTCCCTTGTTCTGGAATAGTAACAATTGAGGGGGTCATTCTGAGTTGTTCACTCGCTAGCTACTTTTTGCAGCCCTGCGATCAGATAGTTGCCGCCTATAGGGAAGTGTATTTTTGGTTTGCAAGTGTGCGAACACCTTTGCAGCCGAGCTCTGCAAAAACATTTTGTGCAGTTTCTGAGTAGGTGTGAACTTACTCAGCCCTTGCGATCACTTCATACTGTCTGGTCCCGGAATTGACATCAGACACCCTCCTTGCAAACGCTTGGACATGCCTGCGTTTTCCCAAACACTCCCAGAAAACGGTCAGTTGACACCCATAAACGCCTTCTTCCTGTCAATTTCCTTGTGATCGGCTGTGCAAATGGATTCCTTGTTAAATCCATCGCTCAGCAATGATCCGCTTTGTACCCATATGACGCGCCTGTGCATTGCGGTGCATGCGCAGTAGTGACCTGATTGCTGCACTGCAAAAAACAGCAGCTTGCGAACAGTTTGGAAAGACCCCCTGAGTTTCCTGTTGAGACGAGATGCCATCAGGTCTATCTGTGGACAACCCCACCAGTGAACCAGTTGTCAAAACACCTGAGGGTGGAGGCCCCATTCCCCCGGATGGAGGTCATGCCTGCTGAGGAAGTCTGCTTCCCAATTGTCCACCCCTGGAATGAATATGACCAAGATGGCTCTTGCATTGGCTTCTGCCCAGAGGAATATCCTTGACACCTCTCTCATTGCGGCCCTGCTTCTTGTTCCTCCTTGTCGGTTTATGTACGCCGCCACCGTGGCGTTGTCTGACTGTACCTGGATGGCCTGATTCTGAAGGAGAGGGGAGGCGTGGAGAAGAGCATTGTAAATTGCCCTGAGTTCTAGGATGTTGATTGAAAGTGTTGCTTCCTGGCTCAAACAGTGCCCCTGGAACTGGGCCCCTTGGGTCACAGCCCTCCAACCCTGAAGGCTGGCATCTGTCGTCAGAAGAGTCCAAGACTGTATATTGAAACTCCAACCCTTCATCAGATGGGAGATCTGTAGCCACCACAGCAGGTAAATCCTTGCTCTCGGCGATAGTGTTATACACTGGTGCATGTGTAGATGAGAACCTGACCACTTGTCTAACAGATTCAGCTGGAACGGCCTTGCATGAATCACCTCGTATGAGGCCACCATCTTGCCCAGCAATCAAATGCAAAGATTAATCGACATTTTGCATGGTCTTAGCACCGAGCGGACCATCGTCCAGATATTGAACTTTGTTGATTCCCATCATGCACAATAGAAGCATCATCTCTGCCATGACTTTCGTAAACACCCTTGGAGCCGTGGAAAGACCAAATGGTAAGGCCTGAAACTGGTAATGTTGATCCAGTACCGCAAAGTGCAGGTACGCTTGATGAGGAGGCCATATTGGGATATGCAGGTACGCATCCTTGATATCCAGGGAGACTAGAAACTCCCCCTCCTCCAGACCTGATATCACCACTCTTAGTGATTCCATCTTGAATTTGAACACTCCAAGATAAGGGTTCAAATACTTGAGGTTCAATATCGGTCAAACCGAACTGTCCGGTTTTGGAACTACAAAGAGACTTGAGTAAAATCCCTTTGTGTGTAGTGGAATAGACACTGGAACAATAACTCCCATTGAAAGAAGTTATTGAATGGCCTCTTGCAATGTAACTCTTGCTACAGGTGAAGCTGGTAAGGAATTGATTATCATTCACGGCCAAACCACGGCTATGGCAGGCTCTGCTCACAGAGCCCTGTGGTTGCGTCAATGGTCAGCAGATACTGATTCCAAGAATGGAGTAGAGAGCCTTCCATTTACAGGAGAGGCCTTGTTCGAGGAGGAACTGAACAAGTGGATATCTCAGGCGACGGCAGGTAAGTCCACATATCTGCCATCCCTGTCACCTCCTGCTAGATGTCCCTATCCGGGACCCTCTCTACAGTCCTTTTATATGGCCAGGTTCAGAGGTAGAGCCAGAGGGGCCTCCAATGCTGCTAGAGGAACTTGTGATAAGTCCCGTAGACCAGTGGCTGTTGGAAACTCGGACCAGGCTTCCAGATCTGCTTCTGCAAACCCCACCAGATGATGGTTGGCCCCAGCAGAAGGGCAGTTTCCAGGAGGGGTCTCGCCTGCAACACTTCGCCCATATATGGGCAGAGTCCTGCCGGGATCCTTGGGTGAGGGATCTCATATCCCAGAGTTACCGGCTGGAATTTCAGGAGTTACCACCTCACAGATTCTTCAGGTCAGGCTGTAACAGCTGAGGGAGAGTGCATTTCTGAGAGACCACCAGATGGGGCTGAGGAGCCTGTCTGTGGTCAGCCTTTGAAGCAAACATGAAAGTGTCTATAGACTGTCTCAGTAGCAGTCTTTCCTGTTTAACAGTGGCTAACTCAGAATTTATATTCCCAATGAACGCTTTAAATGACTACCCACTCAGGTACTCAGGTTCTGCATTGCTACCTTGTGAAGGTAAAGAGCATTGGGTACACCTTAGAGAATCCTGTGAAGTAGGTGTAAAGGTAACCTTACATGAATTACACATAGATTTGTTTTCAGACATATTTGTGCAAATACACCACAATAATAATAGTAATACACAGCGTCCCTATGTAACAGTGACCCAGACCTCGAATGGGGAGACACAGAGAGGAATCGGGACCAGCACACCACCTCAGACAGAGCCGCGCTCCGCTGGGTATATAAATATAATTATAATGTACCTCACAGCAGTGAACTGCTGTTTATATGCTCCCCCCTTCACTAAACCCCCCCTGTACCAGTACTATTGGTGGTTTAGTGGTTCTTTTGAGGAGCAGTCTCTGTAGCAGCCTTTCTCACAGCAGCAGCAGTAGGAAATGGTGCAGTTCATCTCTGGTCCCGCTCTCTGGGGAAGCCCCGTCCCTTTAATGGCGCACGGTCCCTCAGCTTAAATTTTATACTGGCTTCATAGAAAATGCATTAAAAGAGCCTGTAAGCCCCTTTTCTTTGTTAATCACCAGTGTGGGTACCGGTGGGCATCGCAGCCGCAGCCCTCGAACACCGTCCCTTCATGTCGCCAAGTGGTGTCAGAATCGAAAAATATTGCATGCACACATAAACTCATATAGCGCATAATTAATACATAGTCCGCACACACTGTGTCAACAATTTGCAGACACTCAGTTAGAAACACATATTGCTTAAACAGCCATTGTGAACATACAATGTAGTGTTCTTTACTCATAGGCTATTCTTTGTTGGTAAGGTAAATACCTTATGTGTGCCTAACTGTAAGCATGAACAATTGAGAGTTGTGTGTTGAGTCGATAGAGCCTGCACTGTCATTGTTACACTATAGGTCAGAACAAATAAGAACACAATATAACATACAAAACCCTAAGGATAGGCAAATGCTTGATCGTCTACTCAAACAACACAATCCAGAACCTTGTTTGCTTAAACATTTAAATGATTTAAGCAAGATAACCAAAATTTGACATTCAATATCGTACACACCAGACATTGATGCATGATATATCAAATGTATAATATTTATATTCTCCTACACACAGTTTTAAACACATCCAACCCACGGTTTATATATATTTCAGAACGTAATTATAATAGCAGGAAACTATATATATATATATATATATATATATATATATATAAAATCACGAAGATGGGATTGCATATAGACACCGTGTGTGGGATCAAAATGTTCAGGGTCACATAAGCAGTAATCCGGTGGTTGTGAGGATATTGTTGCATACTGCAGCAACAAGTTATTAGCAATACCAGATTCATGTATATTACTGTATGATAATGTTGTGGGTTTGACTGGTCTTGGGGCGGGAACTCAAAGGTAAACAACGGTAATCACATCTCAGGACTTAGGCATCGCCCACCGTTTGAGCCGACCAATGATCCCCAGTGTACTGGATATGTCCCACCCCCCGGACCAATGGAAGAAGAGCATACATTCCCTATTGTACTACCTTTTGAACTATTGTATAAAAGAGCACACTCCTGGCCCAGGTTAAATCAACTCACATTTCTCTGAGGTCATCTTGTAAGACGACTGAGGTCTGAATCCAGGAGCGCTTACGTAAACATATGTATTGGTTGGCGCTGACTTATGTTATTTTACCCTTTTAATATATATATATATATATATATATATATATATATATATATTGTTGATGCATTGGACAACAACATTTAAACTAACCACTGGTGTCGCATTCATTTTCTTTGCTGGGTAAGTGTACTTAGCCACACATTGCATCTATCTGTGCAATTAGTGTTTTGGCGGATATACGCAGGTTTGCGGATGTTACGGCTTGGTACAATTAATCGGAATCTCACAGCTGGGGTCTCTGTCCTGTTCATCTCACACTCGCGGACTTACAGGGCTTTACAGACTTTGGTCTAACAACAAATGGTGGAGGACGCGTTTAAAGTAAAACAATTTTGTTTTGTGTTAAAAAACTACCTAATGTTAAACCACGTCTGTCTTGCATAGTCTCAGAGGTGCTGGTGCGAATCGAGGGACAACAAAGAAAAGCCATTTTCTTTGGGTCTGTTTGTGCGAAAATAAGCGCACAAGCATATAGGTATTTCCCTGTATTGTTGCCATAGGTTATAAACAGTCATTGTAGATTAGCTCTGTACAGAATCGGATAAGTTGCCTGTTTCCCAAGTGTTTAAAATTGATAAAGTGTTTAAAGTGTTATTGTTAATGAAAATTCGCAAAATATTTGCATTTCATAAGTGAAAAAAAGTTTAGGTAGCACGTAGCGGAAGTTGTCCGGCAGGGGACTTCCGGTGCTCGAAAGGAATGTGGAAGCATTTATCTAACTGCTACAATACAAGTACAGTTTTTTGTATTACTAGAGCTGGGTAAGAGAGTGTGGCAAGCCGCGTGCAAAGGTACGCAGCAATACAAACTTGCATACGCAAGTATACATGTGTCATAATACAATAGTACGTGGACGCGTATACATCGACGCACGGGTACACACGTGGACGCACAGAAGGCGGGAAACGTGAGTACATATTTACATAAGCGGAAGTTAGCCGCATAATCGAAATTGATTGTTAAGGTGGGATAAAACATATTTTAACAGGTAACTATCTGATTTTCTCATACATCCTAGAGGATGCTGGGGATGACATCAAGACCATGGGGTATAGATGGGATCCGCAGGAGACATGGGCACTCTAAAGACTTTTCATTGGGTGTGAACTGGCTCCTCCCTCTATGCCCCTCCTCCAGACCTCGGTTTTAGAAATGTGCCCAGGTCGACTGGATGCACTCCGAGGAGCTATACTGAGTTTCTCTGAAAAGACTTATGTTAGGTTTTTTATTTTCAGGGAGATCTGCTGGCATCAGACTCCCTACTTCGTGGGACTGAGGGGGCAGAAGCAGAACCAACTTCCTCAGAGTTTCATGGCTCTGCTTCTGGCTGACAGGACACCATTAGCTCCTGAAGGGAACTGAACGCTAGCCATGTCTAGATGCTCACTCCCACAGCACGCCGTCACCCACCTGACAGAGCCAGAAGTCAGAAGACAGGTGAGTATGAGAAGATTGAACTACAATCAAGTAAGTGACAGCTGAGGTGCGACGCGGCTGGCGGGAGCACAGCGCGTCATTGCTGCCCACACACACAGGCACTGCAGGGTGCAGGGCGCGGGGGCACCCTGGGCAGCAAAATACCTCTATAAACTGGCTAATAGGGGGCATAAGATGCCCAGGCACAGCCCTACCCCCGCCAGTATAAATATTACAAACAGTCTCTGAGGTAAAAAGGGCGGAGCTTCTTCCTCAGGCAGCCAGCACACTGCTCAGCACCATTTTCTCTCTCTCTCCTCAGGATGCAGTGATATAGCTGGTCCTCCTCCACTTCTGACTACAAGTATTCAGGGTGTAAATAAGGGGGGCACAAAGCGATTTGGGTGCTTTACAAATGTGTTTTACTGTGTAAAGAGTGCTGCATGTCAGTGGGCATTCTGTGTTCAAAGACATTAAATACAGGTGCTAGGGTTATGAGCTGGCTGCTCCTATACTGTGTCCGTCTGACAGATTTTACTGTGGGTCTGTCCCCAAATAAGTCCCAGTGTGTCTGTGAGTGTGCTGTACAAGTGTGAGGCATGTCTGAGACAGGGAGTTCCTCCCCAGAGGAAGCCATTTTAGGGACACAGAGTTGTAATGTGGTGGCGCTACCGGCACACCAAGAGCCTGCATGGGTGAAAGAGCTATGTGACAGTATGCATCTGATTAACCGTAGATTGGATAAGTCTGAATCTAAAGGCCAGTACTCACTGGCCGATGGCAGAGAGATGTGTGCTGAGCGAACCGCTCAGCACACATCTCTCCCGGCGCTCAGCACAGCGCGATCTGTGCTGAGCGTGCGGGGGGAGACGGGGGGGGGCCGCTCACTTCACCCAGCGGGTGAAGTGAGCGACCCGCTAGATTGGCCTGCATGCAGGCCAATCTAGCAGCAGCGATAGCGATGCGCGGGGCTGCGCATCGCTATCGCTGAGGGGGCTACACACGGAGCGATCGTGCTTAAAATCTAAGCAATCTAGTCAGATTGCTTAGATTTTAAGCAGCGATCGCTCCGTGAGTACCCCCCTTAAGGCTGCATGCTGGAGAAAATCTGTGGAAGATGTGATTTTTCAGGATGCTGTTAATCCGTATGCGGGAGGCCCCTCTGGGTCACATAAGAGACCATTTGCAAATGTTGGAAACACTGATACCGACACGGATTCTGATTCTTGTGTCGACGATAGTGAATCCAGAGAGATAGATCATAAATTGGCAAAAAGTATACAATATATGATTGTGGCTATAAGGGACGTGTTGGAGGTTACAGAAAGCACTCCTGTACCTCAGGAGAAAGCTTATTTATGTAAGGAAAAGAAATCCAAAATCACGTCTCCTTCACACGAACTAAATGCTCTGTTTGAAGGGATGTGGGTGAATCCTGATAAAAAAAAATTGTATTCCCAAAAGGATTCACATAGCTTATCCTTTCCCGGTTGAAGACAGCAAAAAATGGGAGTCACCCCCTGTGTTAGACAGTGCACTTTCCAGGTTGACAAAGAAGGTAATTCTCCCTGCTCCTGGCACGGCTTCTCCTAAAGAGCCGGCAGACCGCACAATGGAAACGACATTGAAATCCATTTATGTTACCAATGGTACACTGCTCAGGCCCACTATTGCCTGCGAATGGGTGAGTCACGCTATTGAAAAATGGTCAGAAAGCGTGTCATCAGAAATTGACACGATTGATAAAGATGACTGCCGCCTACATGCTGGAAGCAATGAAGGATATTGGACACTTGAGTTCACAAGCCGCTACCATGGCAGTATCGGCTAGGCGGGCCTTATGGATTCGCCAGTGGAACACGGAGGCAGATTCCAAATGAAACATGGAGGCTCTCCCATATAAAGGTGAGGCCTTATTTGGCGATGGCCTGGATGCGTTAGTCTCGGCGGCTACCGCAGGTAAGTCAACATTTTTGCCCTCTGCGCCTGCACCGGCAAAAAAGACCTATCACCCGCAAATGCAGTCCTTTCGGCCCAATAAATACAAAAAGACGAGAGGTTCCCCCTTCTTTGCAGGTAGGGGAAGGGGAAGGGGAAAGAATCCCACACCGGCTCCAGGTTCTCAAGAGCAAAAGTCTACCCCTAATTCTGCCAAATCCCCAGCATGATGCTGGAACTCCCTTGTGGGAGGCCGCTCGGGTGGGGGCACGTCTCAAACTCTTCAGCCAGGATTGGATTCTATCTGGCCTGGACCCCTGGGTGTTGCAAATAGTATCCCATGGATACAAACTATAGTTTCATCAAGACGTTCCCCCATGCCGATTTTTCAAATCGACCTTGCCAGCTTCTCCGCCAGAGAGAGAAGCAGTAACAGCGGCAATCCAAAAATGATGTCAAGACCAGGTCATAGTCCTGGTAACGTTGTCACAACAAGGGTGGGGTTTTTATTCAAGCCTCTTTGTTGTTCCGAAGCCGGACGGCTCGGTCAGACCGATCTTAAATCTAAAAGATCTGAATTTCTTCCTGAAAAGTGTCAAGTTCAAGATGGAATCACTTCGGGCGGTGATTGCCAGTCTGGAGGAGGGGGACTACTTGGTATCGGTGGACATAAAGGATGCTTACCTGCATGTTCCCATTTATCCTCCTCACCAGGCTTATCTGAGATTCGTGATTCAGGATTGCCATTACCAATTCCAGACGTTACCTTTCGGTCTCTCCACGGCGCCGAGGGTATTCACCAAGGTGATGGCGAAGATGATGGTCCTCCTTCGTCAGAAAGGAGTCAGTATAATCCCTTATCTGGATGACCTCCTGATAAAGGCAAGATCCAGGGAGCAGTTATTACAAAACATATCCCTCTCCCTGTCAATACTCCAACAACACGGGTGGATCATAAATTACCCAAAGTCACAGTTGGATCCGACGACAAGGTTGTCTTTCCTCGGGATGATTCTGGACACAGAAGTTCAGAGAGTATTTCTTACGCTGGAAAAGGCTCTGGAAATCCAGAAAATGGTAAAACAGATATTGAAACCATCAAGTGTGTCGATCCATCAGTGCATTCGGTTGTTGGGGAAGATGGTGGCGGCCTACGAGGCCATACAGTTTGGCAGGTTCAATGCCAGAGTATTCCAGTGGGACCTGTTGGACAAATGGTCGGGGTCACACCTACACATGCACAGAAAGATAATCCTGTCGTAAAAAAACAGGATCATACCTGGCACTGTGGGGGCATTTGTATACCTGGCACTGTGGGGGGATCTGTATACCTGGCACTGTGGGGACATCTGTATACCTGGCACTGTAAGGGGCATTTGTATACCTGGCACTGTGGGGGCATTTGTATACCTGGCACTGTGGGGGCATCTGTATACCTGGCACTGTGAGGGACATTTGTATACCTGGCACTGTAAGGGGCATTTGTATACCTGGCACTGTGAGGGGCATTTGTATACCTGGCACTGTGAGGTGCATTTGTATACCTGGCACTGTGAGGGGCATTTGTATACCTGGCACTGTGGGGGGCATCTGTATACCTGGCACTGTGGGGGCATCTGTATAACTGGCACTGTGGGGGCATCTGTATACCTGGCACTGTGAGGGGCATTTGTATACCTGGCACTGTGGGAGCATCTGTATACATGGCACTGTGGGGTCATCTGTATACCTGGCACTGTGGGGGCATTTGTATACCTGGCACTGTGGGGGCATCTGTATACCTGGCACTGTGGGGACATCTGTATGCCTGCCACTGTGATGGGCATTTGTATACCTGGCACTGTGGGGGCATCTGTATACCTGGCACTGTGGGGACATCTGTATACCTGGCACTGTGAGGGACATCTGTATACCTGGCACTGTGGGGGGCATCTGTATACCTGGCACTGTGGGGGCATCTGTATAACTGGCACTGTGGGGGCATCTGTATACCTGGCACTGTGAGGGGCATTTGTATACCTGGCACTGTGGGAGCATCTGTATACATGGCACTGTGGGGTCATCTGTATACCTGGCACTGTGGGGGCATTTGTATACCTGGCACTGTGGGGGCATCTGTATACCTGGCACTGTGGGGATATCTGTATGCCTGCCACTGTGAGGGGCATTTGTATACCTGGCACTGTGGGGGCATCTGTATACCTGGCACTGTGGGGACATCTGTATACCTGGCACTGTGAGGGGCATTTGTATACCTGGCACTGTGGGGGCATCTGTATACCTGGCACTGTGGGGACATCTGTATACCTGGCACTGTGAGGGACATCTGTATACCTGGCATGGTGGGGGCATCTGTATACCTGGCACTGTGGGGGCATTTGTATACCTGGCACTGTGGGGGCATCTGTATACCTGGCACTGTGGGGACATCTGTATGCCTGCCACTGTGAGGGGCATTTGTATACCTGGCACTGTGGGGGCATCTGTATACCTGGCACTGTGAGGGGCATTTGTATACCTGGCATTGTGAGGGGCATTTGTATACCTGGCACCGTGGGGGGCATCTGTATACCTGGCACTGTGGGGGCATCTGTATAACTGGCACTGTGGGGGCATCTGTATACCTGGCACTGTGAGGGGCATTTGTATACCTGGCACTGTGGGAGCATCTGTATACATGGCACTGTGGGGTCATCTGTATACCTGGCACTGTGGGGGCATTTGTATACCTGGCACTGTGGGGGCATCTGTATACCTGGCACTGTGGGGACATCTGTATGCCTGCCACTGTGAGGGGCATTTGTATACCAGGCACTGTGGGGGCATCTGTATACCTGGCACTGTGGGGACATCTGTATACCTGGCACTGTGAGGGGCATATGTATACCTGGCATGGTGGGGGCATCTGTATACCTGGCACTGTGGGGCATTTGTATACCTGGCACTGTGGGGGCATCTGTATACCTGGCACTGTGGGGACATCTGTATACCTGGCACTGTGAGGGGCATTTGTATACCTGGCACTGTGAGGGGCATTTGTATACCTGGCACTGTGAGGGGCATTTGTATACCTGGCATTGGGAGGGGCATTTGTATACCTGGCACTGTGGGGGCAATTGTGGATCTGGCACTGCACTATTGGGGGCATATGTGTATCACGTCCCAATTTAACTGGCCACACCCATTTTTTTGGCGCGCGTGCCTCCGGGGCAGACCTCTATGGGGCAGACCTGCTGGGGGGCAGGGTACTTTTTTAAGTTGAGAATTTTTGTATGGCCCCCGAAGGATTTTCTAAATATCCAAATGGCCCTTGGTAGAAAAAAGGTTCCCCACCCCTGTGCTAGAGGGACGCAGGTTCGGGATTCAGGACTGGGTCTTAGTAACCATGGATGCAAGTCTCCGAGGCTGGGGGTGCAGTCTCTCAGGGAGAAAACTTCCAGGGACGTTGGTCACAACAGGAAGACTGCCTTCACATAAACGTTCTGGAGCTAAGAGCCATTTACAATGGCCTTCAACAAGCGGTACATCTTCTTCAAGACCGTCCCGTGCAGATCCAGGCGGACAATGTAACAGCAGTCGCATACATAAACAGGCAGGGCGGAACGAAAAGCAGAGTGGCAATGGCAGAGGCGACAAAAATCCTCTGCTGGGCAGAAAAACATCTACAAGCTCTGTCTGCAATATTCATTCCGGGAGTAGACAATTGGGAAGCAGACTTCCTCAGCAGACACGATCTCCATCCAGGAGAGTGGGGCCTCCACCAAGAAGTCTTTGCAGAGGCGACAAGTCTTTGGGAATTTTCTCAAATAGACATGATGGCGTCTCGTCTCAGCAAGAAGCTTCAGAGATACTGTTCCCGGTTGAGAGACCCTCAAGCAGTAGCAGTGGATGCACTGGTGACCCAGTGGGTGTTTCCGTTAGTGTATGTTTTCCCTCCACTTCCGCTGATCCCAAAAGTACTCAGGATCATAAGAAAGACAAGGGTTCGAGCAATCTTCATTGCCCCAGACTGGCCAAGAAGGGCTTGGTACCCAGATCTTCAGCAGTTACTCATAAGAGATCCTCGGCCTCTTCTTCCTCGGGAGGACCTGCTGCAGCAGGGGCCGTGTGTGTACCAATACTTACCGCGGCTACGTTAGACGGTATGGCTGTTGAGTGCCGTATCCTAGCCAGGAAGGGTATTCCTAAGGAGGTCATCCCCACCCTTATTCAGGCCTGAAAGGGAGTAACGTCAAAACATTACCACCGTATTTGGAGAAAATATGTGTCTTGTTGTGAATCCAAGAAGGCTCCTTCGGAAGAGTTTCACTTAGGACGTTTTCTCCATTTTTTGCAGGATGGTGTGGAGGCGAGCCTACGATTGGGATCAATCAAGGTCCAGATTTCGGCCTTGTCAGTGTTCTTCCAAAAACAATTGGCCTCTCTTCCAGAGGTTCAGACCTTTGTGAAAGGGGTTCTGCACATCCTGCCTCCATTCGTGCCTCCAGTGGCGCCATGGGACCTTAACGTGGTATTGCAGTTCCTTCAATCGGATTGGTTTGAGCCTCTACAAAAGATAGAGTTGAAGTTTCTCACTTGGAAAGTGGTGATGCTTTTGGCATTGGCATCCGTAAGGTGGGTGTCTGAATTGGGGGCCTTGTCTCACAAGAGCCCTGTCGAAGTCAGAAAAATGTCTCTATGCACGTTGCCATATTTGCACCTCATTCATGTCCGCGCTGCGCAGGCGTACGCTCTCCCGTACGTACACATACTCACAGCAGCGTGCACTCACAGGCGCGGTATGCGTATTTACGGTAGAGTTTACGTAGTCGTAGCGTGCGACTCATTCGTTACATATTTTCACAATTAATGTAGTTTATAGATTATGGTCCCTTTGATAGATTCTGAAAGTTTGGTTAATATAGAATGTCCCTGAACGGAGGAATCCCTCTTTGTATTGTGCGAAGGATCTAACAGGGGTCATACAGCAGTGTTTGGTACCCATCGGAAGAGTATTTAAATAGCAATATTCCGGTGTTGGTTTGGAGCAGATTAATTGCTCGTGCGAATAGTTATGGACATAAGAAGTTATGTCCATTTATTCATTATTATTTGTCCTTACTTAGTCATGCATCTGAACAGTTGGAGACAGGCATCAGTAGGTCTCAAATGTCTCTTTGACCTCAGAGATCCCCCAAACAATAGTTTGCATGTTAAGAGGGCCTCATATCTATACATGCATAAGGTAAACACAGGAATAGTAATTGAAGATCAATTGTACTCCAAATCAGTATCTTTCCCGCAGACGGAGTACAATAGTCTTTAATTACACTGAGCTTTTGAGACTCAATGAGGAAGGCCAACACCTGTGTTTACAAATGGGGCTGGATTTGTATACAGGAGAATGAGGGCTGAGATGTCATTGTCTCAACTGAAAGTGGACATCATGAATATAGAACAAAACCCAGACAGGATTCTGGGTTTGTATTCGCCAAACAATACCCCCTCCAGAAGACAGGAATGTGTTGGTCATCACCCATTGTGTTACATAACCAAGGCCACTGATGCAGCTGGCTCACATGCTGGGAGGGACACACACTTCTTGTGGTTGACACACCCCCACAGCTGGAATGCAGGTATGATATACCCACTGGAGATCACAGGGCTGACTCTCTCACTCAGAACTAAGCTAGCATCAAGCAGCATGGCGGCTACATCCCCAGGACAGAATTCCTTCCCAAAGGCTAAGTATAGAATCACATGGCTATAGAAGGAAATATAGACATATTGCTTTCTGGTTTAAATAGGATATTGTAACTTGGCTGGGATGATTGTTGGGTGTTTGTGTTGGTGCCCTGTGGAATCTGTGATGGTAGCTGGGATCTTGTTAATCATAAATACCACCATGCAGTACTTTTGAATATGTGCTGGTAGCAATGGCAGGCTGATACTTGTGAGTACCTGGTGGTCTGGTCTTGTGATAACTCATATGCTCTGGTTATAGAGATACTGAAGTTGTTTGGGATGTGAAATTATGAGATGGTTCTAGGAAGTTGGATTACATTGTGAAAGGTGATTTAGATTGTTTGGAATTGTAAAATCAGAACATATGCATTGTTTTGAGGCTTGGACATTTTGGAATAAAATGGAGTCTAGCTTCTGCCCCATGCGGCATTGTAGGGACGATTGTGTAGCTGGGTGTTGTGTATATAGGGACAGGCAGCATGGGTAAGCTCAAGTACTTTCTAAACAAAGATTCTCAGCATTTATTAACTGCGCAGCGATTGTTCCTCACATGTGTAAGCTTCGCTGCAACCATATTGTTTTTTAATGTTATTGTGAGCCAATTTCTCTCATCTCTCTCCGTCTCTCCGTCTCTCTCTCTCTCTCTCTCTCTCTCTCTCTCTCCTCTTTTCTCTTATATCTCTCATTGTATTAGATAGTATTGTATTGTATTGCATTTAGGTCAGTGTAGTATTGTCTTTTTGTATTTATTGTTTAGTTCTGTGGTTAGGAAGTCTCTGTTATATTGTAGTGTATCATATGTACTGTTACCCCCTTTTTACAAGTATATTAGATATAATACAGTTAATAGGCCTTGGAACCTAAACCAGTATCTGTGTATTTTCTATAGTGATAAGTGTTCACTTGAGCGTCGGTGACGCTCAAGCAGCTTTGTAGATAGTCAGGTTACACAAGGTTGCACTTACACCCTGTACTCACATTAAGGTATTCAGTGTATTTCATTGGTATAAGGTTTTAACATAAAGGTATAGTGTTGTAAGCGTCTGCATCGCTGGCGACCTCCTCGTGGTCTCGAGCGTATGCTACGCCATAGCGAATCATTCCCCTAGACATAACCAATAACGTGTCCTGTGATCACTGGGCCGTGAGCGAACGTGACGCTTGAGCGTCTCGCCTACGGCTGAGCGATCGTTACGCAAATAGCGTATCATTACGGTATTTCTTAAGTAAACAGCGTACAGTGTTCTTAGCTTCATAAGGGTTGTTTATACGACAAAGGAATTTAGCATTGTCAATTGCGGGCTCGTCCTATACTTCTCACATCTGCACTAGGTAGATCAGCAGACATTATCCCCCAGCAAAGGGTGGGAGGTTGTCTCGCAGTTGCTGACGGGATAAGCGTCTGCTTCGCTTAGATAAAGAGTGCTGAAGGAACCCGGTAACCGGAAGTAAGAACAAAACGCTTGTGTCTTTTAAAACTGTTTATTTTTCTTTTGTCTTGCGTACGCACGCATATATCTGCATTTCTGTTTCATTTTTCGTATATCACTATTCCTGTTTGCCAAATTTTATAGTTGATAGAAAGTGCTAAAAGGAGATTTGCTGTTATTTAATAGTAGAGGTAATAGTTAAAGTATAGAACAAACACACGGTTTGTCTGAGATACAAGGCAGTCAGTGTGGATTGCGGTAGGTGATCAGGGATCATTTACATTGATAAAAATATATTGTGTTACGGTGGATCCTTTGCATTGCGTACACGTGTCGCTAACAAAGACTAGCGTACGCAATCCAAAAGGCAGACGCACGCAGCGTTCATTACGCAACGTAGCATCCGGTTACGCCCACGTAGCTCAAGTTGTGATAAAGTGAAGTAACGCAAAGGCGATAATTAACGCACAGCGGTAGATAACGCGACGCGGTAAATAACGCAAATCTATTTTTGGAAAATCTGAAATTTAGTTTAACAGATCCTGCTCCTAATTGGTAACACTCTTGGCCTGAAGACAATTTCTGCGCAGAAATAGATATAGAAACAAAGTGTACATGTGTTGAGTGAGTGTGTTTTGTATACAAAAGTTTATATAACTTTAAGGTGGAACCAAAAGGAAAGCCGGGTACTCGTCAAGGGACATACGTGTAAGTGACATATACGGTGGCTAGGGAGGCATCCCTGGTTAAATAATATTTGAGCATTAGAGTATAGCGGACCATAAGGTAACAAGACCAGGAGGTCATAAGGTAACAAGACCAGGAGGTCATAAGGAACAAGACCAGGAGGTCGTAAGGTAAAAGGTCCGCTATAAAAGTCCAGTGGCACAACGCCAGGGGTGTTGGTGCAGAACCCATATAGGCCATAAGCTCTTGCTGAAGGAATCGCGGCCGGAAACATCGATTCCATTGATCTTTCAGTGCATGACAAGTAGTGCTCGTGTACTGAACGATTGGACCGCACGTAATTGTGTGCAGTAGTTAGTAATCTGACCTAATACCATTAGAGTAAAGTGGTCACAAACGCTATTTGTACATTCTGACGTGATTTGTGTAATTTTTTATTTTTGGAAGGGAAGTTCGCTGGTCACTCAGGAACTATCTAACAACCCCACCTTTACTGGAAAGAGTAAGTGTCCTGCGGGTAACCCTCATATGTTCCAGTAAACTGAAGGTTCCATAGGGGCCCTGTATCGAGTACGCCAGCACCACGTCGGTGTGATCAGGTCGTATTGGTCGAGGTGGGCGAGTGAGTGGGGTACTCGGTAAACCGCCACCGCCGGCCTACTGTGGAGTAATTTGGTTGTCTGAAAAGGCTTGCTGAAAACCTTGATACAGAGATCCAAGGAGGACTAAGCAACACCTGCAGACTATGGGGGCCAGTTGCTCAGGTAGGGGGCGATCAACCCTGGTTCAGGTTGATTCTGTGAACCGACCAGTTGGGTCGGCACGATATGTAATGTGTGAAAAATATGGAAGTCACACCGAATCTTTATGTGATGAATGGGAGAGAATGACTGTACAAGACAGGGACAAGTTCCCAAGAATAGGTAGCTTCAGTCCAGAAGTGTTACAAAATTTAAGGAGGAGGATATGTCTCGTAAAATCAGCAAAGAGACGAATTCAGCATCATGATTATTTACAGTTATGGCACCAGGAAGGTGAGATACAGAGAGGTTTGGCTCTGGCGGCAGGATCTGGGGCAGTCAGGAAGTTGATTGCCACAGCTCCTCCCCCACCATACATTGCAGGAGAGGAGTTGATTGCGGAGAGAAAAGCACAAAAGTGGAACAATAACAATGCTCTTAGCAACTGTAGTATAGATAATAAGAATAAGTGTAATGAATGTAACAATGATTATTGTAATACTGTTGAATGTACAACTATTAACCCATGCAAGTCGCACCCCATGTTAAACTTTCCTCAGGAATACAAACAAGAAAGTGAGCCCAGAACGATGTCGGCACCTCTTCCAGAAGCCATCCTACAAGACATCCAGGTGGACACGACCAAATTGGTAAAGGCAATAATCAAACCCCCTAACGGAGGGTCAGGTGAGGTCGTGTCCACAGGTACGTACAATGTTTTATATCACGCACAAACAAATGTACCCCATATTGTAAGACCAAAACAAGGTGATGTGATTGAGTTTAGTCCTGTCAGGGTGATCACAGTCCCCAATGGGAAGACTGACGATCAGGGAACCATTCCCGTCAAGGACAGTGCAATGCGCCATCCCTGGTCCCGGACAGAATTGAGATCAATCATGTCTGATTACCCAGATCCTAGGAAAGATCTAAGTGTATGATCAAAGATTCACAGAAGGTATATGAACCCCCTAGACAACGACATAATCATGGTATCCAAGGAATCAGGTAGGTACAGGGAAAGCGGTTGATGGTGATGAGCATCCAAACGTTTGAGGAGGCATCAAATCAGCCAAGACCCCATTTCACTGACACTTGGAGGAAGCCCAGGGTTTGTTATCATTGTAGAAGAGAAGGGCATTATGCCAGTAACTGTAATAACCCACATAAAGTTAGACCCCCTAGACATGAAAATGAGCATGAATATGACACACCAAATTACAAGCAGGGATCATATAGGAAGAATTTTGGGCCACACCCATAATATATAGTCAGGAAAGGTGATCATTAGAACTGATGGTAAGCCTGAGGTAACGGTTAGTAAATTGGGAGGTCATTCACTGAAGACACAGGAATGACCAGGTTAAACGTTGTAAATGTATTTGTGAAAAATGTTTTTTTCTTTCTCTCTCTATCCCCATCTCTGACGATTATTGGTAAGAATTCAAACATTGCATATTCGCTTGGTCCTTGCAGAAGTCTACCAAACCCCAGCATGACCTATCCACCACAATGTATTCTGGCCAGATACAGACAGTGGAATAATGCAAGTGCTGGTGGGGAGGGACTGCTCAAGGAGACCAGTAGATACATAGATATGACAGCCTAATAAGTCTGACAATGTTTTTCTAATGCTAACAATGTTTTCTTACAATGTTTAAAAATGCTTTGTTTCTCTTTTCTTATTGATGGTTATTGTCGAGTTATGTAATGTATATATGCACATGAATTGTTCTCTATCTCTTTTGTTTTTTTTTTATTTTCTCTCTCTTCTCACTCATGTTTCCATGGTTTAAAGATGGTATGTCACCCCTCAGTTGGACCAATGGTAATGCCAGATTTTTTTTCTCCTTACAGAAAGATCGCCGGTTAGGAAGGAATATTGCATCACCAGAATGTTCGTTTGGAAGACTGAGAGACAGCACCTTTGAGAGGACAGCAGAACAAGAAGAACAACAAGACGAGAGAACTTATTATCGTAACGAGTTCTCTCCCCCTCAAACTGATTTTCTTATACCCCATTTACAAATTTCTTCTTTTCTCCTCCTGTAAGATGGACTTGCCCCAAGAGACTGTGATATGGATTTTTCCCGTTAACCATGATGTTGACCAGAGCAGTCTGTTTCGGTGAGAGTACCAGTGAGGTCGAGAAAGGATCCAGAAAGGTCCTGATGACTGAGACGGAGGTGTAAATTTCCAATAGCAACCCAATCACCTAGCAAAGGCGAGTACCGGGCACGATCTAACAACCATGTTATTTGTAAACAACTGTGAAGGAATGTTAGTTCAAAAAGAAAGTTGTATCTGTAGGCTCTGTAACAAAGAAATGCCAAATCTAGTTTTAATATCCATATGGACCGGCATCCATTGAGTGACTATCACTCCTTAGTGGGTAACGTATTAAACAAGACCGATTGTTGGGTATGCTCTCAAGTACCTCAGGGTCACAGCAAATCAGGGCTAGTACCATTTCCTTTAACGTTAGGGGAGGTACTTGAGCTAAGTGGTGGGAGACCGGTGGACCGGAGGTTTAACATCTCCAGCCCTCCTAGTTTGAAGCTCCACCAATACCATGTGGATAGGTCCCTCATATGTTTTAACATCTCCAATCCCAGAAAACCGGGAAATTGGGAAGTGTCATGGAGCAACCTTACCATGACCTTTTCACACAGAGCAGATAGAATGCCTACAGATACCGAGCTCGTACGCCACATAGCCAGTAGAGGAAAATCTTTTCGGTATCGATATACCTTAGGAAATAGGATTACTAGAGTTGGAGAGGTATCACCAGGATACTGTGCACATGTCATACAAACTGATACGTGCATTAGGCAGATGGAAGAATTAGGGTCAGGAGATTTCACCTGGAAGGTTTGTAACATGGTCATGTCCTTCTCCGTCCCTTATGTTCTCCCCGATGACGCATATTTCATATGCGGGAGAAAGGCGTACAAGTGGCTAGCCCCAAACTCTGAAGGATTGTGTTATATTGGAAAAGTATTGCCTGAAGTGATGACTGTTACACATGACAAAATGAAGGACATACACCGTGGTGCCCAAGCTCCTTATACTCACACTCACTACGAGCACCGGGTTAAAAGACAACTGTCAGAAAGGTTAGAGCATCCGGCCTCTGATCTTATCCATGAATCCACCGGGATTCAGGTTCTGGTAGCGTTAGATTTCACTCGTACCGCTCGAGGAGTGATGAATTATAAATACATTTCCGCACTCGCCAATTTGTTAGATAATATCACTGAAATGTATGATGACACGTTTAGATACACTGGAAGAGAACTTCAAGCTTACAAAACAGAACTAGTTCAGCATAGGATGGTTCTTAATTACCTTACAGCAGTAACAGGCGGATATTGTGTTACATTGGCAACACAGTACGGCATAAAGTGTTGCACGTATATCACAAATAGCACCGAGGATCCGGTAGAGGTCATAGACCAAAAGATGGACGATATTCTCCAATTGAAGTGGGAATTTCGTCGAAAACACAATCTCACCCTTGCTGCTGTAGGTAATGAGCTGACTAGTTGGGTGTCATGGTTGAACCCGCGAAATTGGTTCTCCGGTTTGGGAGACTGGGCTCAAGGAGTCATAATGGATGTTGGAAAGTTTCTACTATGTATCTTGGGTGTCGTTATATCGATTGGATTGATATTTAGATGCGGGCAGGCTTTAATGAGGTGCAAACAAAGTACAAAAGTGATGAGCTTGAGGAGTGAGGAAACTGTAATTAACCTGGATTTGATTTATGACCCAATGATAGAAACCAGAATGTGATGAAAATGCGATTATACGGTCCGTTTCTTTCACCTGTTTTTCTGCTTTTCTCCAAGATACAAAGACCCCCTTGGACGAGGAAGCTGACGAGACGAGATGTATACAGACAACAGACAAGCACCAAAGAAGAAGATTTGACAACTTTAAATATGGACACTTGATGAACTTTGCCATGGATCCCCAGTTTCCCTAGTATCTTTAAACTCACGCTAGCCCAACATTTTTGTAAATCTGATGGCTCAGACAAAGCTATTTGCTCATGCCTAAGGAGCAATACAGCGCAAAGAAGACGACTCTCAACAGATACCGAAAACAACTTCGACGACAGATGTACATTTCCCTGACATAGAATATCATTGCATTTTTCGTAAGTGTTCTCTATCTTCATCTCTACAACCCTCAGGTAACGACACACATAGACGATAGGGAATACAGGCACAGATATCAGCAACCACATACCTCCCCCATTCATGTATCATCAACTAAAATGTGCTCCCCCATTTTGTTACAACCACAGCCGAAATGAGCTCGGTAAAGTTTGACAGCCCATCCACAGACCCTTAGTACGGGATAAGAAGGAATTCAAATGTATACTTCGCAATACCTCGAAGCTTGATGTACAACACGTACGGCACGATGATACATGACCCCCCAAACATGGACTCATACACACATGCTTCTACTTTCTCACTAGGTCATACCCTTTTCACACCTACTCCTCTCTTCTTCCTTACCCCACCATGGAAATCAATTAACCCCTGACTTACATTTTTCTCCTTAAATGTTTTGTGGCAGTTATTATTGACTGCCAAAGGGTGGACTGTCGAAGTCAGAAAAATGTCTCTATGCACGTTGCCATATTTGCACCTCATTCATGTCCGCGCTGCGCAGGCGTACGCTCTCCCGTACGTACACATACTCACAGCAGCGTGCACTCACAGGCGCGGTATGCATATTTACGGTAGAGTTTACGTAGTCGTAGCGTGCGACTCATTCGTTACATATTTTCACAATTAATGTAGTTTATAGATTATGGTCCCTTTGATAGATTCTGAAAGTTTGGTTAATATAGAATGTCCCTGAACGGAGGAATCCCTCTTTGTATTGTGCGAAGGATCTAACAGGGGTCATACAGCAGTGTTTGGTACCCATCGGAAGAGTATTTAAATAGCAATATTCCGGTGTTGGTTTGGAGCAGATTAATTGCTCGTGCGAATAGTTATGGACATAAGAAGTTATGTCCATTTATTCATTATTATTTGTCCTTACTTAGTCATGCATCTGAACAGTTGGAGACAGGCATCAGTAGGTCTCAAATGTCTCTTTGACCTCAGAGATCCCCCAAACAATAGTTTGCATGTTAAGAGGGCCTCATATCTATACATGCATAAGGTAAACACAGGAATAGTAATTGAAGATCAATTGTACTCCAAATCAGTATCTTTCCCGCAGACGGAGTACAATAGTCTTTAATTACACTGAGCTTTTGAGACTCAATGAGGAAGGCCAACACCTGTGTTTACAAATGGGGCTGGATTTGTATACAGGAGAATGAGGGCTGAGATGTCATTGTCTCAACTGAAAGTGGACATCATGAATATAGAACAAAACCCAGACAGGATTCTGGGTTTGTATTCGCCAAACAATACCCCCTCCAGAAGACAGGAATGTGTTGGTCATCACCCATTGTGTTACATAACCAAGGCCACTGATGCAGCTGGCTCACATGCTGGGAGGGACACACACTTCTTGTGGTTGACACACCCCCACAGCTGGAATGCAGGTATGATATACCCACTGGAGATCACAGGGCTGACTCTCTCACTCAGAACTAAGCTAGCATCAAGCAGCATGGCGGCTACATCCCCAGGACAGAATTCCTTCCCAAAGGCTAAGTATAGAATCACATGGCTATAGAAGGAAATATAGACATATTGCTTTCTGGTTTAAATAGGATATTGTAACTTGGCTGGGATGATTGTTGGGTGTTTGTGTTGGTGCCCTGTGGAATCTGTGATGGTAGCTGGGATCTTGTTAATCATAAATACCACCATGCAGTACTTTTGAATATGTGCTGGTAGCAATGGCAGGCTGATACTTGTGAGTACCTGGTGGTCTGGTCTTGTGATAACTCATATGCTCTGGTTATAGAGATACTGAAGTTGTTTGGGATGTGAAATTATGAGATGGTTCTAGGAAGTTGGATTACATTGTGAAAGGTGATTTAGATTGTTTGGAATTGTAAAATCAGAACATATGCATTGTTTTGAGGCTTGGACATTTTGGAATAAAATGGAGTCTAGCTTCTGCCCCATGCGGCATTGTAGGGACGATTGTGTAGCTGGGTGTTGTGTATATAGGGACAGGCAGCATGGGTAAGCTCAAGTACTTTCTAAACAAAGATTCTCAGCATTTATTAACTGCGCAGCGATTGTTCCTCACATGTGTAAGCTTCGCTGCAACCATATTGTTTTTTAATGTTATTGTGAGCCAATTTCTCTCATCTCTCTCCGTCTCTCCGTCTCTCTCTCTCTCTCTCTCTCTCTCTCTCTCCTCTTTTCTCTTATATCTCTCATTGTATTAGATAGTATTGTATTGTATTGCATTTAGGTCAGTGTAGTATTGTCTTTTTGTATTTATTGTTTAGTTCTGTGGTTAGGAAGTCTCTGTTATATTGTAGTGTATCATATGTACTGTTACCCCCTTTTTACAAGTATATTAGATATAATACAGTTAATAGGCCTTGGAACCTAAACCAGTATCTGTGTATTTTCTATAGTGATAAGTGTTCACTTGAGCGTCGGTGACGCTCAAGCAGCTTTGTAGATAGTCAGGTTACACAAGGTTGCACTTACACCCTGTACTCACATTAAGGTATTCAGTGTATTTCATTGGTATAAGGTTTTAACATAAAGGTATAGTGTTGTAAGCGTCTGCATCGCTGGCGACCTCCTCGTGGTCTCGAGCGTATGCTACGCCATAGCGAATCATTCCCCTAGACATAACCAATAACGTGTCCTGTGATCACTGGGCCGTGAGCGAACGTGACGCTTGAGCGTCTCGCCTACGGCTGAGCGATCGTTACGCAAATAGCGTATCATTACGGTATTTCTTAAGTAAACAGCGTACAGTGTTCTTAGCTTCATAAGGGTTGTTTATACGACAAAGGAATTTAGCATTGTCAGCCCTTATCTGATATTCCATGAAGATAGGGCAGAGTTGCGAACTCGCCAACATTTTCTTCCAAAGGTGGTTTCTGCTTTTCACATAAACCAACCTATTGTGGTGCCAGTAGTTACTGACACATTCACTGATTCAAAGTCTCTAGATGTGGTTAGAGCTTTGAAAATCTATGTTGCTAGAACAGCTCCGTATACGGAAAACAGAGGCTCTGTTTGTCCTATATGATCACAACAAGATTGGCTATCCTGCTTCCAAGCAGACTATTGCACGTTGGATTAGAAATACGATTCAGCAAGCTCATACTACGGCTGGATTGCCGATACCGACGTCGGTAAAGGCCTACTCCACTAGGAAGGTGGGCTCATCCTGGGCGGCTGCCCGGGGGGTTTCGGCATTACAACTTTGCCGAGCAGCTACTTGGTCAGGGTCAAACACATTTGCTAAGTTCTACAAGTTTGACACCTTGGCCGATGAGGACCTAAAGTTTGGTCAATCGGTGCTGCAGGGTCATCCGCACTCTCCCGCCCGTACTGGAGCTTTGGTATAGACCCCATGGTATTGATGTCATCCCCAGCATCCTCTAGGACGTATGAGAAAATAGGATTTTGATAACCTACCGGTAAATCCTTTTCTCCTAGTCCGTAGAGGATGCTGGGCGCCCGTCCCAGTGCGTACTTTACCTGCAGTTTAGTTCTTACAGTTACACAAGTTGTGTTATCTTGGTTTCAGCTTGTTGCTGCAATTAGTTCATGCCTGTTGGCGTGTGTTATGTTGAATGCCATGTGTGCGGCATGGTTGAGGGTGTGAGTTGGTAGATATCTCACCACTAGTTAAGTAATTCCTTTCCTCGAAATGTCAGTCTCCCTGGGCACAGTTCCTACAACTGAGGTCTGGAGGAGGGGCATAGAGGGAGGAGCCAGTTCACACCCAATGAAAAGTTTTTATAGTGCCAATGTCTCCTGCGGATCCCGTCTATACCCCATGGTCTTGATGTCGTCCCCAGCATCCTCTACAGACTAGGAAAAAAGGATTTGCCGGTAGGTTATCAAAACCCTATTTTAAAGCAGATTACTTTAATACTTTATTTAAAGTGTGTCACCTCTGGAGCAAACAACCGATCAGAGGGAGTGATTATTTTAGTTAAAAAAATTTCTGTACAGAAAATATATGTGTGGGTATTGAAAAATAAGTGTGAGTGAATTGAACCCCGGAAAGTGGGATCCCGTCAGTTAGGCACTGAGTAAGCAGAGGCTTGGTGGCACGGAGGTTAGCGACCTCACGTATTTATTGGTATTGAGCCACGTAGTGTGTGTGTTTTTAAGGTAAAACGTACAGAGGAGCATGATTTCCGGTATTATGTTCCGGCTGTGGAGCGTAGCTAGTGAATTCGATTCCCGTGATCGTAGGGCGTATAGATAATAAGTATCTATAAGCCGTGCGTTTGGACCATGATACCATTTGCATAATTTTGCGCAATTGCGGCATCATACGTGCTGTGTTAGCATATTCAGACATGATTTGTGTAAAGAGAAGGAATTTTTGCTGACTCTATAAGGAAATTTTCTCGGTGGAACTCCATAGGAAGGCTCGGTGACATTTCCCAAACGAAATTCCTGTGGAAAGAAACCAAAAATATCAGGCTTTTAAATCTCCACTGAAAAAGGCGGGGTATTAATTCATTGCTGTTAATACTTCATACTTCCAGTGGTGAGGAGTGTGGTAGGGTCCTCGCTGGGTACGCGGGAAATCATAATAAGTGTGGGCCGTGTTACTGTCCAGAGGAGATAGAGCCGGTGAAAAGCGCTCAGAGGACTTTTCACTGTCGCCCTGCGTTGGCCATTTAGTGCTTGTGTTTAAAAAGTCGACAATGGGAGCTAGGTGTGCATGCAGAAGGCATTCAGGAGCCAGGGTTCAGGCTGAGGAGCAGGGGCCGAAAGGGTCCGCTGGTTTTGTGATGCGTAGGAAATATGGTTCATACGCAGAGGCTTTTTGTGATGATTGGGTACATATGACAGCTGAGTGTAGGGCAACATTCCCTAGGGTTGGTAGCTTTGATCCTGAGGTGTTACACACAGTTAGAAATAAGATATGTTTGATCAAATCAAAGAAACTAAGGAATAAACATAATGACTGTTTGAATATGTGGCAACAAGAGGGGGAATTGCAGCGACAACTCAGTTGCACAGCGGTTACACAAAGTAAAAGCAAAGTGAATGCAAGCGCACCACCACCGCCATACGTTGACGGTGAAACAGCTACCACCAATACCATACTCCAAGGTGATAGGGATATGACAAAATGTACAAGTAACCAATGCAAATTGTACCCTGTCCTAAGTTTTTTAAAAGGAAATAGCTCAGAGGAGGACGACGAGCCCAGCCTGATCTCCACCATCTCACAGGCAGCCACCATGCGGGAAACCCAGGTGGGCATAGCCCAACCGGTAAGAGCAGTGGCTGTTTCTTCCACAGGAGGGATGGGTGAGATTACAGTCACCGGTAAGTATGGGACTGTTCATTACACAGAGACAGTAGCTCCCCACAGTGATTCAAATAGGAATGGAGTGGTTGGGTTACACCCTGTCTGGGTAATAGCAGTTCCCAATGGGAGAACTGATAGCCAGGGAGTAACCCCCATCAGGAATATTGCAATATATTGCCCATGGACCAGATCGGAACTGCGGTCAATCATTTCAGAATTCCCCGATCCCAGGAGAGATTTAGCCGGGTGGTAGAAGTTTATTAAAGATCTGGGTAATGCCCATGAACTCACAAACAATGATTGGTGGACAGTGTTAAGAGCATGCCTACCTCCAAATATTGACACCCCAAAATTTATAACAGATTGTAAGATAGAGGAAGACAGTACTCCTACTGATGAATATAACCAGGAGAACGTAAAACAAATCAAAGTGCAATTAGGATTGTATTTCCCCACAGTTGTAAAGTGGAATAAAATTTTCACTATCAAACAGAAAGAAAGTGAACAGGCATCCGAATATTTTCATAGAGCCTTACAAGAAATGGCTAAATACACTGTGATAAGGGATATAAAGGATGATGTGAACCACAGGGAGGTGGCTGTCTCTGTGCTGATGGATGGACTCAAAGAGGCATTGAAAGTCAGGGTACAGACTTCTTTGCCGAATTGGAGAGGGGTCACTGTAGATGCTCTGAAAGAGTCTGCAATTGAGCATGACAAGAATATCTTTAAACAAAAAGAATTGCGGGGGGAGAGGTTGATGATGGTGAGTATACAGGCTCTGGAAGGTCAAACTACAAGACCTATTCCTCAGGTATTTAGAACCACATACACAAAACTACTCAGCACATAGACTGGACCAAGGGACATATAGGAGGGATTTTGAGCCACATAGAGGGGAAACACATAGATTTCCCCCAAGGAGGGGAACAGTTACTTCCCCCACATATGATAGCTGCCAATGCCTTCTGGGGAAACCAACAATACAGGCAATAGGAAGGGGGTCACACCTGTATCTTACAGCCAGTGAGGTTGACTAATGACCTCAGAGACGAACCTGAGGTCATGGTCAATGTAGCTTGTACAAGACAACCCTTCCTTGTAGATACAGGGGTGGCCAGATCTGTCCTAACTTCTCCACTAGGTTTAACCACAATGGAAAAAATATTTCGGCAATGGGAGTAACGGGAAAGGTACAACAGTACCCACTCACTAGACCTAAGGAGGTCATGATTGGGCCTCTGCATACCAAGCACTCATTTTTTTTGGGCAGCAGCGGCCCCGACTAATCTACTGGGCAGGTACTTATTGTGTAAAATGAGATGTATTATACATTGTACTCTTGAAGGCGTGTTCTTAGATATCCCTGAGAATCATGCACAGGAAGTGCAAGATATGTTAGACACCCCTCAAAGGCTAATGTTGCACTCTACCATTATAAAGCCATGTCCATCTCAGGTAGAGGAAATGATCTCACAAATACCAAGTTCCCTTTGGAACAAAGATGGACAGGACACTGGATTAATGACAAATGTAGCCCCAGTAGTTGTTCAAATAAAAGATGGCTGGATAGCTCCAAAAATCCCACAGTACCCTCTGAAACCAGAGGTGGAGTTAGGAGTGTTCCCCGTCATTGAACGCCTACTGCAACAAGGCATTTTGGTAAGAGCATCCAGCACAGCCAATAGTCCCGTCTTCCTCGTGAAAAAGAGTGAGGGGAGGGGTTACAGATTAGTGTAGGATTTAAAAGGGTTAAACAAAATAGTCGAGAGTCAATTCCCCGTAGTGCCCAATCCAGCTGTCATCCTAATGCAGATCCCTCCTACCTCTACCAATTTCACTGTTATCGACCTCTGTTCTGCCTTCTTTTCTGTTTCTCTTCACCCCAACAGCCAGTACGTTTTCGCTTTTACTTACAGGGGGGTGCAGTACACCTGGACCTGCCTCCCTCAATGTTTCATTGACAGCCCGAGTATTTTCTCTCAAGCCTTACATGACTGTTTGCAATCCTTTCAACCGAAAAATGGGTCAGTACTGATACAATATGTTGATGACTTATTGTTATATTCGGATTCATTTGAGTCCTCACTGGTAGACACTAAACAACTTCTGTTTTATCTCTCCCAGACCGGACACAAGGTTTCCAAAGATAGATTGCAGTTGTGCCGGGCAAGGGTTAAATACTTGGGACACTGCTTGACACAAGGACTAAGACACCTAACTTCTGACAGGATACAGGCCATCCGTGACATGACACTGCCACAAACCCAGCAACAAATCCGCACATTTCTAGGAATGTGTTGATATTGCAAAAATTGGATCCCAGGTTTACCAATTTTGGCATTACCTCTGCAGGAAATGGTTTCCTCAAACAAGCCAGAACGGGTTTCTCACACTGAGGAATCTGAACTGGCGTTTAGGAAGCTGAAGGATTGCTTGACAAAAGCACCTGCACTAGGGATCCCAGACTACGAGAAACCGTTTTAATTGTACGGCACGGAGAGTGCTGGGTGTGCGGCAGGAGTTCTGACCCAAAGACATGGTGATGCCAGCAGACCGGTAGCATACTACAATGCACAACTGGACACTGTAGCGTGATCTCTCCCTACTTGCCTAAGAAGTGTTGCTGTAATATTTTTCCTGGTAAGTAAATGTGAACACGTAGTGTTAGGGCATGACATGACCATCCATACATGTCATGCAGTATCAGCCCTGCTAAATTCAGCTCAAACCAGACATGTCTCATCCACCAGCTTTACAAAATGGGAACTATCACTGATGGCCCCAGTAAACATCACCATCAAGAGGTGCAACACACTAAATCCTGCAACTTACTTGCCTAGTGTGCCTTATAATGCACAAAGGGTGGAGGATGAGAATGATGGTAAAGCAGGATTTAGCACAGATACACATGATTGTATGGAATACTTGAATCAGACCTTCACTGCGAGACCTGTCATAAGTGACAGCCCATTAGAAAATGTAGATTGTACTTTTTACACAGACAGTAGTTGTCACCGACAGACGGATTCAGGAGACCTATGCACCGGATACGCAGTTGTAGATGACGAAGGTATTATAGAAGCTGAACCCTTTGGACCACCTCAATCAGCACAAGTCGCTGAACTGGTAGCACTTACTAGGGCCTGTGAGTTGGCAGTGGATAAGTCAGCTAATATATACACAGACTCTAGATATGCTTTCAGAGTAGTGCATGATTTCGGGACCCTATTGCGCCTCAGAAAATTCATGACGGCAGCTGGCACACCAGTGGCGCATGCATCACAAATCAAGACTATTGACAGCCATACAGAAACCGGACAGAGTGGCTGTTATTAAGTGCAAGGCCCACACTTACAACCAAGACCCAGTCACATTTGGTAACAGACGGAGCTGCCAAACAGGCAGCAAGCAGCAACAAACAAATACCACACAACTGATGACATTTAATATGGTTATCACACAGAAATTGAATGAGATTAAAGATTTGTGTTCCCTACAGGAAAAGTCAGTCTTGAAGATGAAAGGGTATAGTCAAGAGCCCTCCGAATTATGGAGAGATGGACAAGGTAAGCCAGTAGCCCCCAGGGCATATCTCCCAAGCCTAGTTGAGGCGGCACACGGTCTGACTCACCTAGGTAAAGAAGGTATGTGCAAATTGGTAAGAGCTTACTGGAGTGCGCCAGGGTTCTCCTCTCAGGCAGGTAAGAAGGCAATGTCATGTCTTACTTGCTTGAGGAAGAACATTGGTAAGACAATACCAACAGAGCCATCCCATATTCCTCCTACAGACGGACCGTTTCAGGTAATACAAATCGATTTTATACAGTTACCACCCTGTCGGAATTTGAAATATGTATTGGTGTGCACTGATGTTTTCTCAAACTGGGTAGAACCATTCCCTACTGCTACAAATACTGCTGTGTTTACCGCAAAAAAAATTGTGCAGGAATTTGTGTGTAGATACGGTATCCCAAAGGTTATTGAGAGTGATAGGGGTACCCATTTTACTGGTGAAGTCTTTAAGGTCATGTGTAAACTTATGGGCATTAATAGTAAACTTCATACTCCCTACCGACCCCAAGCCAGTGTGAAGGTGGAGAGGATGAACAGCACTATTAAAAACAAACTGAGCAAAGTGATGACTGAGACTGGACTGTTGTGGCCAGAGGCACTGCCACTAGTAGTCTACAACATCAGAGCCACTCCCAGGTCCCCGCTTAACCTATCGCCCCTTGAAATCCTTTTTGACGACAACCCCATTTGATGATAGATCTCCAGGATGATTTAAAGTGTAACAATAAAGTGACTGTGAAATACCTTGTCAGGATGAGCCAGCAGTTGAGAAATCAGCAAAGAAACTTGAAGCTGGCGATTCCTGACTTACCGAACACTAATTGCCATGATATTGAGCTTGGGGACTATGTTATGATACCAAATTTTCTACGCTCAGGTTACCTAATAGAATGGTGGGAAGGACCATTCCAAGTCTTGTTGACCAGCACAACATAATTGAAAGTAGCAGAGAGAGAGAGACTTGGGTCCACTCTTCCCACTGCAAGAAGGTTGCTAACCTGGAGAGAGCTCGCGACATAGCAGAAAGTGAAGCAGCACCAATATTGCTTGAGATCCTTACCTGAGCACATTGGAGAAATCCTCAAGAATTGTTTTGTTTTTTCTCCCCTTCTTTCTTTTTCCATTCCCAAGGACTGTTTTTATTCCAAAAATGGATCTTCTAGCGATAGTAGTCATTTTCAATTTTTTTATTTCACTTGTTTTGATCAGGACATTTTGTTTTTGCAAGGGCCCCTGAGAAGTCGAGTATGGGTCAGGGTATGATCCTGGTGGCAAGGAGGATTTGGTAGGATCCCAGAGTTAGTCTATCACTTTGTTCAAAGCCGGAATACGTAAGAGGTCTGATAGTCATGGAGTTCAGAGACAATGTGAGGAGCTGTTGTCTGAGGAATACTGCATATGTAAGTACTGCAATATTATAGTAGATGGCGAGTGCATCCAGAGATGTCAGTCAAGTAGTAACACCGATCTTGACAGACATCCGTTGAGTGATTACCACTCACTAGTGGGTAAGGTCCTTAACCAAACAGAGTGCTGGGTGTGCTCACAAGTACCTCAAGGGCAGAGTAATCCAGGACTAGTGCAATATCCATTAACGTTAGAGGAGGTACTAAAATTACATGGGGCACACCGGTGGACAAGAAATATAATATATCTAGATCCCCTAGTCTAAAGCTCCACCAGTATCAGGTAGACAGATCTCTATTATGTTTCAACTTTACCAATTTCTAGAAGCCCGGAATTTCTAGAAGCCCGGAAATTCTGGAACAATCAGACAATGGCTTTCTCACACAGAGCTGATAAAGAACCTTTCAACTGTGAACTTGTACGCAAAATTATTGAAAATGGGAAACACTTCTGATATAGGTACACCCGCGGATACAATACAAGGGTGGTCGGAAAAGTGTTGCTGGGATATTGTGAAAATGTAATCCAGCCAAAAACCTGTGTCGAGCAGATGGGGGAGTTGGGGACAGGATTCTTTGTCAGAATAATATGTGATATGATATTGATACATTCTGTTCCCTATATTCTCCCAGATGACGTGTATTTCATATGTGGAAGGAAAGCGTACAAGTGGCTCCCGTCGAACTCTGAAGGTTTATGTTATCTAGGAAGGGTGCTGCCAGAAATCATGACCATTACACATGACCACATGGTTGACATACACCGCAACTCTCCTCCTCCTTATATTCATACTCATCACGAACACATTTATAAAAGACACCTCATAGACGGGGGAGAACCCCTAGCTTCGAATATGATCCTGGAATCCACTGGGATTCAATTCCTCATTGCTTTAGATATCACCCATACGGCCAGAGGATTCTTAAATTATAGGTACATCCAAGTGCTGGCGAATCTGATCGACAATATCACTGAACTGTACGATGACACCTTTAGGTATATGGGTAGGAAGTTGCAAGCCTACAAGAAAGAGCTTGTGCAGCACCGAATGGTCCTGAACTATGTCACGGCTGTAACGGGTGGGTACTGTGTAACCTTAGCAACTCAGTATGGGGTGAAATGCTGTACGTATATCAACAATAGCACAGATGACCCGAAGGAGGTGATTGAGCAAAGAATGGACGAGATACTGCAGTTAAAATGGGATTTCAGGAGGAAGCACAAACTCACATTAGTGGCCGTGGGCAAAGAATTGACTGGGTGGGTATCTTGGTTAAACCCACTCAAGTGGTTCTCAGGATTAGAAGAGTGGGCACAGGAGATGGTGGCGAATGTAGGGAAGTTCCTTCTTTGTATCCTGGGTGTCATCGTGACTATTGGATTGATATTTAAATGTGTTCCAATTATGATGTGGTGCAAGAAAGTGGAAAGACCAACAAATTTAAGGATAAGGAGTGAGGGCATTGAAAATGCAGCAGATTTGGTATATGATACAGAAATTGAAACAATGTTCAGGGAGTGATAGGAATATATACCATGAAAATGTTATATGTCTCTTTCATGACTTGTTTGTGTTTTCTCCCCAGCAAAACTTCTATTGAATCCGAACATCAGTGTACAAAGACGTAGGTACATGTATGTATGCAACGATCGTTCAGATCAGACATCATAGGCTATAGGACTGTCCCAGCATACTCTATAGGTTGATGGTCGTCCCACATCCAACCAGTGGTCTCACGACCGCCGAGCTCATCTAGAGGATGTCCCGTCCTCTTCCCTGTCTTCCCCAACTATGGTCAATGTCTGATTTGCGATATGAATACATATGTGTGTCTAGGTCACCAATTATTGTTTGAAATATTTTAATTATGTTTAGTGTGACAGTTATGATAGTTATTGTTTACTATCAAAGGGTGGACTGTCAGTGTCGAAAAATATTGCATGCACACGTAAACTCATATGGCGCATAATTAATACATAGTCCCCACACACACATTGTCAACGATTTGCAGACACTCAGTTAAAAACACAATATCAGATTGCTTAAACAGCCATTGTGAACATACAATGTAGTGTTCTTTACTCATAGGCTTTTCTTTGTTGGTAAGGTAAATACCTTATGTGTGCCTAACTGTAAGCATGAACAATTGAGAGTTGTGTGTTGAGTCAATAGATCCTGGACTGTCATTGTTACACTATAGGTCAGAACAAATAAGAAAACAATATAACATACAAAACCCTAAGGATAGGCAAATGCTTGATCGTCTACTCAAACAACACAAGCCAGAACCTTGTTTGCTTAAACATTTAAATGATTTAAGCAAGATAACCAAAATTTGACATTCAATATCGTACACACCAGACATTGATGCATGATATATCAAATGTATAATATTTATATTCTCCTACACACAGTTTTAAACACATCCAACCCACGGTTTATATATATTTCATAACGTAATTGTAATAGCAGGAAACTATATATATATAAAATCACGAGGATGGGATTGCATAAAGACACCGTATGTGGGATCAAATTGTTCAGGGTCACATAAGCAGTAATCAGGTGGTTGTGAGGATATTGTCGCATATTGCGGCAACAAGTTATTAGCAATACCGGATTCATGCATATTACTGTATGATAATGTGGTGGGTTTGACAGGTCTTGGGGTGGGAACTCAGAGGTAAACAACGGTAATCACATCTCAGGACTTAGGCATCGCCCACCGTTTGAGCCGACCAATGATCCCCAGTGTACTGGATATGTCCCACCTCCGGACCAATGGAAGAAGAGCATACATTCCCTATTGTACTACCTTTTGAACTATTGTATAAAAGAGCACACTCCTGGCCCAGGTTAAATCAACTCACATTTCTCTGAGGTCATCTTGTAAGATGATTGAGGCCTGGATCCAGGACCGATTACGTAAACGTATGTGTTGGTTGGAGCTGTCTTATGTTATTTTACCCTTTTAATATATATATATATATTGTTGATGCATTGGACAACAACATTTAAACTAACCACTGGTGTCGCATTCATTTTCTTTGCTGGGTAAGCGTACTTAGCCACACATTGCATCTATCTGTGCATTTAGTGTTTCGGCGGATATACGCAGGTTTGCGGATGTTACGGCTATAACTATACTGCGCGTCTGTAGCGGACATCTTGGCTTGGTACAATTAATCAGAATCTCACAGGGGTCCCGATAACCAGGACCCCCATGTCTGTACTCACCGCACCATGGTCTTCGGCATCTGTTTAGGGGTGGCAGCATGCTGCCAGTGAGTGCTCACACCCTGGGAGTATGAGATCAGCACCTCAGGAGCTCAGTGTCCTGTCAGCAAGATACAAACCATTAACTCTTTAGGAAGTTGGTTCGGTCCCCCCCCCCTAAGTTCCACGAAGCAGGCAGACTGGTTGCCAACCAGTGCACCTGAAAAAAACAAACTAAAATACATTTCTGAAGAGAACTCTCTGGAGAGCTTGTTAGAGTGCCCCCGGCTCCTAGGGCACATTTTTCTAAACTGAATCTGGGGAGGGGCATAGAGGGGAGGAGCCAGCACACAGTATTCATTTCTTAAAGTGCCATGGCTCCAATGGACCCGATCTATACCTCACAGTACTAAGTACCTTTCCCCAGTATCCACTAGGACGTTAGAGAAAGATAGTGCACCCCCTAGTAAAATAATCTGCGCACGCCTTTGGTCAGAGCTCTGCCATTACCAGCATCAGGGGGCCCAGGGCCTCGGTAACTGCAGGAGGTAAATGGATGCCATTCCACCGAGGGATACGGCTCCTTGAGAACGGATGTGTTCAGAATGTTCTGCAAGTCGGTGAGTGACCCTGGGACTGTGTGGGATGAGAGTCCCATGTGCCTGGGGATATCTGTATCTGCTGATAATGATCTCTCTCTCTCTCTCTTTCTCCCTCCCTCTCTTATTTTATTTCTCTCTCTCTCTCTCCATCTTTCTTTATCACTTCCTCCCTCTCTCCCTCCGTCTCTCTCTTGCTCCGTCTATCCATCCCTCATTCTCTCTCACACTTTCCCCCTCCTCTTTCTCACCCCATCCTCTCTCTTTCCCTCACTCTCCCCCCACTCTCTCCCTCCCTCTCTCTCCCCTGCTTCCTCCCGTCCCTCCCTCTCTCTTTCTCCATCCCTTCATCTCTCCCCCTTTCTCCCTCTCTCTCCCTCCATCCATCTCTCGCTCCCTCTATACCTCCCTTGTTCTCTCGTGCACACCTATTTTTCTCTCCGTCCTCTCTATATTTCCCTCTCTCTCCCGCCCTATCTTCCACTCCCCCCTTTTTCTCCCTCTCACCCTCTCTCTCCCACTCTTTTTCTCCTTCTCTGACTCTCTCGCTTCCTCCCTCTATCTCTCCCTCCATCTCTCTCCCCCTGCCCCTCTCTCTCCCTCATGTCGCTCCCCTACCTGCACTAGCCCTCATCTAACAACAGCCAAGACGAGGTGGAGCAGTGGAGGAGTTACAGTAGTTGGCAGCCTGGAGCCATCGCCAGAGGATGAGGAACCCAACAGCATCGACAGCAGCAATCGGTCATCACCCCCAGCATGTCTGTCCACTGCCAGTTTCCCTAAAAGAAAAGTATAGATCCGCTCATGCTGGCGCTGCTGTTCTGGGATGATTCTGCTTATCTTGTTTCCACTGTCAGCATCCACTATTAGCAGGTCCTCCATCCCTTATAATATCCATTATTGCGCCCTTCAGTCAGTGACTGTACTGACTATATATTAGTGCCTTTAGTGTGACTCCATTATACGAGGTCTGACAATGAAGTTAGCGATTTACCACTAGGCAACTAAAGAAGCCGCATGGGGGTCCCAGGGGACTCGCCGACAGAACATGGAGTCAGGAGGGCATTTCTGATTTCTACCAAAATTGTTAGAGTGCTGGGCTGGCTGAATACTCCCGGCAGGCTGTCAGTGACTAGATAGCTACCAGGTGCCTGCACCTGCTTGTGTGCAGTGCCTACAGTGTGATTTTAAGTACACTAGTACAACTACCATATGCCTGCTATAATTGGGCGGGGGGCAGATTGGGAAACGTACTCTGACTAGGTGGCAAAACAATGAGCGGTGGCCTGTCTGCTACAATTGGTGGGTGGGGGGCAGACTGAGGACTGTTTGAGGAAGGGGGGCTTCAAATCAGTGTCTTGCTTAGGGCCCCATGAGGTCTAAATCCGCCTCTGACCTGACTCAAGCTGGCAGTGTCTGAACTAACTTCACATGTGACAGCTTTGAAAGGTTTGAGAACTTTGCACAACATGGAAATTATTCTCCACTGTGCTTGACTCAGGTGCATTCCCGCTCCTTTCCATATGTCATAGGTGGATGTGTAGGCTTGAATGGCTTTTTGCTGGTCCTCTATCCACTGAAGCATATAAAGGGTAGAATTTCACCTCGTTACTACTCCTTGCTTTAGATGATGGCAGGGCAAATTCAAGAGGATTTGCTGTCGCTCCAGTCTTCGACATGCAGTGGCTGAATGTCAAAAATGCCCACAAATTTTTTGGGCCACCGACAATATCTCCTGCACGCCCCTGTCATTTTAAAAAATATTCTGCACCACCAAATTAATTGTATGAGCAAAACATGGGACGTGTTGGAATTGGCCCAGATGTAATGCTCTCACAATATTGTTGGCATTGTCAGATATCACAAATCCCGAGGAGAGTCCAAGTAAGGTAAGCCACTGTGCAATGATTTCCCTGAGTTTTTCTAAGTTGTCAGTGGTGTGCCTCTTACGGAATCCGGTGATACACAGCATTGCCTGTCTCTGAATGATTTGGTATTTGTGAGATTTTGCTGCTGTTGGTGCTGCGGAAGGCAATACATCTACCCAGTAGGCTGTCACAGTCATATTGGGCCTAATTCAGATCTGATCACTGGGCTGCGTTTTTTGCTGTCCTGCGTTCAGATAGTTGCCACCTACAGTGGGACTGTATTTTCGCCGTGCAAGTGTGTGATCGCATGTATAGCTAAGCTTCTAAAACCCAGTGTGTGCAGTCTGTGCGTAACCCAGGACTTACTCTTCCAGTGCAATGAGAACAGGATGACCGGGGCCGGAGCTGATGTCACACACCCTCCCTGAAAATGCTTGGGAACGCCTGCGTTTTTCCGGACACTCCCTGTCACTGCTCAGTTGCCACCCACAAACGGCTGCCTCCTGTCAATCACCTTGCGAACGCCCATGCAAATGGATTTTTTGCACCATCCCGTCACTGACCGGTGATGCCTGTTATTGTTGTCTGACTCGCCTGCGCATTGTGGTACATACGCATGCGCAGTTTGAACCTGATCACCTGCTGTGCGAAAACGCACAGCGGGGATCAGATTTGAATTACCCATATATTCTGTAGTTTACCCTGTTCCACTTGTCCACATATCCGTGGTTACGGTAAGTGGACAGTGGGTACAACGGCATTTCTGAGGACACTAATAACACTTTTTTTTAATGTCCTTGTACAAGCTGGGAACTGCTTGTCTAGTGAAGTGGACTCTAGATGGGATTTGGTAGCAGGGACACAGTACGTCAATCGACTGTCTAAATCCCACTGCACTAATGGCAGATACTGGACGCACGTCTAGCACCAGCATAGTTGTTATGACCTCAGTAATCGCTTTGCATCTGGGTGACTGCTGTCATACATTATCTTCCTTGCAAAGGATTGTTGTCAATTGTTTTGTTAAACTACAAGAAGTCTTCCTGGTGCACTTCTGGGATAAGATGGACTCCCAGCAGAAACAGCAGCAGTAGGCGTACCACTCAAGGATCCCCCGGAGGAATTGGATACAGGACTACTTCTGATCCTGATTGAGGAGGAAATTGACAATGAGAGTGTTAGTGGTGGAGATTGCAGACACTTGGATACAACAGAGAATAGGGAGCTAGGTGTCACTGGACTGGTTACATTCTTATCCGAAGTTTCTGAATGTTTCAACAACTTGTGATGTATGCGCTGCAAGTGGCGTAACAGGGAGGAGGTTCCTAGGTGGCTACGATCTCTGCCTCTACTCAGGGCCGGCAACAGAAATTTTGGGGCCCGGTACACTGATAGCTCTGGGGCCCCCTCAACCCCCTACTTTTAAAGCCGAGGGTGGTTAAAATATATATATATATTATATATATATATGTCACCTACACCCCGGCACTCCTGCTGCCTCATGCGGCTGGCTTGCTCTGGTGCTCCTGTAGAAATCCGGAAGAACGAGGCGGCACTCAGAGGCTTGGAAACGTGAAAAGAGTGTTTCCAAGCCTCTGAGTGCCACCTCGTTCTTCCGGATATATATATATATATGTAAAATCCATATGAACCGGCACTCAAACATATCCTCCAACAGATGTTACTTGCCCTGGTGACCTCTTCATTAGGGCATGTGCCCCAGGTATACACTCTGCAGATGAGAGGCGGCACTACTGTACACTGTATTCTGTTATTCTGATGACTGACGGGAGCTTGACCCTGAAACTTTGAATAAACATGTCACTTTATGTCACTGATTTGAACGTCTCCAATTGCCGCCTTTTATCTGCAGAGTGTATATATGTGTGTGTGTGTGTGTGTGTGTGTGTGTGTGTGTGTGTATATATATATATATATATATATATACATACATACATACACACTATATACTGTATTATACCTATATACAATCCTGTGTGACAGGCACCGGGGGGAGAGGGGGGAATGAGGCTTTTATAAGGGATATTATTAGGGAAGAACAGGGCATAAGGTGACGCCGGCGGCTTCCCCAGACAGCGGGCAGCGCCTTCCCCAGACAGCGGGCACCGGCTTCCCCGTACCGCCGGCAGCAGGTTCCCCGCACCTCCGGCAGCAGGTTCCCTGCACCTCCGGCAGCGGCTTCTCTATACCGAGGGCAGTGGCATACCAGTGAAGCTACAAAGTCCGAAAACCAGGAGAATGACGTCCGTGGCGGTGGCTCCAGTCCAGAGTCCAGCATCACGACGGCAACGCAAGGGACTGGACCAAGTGACTGGGTAATGGGGGGAGGGGGAGGAGGGGTTGCGCGCTTGTAATTATAAATAGTTTTTGTTCTTAATTTGCAGGTGGCAGGAGTGCATGATTTTAAAAACATAATTAGGTACTACTGCTCCGTTTTTTGTGGTCATGATCCTTGGGGCCCCCCTGAGCTTCGGGGCCCATCACAGGTGTCCCCTTTGTCCCCCCCTGTCGCCGGGCCTGCCTCTACTTACAACGACTTTACAAAGGCTACAGATGGCTACACAGTTATTGTCCGGGTGTGGGGGGAAATGATTCCACACAGAAGTAGATTTTTTTGTCTTTTGCCCAGGCATGACAATTAGCTTTTTGATACCATGGACAGCAATTGTGTCCTCTGGAGCCTTATTTAAACAAACACATCCCCATCATCAACATTCTCATTATCGCCAGCTACACCAATATCCTCCTCATTCTGGTGTACTTCTATAGTGACATCCTCAATCTCAATGTCAGCACGTTGACTAGTGCTGCTCCTCCAAACACTTGTAGAGGGCGTGCAAATGGAGGAAAGGAGCCTCTACTTCCCATACAGTATTGGAAAGGTCAGGCTTATACATCGCAACCAGGCACACACTTGGTTCCCGTGCCTTAACAAATTTCTTTCTCTAACGTCCTAAGTGGATGCTGGGGACTCCGTAAGGACCATGGGGAATAGCGGCTCCGCAGGAGACTGGGCACAAAAGTAAAGCTTTAGAACTACCTGGTGTGCACTGGCTCCTCCCCCTATGACCCTCCTCCAAGCCTCAGTTAGATTTTTGTGCCCGAACGAGAAGGGTGCACACTAGGTGGCTCTCCTGAGCTGCTTAGTGAAAAGTTTCGTTTTAGGTTTTTTATTTTCAGTGAGACCTGCTGGCAACAGGCTCACTGCATCGAGGGACTAAGGGGAGAAGAAGCGAACTCACCTGCGTGCAGAGTGGATTGGGCTTCTTAGGCTACTGGACATTAGCTCCAGAGGGACGATCACAGGCCCAGCCATGGATGGGTCCCAGAGCCGCGCCGCTCCCTTACAGAGCCAGAAGACAGAAGAGGTCCGGAAAATCGGCGGCAGAAGACGTCCTGTCTTCAACAAGGTAGCGCACAGCACTGCAGCTGTGCGCCATTGCTCTCAGCACACTTCACACTCCGGTCACTGAGGGTGCAGGGCGCTGGGGGGGGGGCGCCCTGAGACGCAATAAAACACCTTGGATGGCAAAAAAATGCATCACATATAGCTCCTGGGCTATATGGATGAATTTAACCCCTGCCAAAATACATAGAAAAACGGGAGATAAGGCCGCCGATAAGGGGGCGGAGCCTATCTCCTCAGCACACTGGCGCCATTTTCCCTCACAGCTCCGTTGGAGGGAAGCTCCCTGGCTCTCCCCTGCAGTCACTACACTACAGAAAGGGTTAAAAAAGAGAGGGGGGGCACTAATTACGCGCAGTATTAAAGATACAGCAGCTATAAGGGGAAAAACACTTATATAAGGTTATCCCTGTATATATATAGCGCTCTGGTGTGTGCTGGCAAACTCTCCCTCTGTCTCCCCAAAGGGCTAGTGGGGTCCTGTCCTCTATCAGAGCATTCCCTGTGTGTGCGCTGTATGTCGGTACGTTTGTGTCGACATGTATGAGGAGAAAAATGATGTGGAGACGGAGCAGATTGCCTGTAATAGTGATGTCACCCCCTAGGGGGTCGACACCTGAGTGGATGAACTGTTGGAAGGAATTACGTAACAGTGTCAGCTCTGTATAAAAGACAGTGGTTGACATGAGACAGCCGGCTACTCAGCTTGTGCCTGTCCAGACGTCTCATAGGCCGTCAGGGGCTCTAAAGCGCCCGTTACCTCAGATGGCAGATATAGACGCCGACACGGATACTGACTCCAGTGTCGACGGTGAAGAGACAAATGTGACTTCCAGTAGGGCCACACGTTACATGATTGAGGCAATGAAAAATGTTTTACACATTTCTGATAATACGAGTACCACCAAAAAGGGGTATTATGTTCGGTAAGGAAAAACTACCTGTAGTTTTCCTGAATCTGAGAAATTAAATGAGGTGTGTGATGATGCGTGGTTTTCCCCCGATAACAACTGATAATTTCTAAAATGTTATTGGCATTATATCCTTTCCCGCCAGAGGTTAGGGTGCGTTGGGAAACACCCCCTAGGGTGGATAAAGCGCTCACACGCTTGTAAGAACAAGGGCTCTACCCTCTCCTGAGATGGCCGCCCTTAAGGATCCTGCTGATAGAAAGCAGGAGGGCATCCTAAAAGGTATTTACACACATACTGGTGTTATACTGCGACCAGCAATCGCCTCAGCCTGGATGTGCAGTGCTGGGTTGGCGTGGTCGGATTCCCTGACTGAAAATATTGATACCCTAGATAGGGACAGTATATAATTGCCTATAGAGCATTTAAAAGATGCATTTCTATATATGCGTGATGCACAGCGGAATATTTGCCGACTGGCATCAAGTCTAAGTGCGTTGTCCATTTCTACCAGTAGAGGGTTATGGACACGACAGTGGTCAGGTGATGCGGATTCCAAACGGCATTTGGAAGTATTGCCTTATTAAGGGGAGGAGTTATTTGGGGTCGGTCTTTCAGACCTGGTGGCCACGGCAACAGCTGGGAAATCCACGTTTGTACCCCAGGTCGCCTCTCAACATGAGAAGACGCCGTATTATCAGGCGCAGTCTTTTCGTGGGCAAGCGGGCAAAAGGTTCCTCATTTCTGCCCCGTGACAGAGGGAGAGGAAAAAGGCTGCAGAAATCAGCCAGTTCCCAGGAACAGAAACCCTCTCTCGCCTCTGCCAAGCCCTCAGTATGACGCTGGGGCTTTACAAGCAGAATCAGGCACGGTGGGGGCCCGTCTCAATGAATTTCAGCGCGCAGTGGGCTCACTCGCAAGTAGACCCCTGGATCCTTCAGGTGATATCTCAGGGGTACAAATTGGAATTCGAGACGTCTCCCCCTCGCCGTTTCCTAAAGTCGGCTTTACCGATGTCTCCTTCTGACAGGGAGACAGTTTTGGAAGCCATTCACAAGCTGTATTCCCAGCAGGTGATAATCAAGGTACCCCTCCTGCAACAGGGAACGGGGTATTATTCCACACTGTTGTGGTACCGAAGCCGGACGGCTCGGTGAGACCGATTCTATATCTAAAATCTTTGAACACTTACATACAGAGGTTCAAATTCAAGATTGAGTCACTCAGAGCAGTGATTGCGAACCTGGAAGAAGAGGACTACATGATGTCTCGGGACATCAAGGATGCTTACCTTCATGTCCAAATTTACCCTTCTCACCAAGGGTACCTCAGGTTTATGGTACAGAACTGTCACTATCAGTTTCAGACGCTGCCGTATGGATGGTCCACGGCACCCCGGGTCTTTACCAAGGTAATGGCCGAAATGATGATACTCCTTCGAAGGAAGGGAATTTTAGTTATCCCTTACTTGGACGATTCCCTGATAAGGGTAAGATCCAGGGAACAGTTGGAGGTCGGTGTAGCACTATCTCAGGTAGTGTTGCGGCAGCACGATTGAATTCTCAATATTCCAAAATCGCAGCTGATTCCGACGACTCGTCTTCTGTTCTTAGGGATGATCCTGGACACAGTTCAGAAAAAGGTGTTTCTCCCGGAGGAGAAAGTCAGGGAGTTTTCCGAGCTAGTCGGGAACCTCCTATAACCGAGCCAAGTCTCAGTACATCAATGAGATGGGTCTGGGAAAAATGGTGGCTTCCTATGAAGCAATCCCATGCGGCAGATTCCACGCAAGAACTTTCCAGTGGGACATGCTGGACAAATGGTCCGGGTCGCATCTTCAGATGCATCAGCGGATAACCCTGTCACCAAGCACAAGGGTGTCTCTCCTGTGGTGGTTGCAGAGTGCTCATCTTCTAGAGGGCCGCACATTCAGGACTGGGTCCTGGTGACCACGGATGCCAGCCTGCGAGGCTGGGGAGCAGTCACACAGGGAAGGAATTTCCAGAGCTTATGGTCAAGCCTGGAGACATCACTTCACATAAATATCCTGAAGCTAAGGGCCATTTACAATGCTCTAAGCTCAGCAAGACCTCTGCTTCAAGGTCACCCGGAATTGATCCATTCGGACAACATCACGGCAGTCACCCACGTAAACAGACAGGGTGACACAAGAAGCAGAAGGGCAATGGCAGAAGCTGCAAGGATTCTTCGCTGGGCGGAAAATCATGTGATAGCACTGTCAGCAGTATTCATTCCGGGAGTGGACGACCTCCACCCGGGAGAGTGGGGACTTCACCCAGAAGTCTTCCACATGTTTATAAAACTCGACAAGTATTGCGCCAGGTCAAGGGACCCTCAGGCAATAGCTGTAGACGCTCTGGTAACACAGTGGGTGTACCAGTCAGTGTATGTGTTCCCTCCTCTGCCTCTCATAACCAAGGTACTGAGAATTATAAGATGGAGAGGAGTAAGCACTATATTCGTGGCTCCGGATTGGCCAAGAAGGACTTGGTAACCGGAACTTCAAGAGATGCTCACGGAGGATCCGTGGCCTCTACCTCTAAGAAGGGACCTGCTCCAGCAAGGACCCTGTCTGTTCCAAGACTTACTGCGGCTGCGTTTAACGGCAGGGCGGTTGAACGCCGGATCCTGAAGGAAAAAGGCATTCCGGATGAAGTCATCCCTATCCTGATCAAAGCCAGGAAAGATATAACCGCAAAACATTATCACCGCATTTGGCGAAAATATGTTGCGTGGTGCGAGGCCAGTAAGGCCCCGACGGAGGAATTTTCAACTAGGTCGATTCCTACATTTCCTGCAAACAGGAGTGTCTATGGGCCTGAAATGGAGGTCCATTAAGGTTCAAATTTCGGCCCTGTCAATTTTCTTCCAAAAAGAACTAGCTTCAGTCCCTGAAGTTCAGACGTTTGTGAAAGGGGTACTGTATATACAGCCTCCTTTTGTGCCTCCAGTGGCACCTTGGGATCTAAATGTAGTTTTTGGGTTCCAAAAGTCACATTGGTTTGAACCACTTAAATATGTGGAGTTAAAATATCTCACATGGAAAGTGGTCATGCTGTTGGCCCTGGCCTGGGCCAGGTGCGTGTCAGAATTGGCGGCTTTATCCTGTAAAAGCCCTCATCTGATTTTCCATTCGGACAGGGTGGAATTGAGGACTTGTCCTCAGTTTCTCCCTAAGGTGGTTTTCAGCGTTTCACCTGAATCAACCTATTGTGGTGCCTGCGGCTACTAGGGACTTGGAGGACTCCAAGTTGCTGGACGTTGTCAGAGCCCTGGAAATATAGGTTTCCAGGACGGCTGGAGTCAGAAAATCTGACTCGTTGTTTATTCTGTATGCACCCAACAAGCTGGGTGCTCCTGCTTCTAAGCAGACTATTGCTCGTTGGATTTGTAGTACAATTCAGCTTGCACATTCTGTGGCAGGCCTGCCACAGCCAAAATCTGTAAAAGCCCATTCCACAAGGAAGGTGGGCTCATCTTGGGCGGCTGCCCGAGGGGTCTCGGCTTTACAACTTTGCCGAGCAGCTACTTGGTCAGGAGCAAATACGTTTGTAAAATTCTACAAATTTGATACCCTGGCTGAGGAGGACCTGGAGTTCTCTCATTTGGTGCTGCAGAGTCATCCGCACTCTCCCGCCCGTTTGGGAGCTTTGGTATAATCCCCATGGTCCTTACGGAGTCCCCAGCATCCACTTAGGACGTTAGAGTAAATAAGAATTTACTTACCGATAATTCTATTTCTCGTAGTCCGTAGTGGATGCTGGGCGCCCATCCCAAGTGCGGATTGTCTGCAATACTGGTACATAGTTATTGTTACCAAAAAATCGGGTTATTGCTGTAGTGAGCCATATTTTCTAGAGGCTCCTCTGTTATCATGCTGTTAACTGGGTTTAGATCACAAGTTATATGGTGTGATTGGTGTGGCTGGTATGAGTCTTACCCGGGATTCAAAATCCTTCCTTATTGTGTACGCTCGTCCGGGCACAGTATCCTAACTGAGGCTTGGAGGAGGGTCATAGGGGGAGGAGCCAGTGCACACCAGGTAGTTCTAAAGCTTTACTTTTGTGCCCAGTCTCCTGCGGAGCCGCTATTCCCCATGGTCCTTACGGAGTCCCCAGCATCCACTACGGACTACAAGAAATAGAATTATCGGTAAGTAAATTCTTATTTTTTTTAACTCCTCTACAGGGAGGAGGGCTGACATGATCACTACGAAATGCAGCCTTTCCTTTCTACTTCATGTAGTGAATGGCATATTGCCATTTTTACATTTCTTGTCAGCTAACTTTACTTTTTTTATTCATCACCATAAAATATTGCTTCTTTGATTTTACATGCCCTCTACACCGGCTTTAGCAGATGGCGTTGATGGACTTGCATTGTCATCATGACTAGTGGTAGCAGCTTCAGCACTAGTAGTGGGAAGTGGTTGCTGATCTTTCAATTGTTTGTCCTCCATTTCTATCAACATGAAGTGGGGTACAGCAACAGTGTTGCACAAATGAATCAGAAATATATATAATAATTATAAACTGCGGTTGACTTGACCAACAGCGTTGCACTAAAGAGTCAGAAATATGTAGACATATTTTTTATTTCACACACCGGCGGTTACAGTGTCGCACAAATAAGTCAGAAATATATATAATAATTACACACTGCGATTGACTGCACCTGCAACGTCACACAAATGAGTCAGAAATATATATAATAATTACACACTGCGGTTGACTGCACTGACAGCATTGCACAATACGTTTGAGAGTTGTAAATAATATACTGCAGTCTGAATAGCAGTGTCACAGTATTTATGAAAATAAAATAAAAAGTTGTATAGTACACTGTGGTACAGCACAATTTTTTTTTTAATAATTATAATGTTAGCCTATTTGTTTTTAGCTTTTATTATTTTAAATTTACACTGGGGCAGAGCCCCTGGATAGACAGACAGATCACCCCTTTCAGATACAGCAGGCCGTCAGAGCACCCCTTTTTCAGATACAGCAGACAGAGAGAGCACCCCTTCTTAGATACAGCAGAGAGAGTACCCCCTTTTTCAGATACCGCAGAGAGAGCACTGCAGAGAGAACCCCTTTTTTAGATAAAGCAGACAGAGAACACCCCTTTTTAAGATACAGCAGACAGAGAGAGCACCCCTTCCAGATACAGCAGAGAGCACCCCTTTTTCAGATACAGCAGAGAGCACCCCTTTTTCAGATACAGCAGACAGAAAGAGCATCCCTTTCAGATACAGCAGAGAGAACACCCCTTTCATTTACAGCAGAGCACCCCTTTTAGATACAGCAGACAGAGCACCCGCCCCACGCCATGCCAGACACAGTACTGGAGACGGATACATCTTTCCAGTTCACAGCCGGAGTGAAGATGGCGCAGATGCATGGGAGTTATATAGAATCCAAAACCCGGGAGAATCCAGCAGCAGGAAGATGACGTTTGGCCTCGCTTTGGGATCTGAGTAGGACAGGAAGTCCCGAGCCGGACTCGGATCCCGGCTTGGATCTCGAAGTTTGGGGGGGTTTGGTTCCTCGGGAACCGAACCCGCTCATCCCTACTAAATATAGATCCAAAACACGAGGGAGATAAAGATCCAAAACACGGGGTTCGACACATCTCTACTGTGCACTGATGAAGGATGTAAACACAATTAGCATAATGGCCAATTCTTTACAAACACATGGCTGTATTTCATGTGCGGATGTTAATGAGAGCACATAGCAAGCCACAAGAGATTTCATTATGCACACTCACCAGTGGCGCACACAGGGGGGTTTCTGGATACCCAGAAACCCCACCTAAAGGATAATTTTTTCAGAGTTGACAGCCGTGTCTCCATCTCTGCACTTGCCGCAGGCCACTCGTGCAGTCATCAGAGCTGCCACACATGCGTGGCACCCAGGGTTGGATTTTGTATATGGTGAGAGCAGGGGAAGGGGGCACCCACAAGTGGGAGTGGGCATTCTAACCAAGAGTGGGGGATGGGGGGTCCAACCGTGAGTTGGGGAGTGGAGTCCGGCCACAAGTGAAGCGAGGGGCAGCTTACCACCACCACTGCGAATCAGTTCACTGTCCCGCTGCGCAGACCATCTTCATGTTCATCACAACAGCACAGCTAAGTAATTACTGAGTCACTGAGCTCCTCAGTTGTTCCAGTCTTGTGGCTAGCCAATTTGTCGTGCAGCCTGCACAGGCTGCAAGGAAGAAAGGGGGCATTCGTTGCAGCATGTGTTATTGTCACAACAACCAACACCAATAAAATTGATTGTCGAATAGCGGTAGGGATAAGGTGGATATACATAGTGTATATTAGGGGTGGCTGGGTGTACATTTATTTATTAACAGTTTCTTATATAGCGCAGTAAATTCTGTTGCACTTTACAATTGTACACAATGATAAAACAAAACTGGGTAATAACAAACAGTCATAGAGGTAGGATGCCCTGCTCGCAAGCTTACAATCTACTGTATGTGTGTATATAAATAGCAAAAAAAAACTAATGGCGGCACTTTGGACTATTACAAACCAATTCGGAACACAATGGTGTGTTAAATCAATGTTTCAGCTCTTTAATAAGCTTTTTTTTTCCAAGATTAACAGAACATAAAAAAAGTGAACTAAAGGGCTGATAGATATTTGAATCGGCTGACCTTATCAGAGCTGCATGCAATTTCCCAATACGATGAGCCAGTTTATATAGCAGCAAATTAATGTTTTCCTATGTCCATTAGTCTTCACACTGCAAAATAATTGAGCAATTGGATAACTAACGCTGAAGGGTGGGGCCACCGGTACCATGATGAAGAGCACAGCCTGAAGCATACCAAGGACATTCTAGGCAGTTCTATGGGCTGTAGGGTGCACGTCAGGAGAGTCCACTGCAGCAGCTATACTGGCTGCAGGGTTCCATTGCTTGTCGTCATTTGAACTTTGCTCTTGGAGAACTCAGGAATATAGCAATAAATGTGTGAGTCCTAGCAACTCTAACATTTGTAATGCAAGAGATGTTATTCAACACTTGTTTAGTCTATTATAAAAGAAGTGCTATATTCATTTATGTTGTGCCATATTTGTGGACTAAATGGCAGTGTTCAGAATCAATATGAACGATTATCTGGAAGTAGAGACTTGCGGGTTTGTATTTACTCTGTTCTCAACACCAGAATTAATGCGAGTTCGGATTTATCCAGATTTTTTTATTGGCTAACCAAAACAGAAATCCAATATAATGCCGTTCTGAGATCTGGGTATATCCAAGTAAATCCGGGTAAATCCGAACACCCACATCTCTATCAGGACTTCTCTCTGGGCTTCTGTGTATAAAATACCAGATAACCAGTATGGATGGTGTAATGGTTAGCATTACTGCCTCACAGTACTGAGGTCATGGGTTCAATTCCCACCATGGCCCTGTGTGGAGTTTTTATATTCTCCCCGTACTTGTGTGGGTTTCCTCAGAGTACTCCAGTTTCCTCCCACAATCCAAAAATATACTGGTAGATTAACTGAATCCCAACAAAATTAACCCTAGCCTGTATGTGTGTGCGTGTACATGTGGTAGGGAAAAATAGATTGCAAGCTCCACTGGGGCAGGGACTGATGTGAATGTCCAAATATTCTCTGTAAAGCGCTGCGGAATATGTATGTGCTATATAAATAGCTGGTAATAAATAATAATAAATAAATAATAACCATCATGTTAGAGCATTGTGGTTCTCTAGAATTAATGATTTTCTTGTGTCAATCATCTAAGCCAAGTATATAAACAGAAAAACCTTTTAAGGTCAATATAAGTTATAATAGTGTCAGTAGATGCACTGTAGCGGGCACACGAACCCAGCATCCAAAGGAAGCATCCTGGGAGGCGGAAGTATCAAAGGCATAGAACCTGATAAACGTGTTACTGAGGAACATGTAGCCGCCTTGCGCAATTGTTCAGCGGACGCGCCACGGCGGGACACCCAAGAAAGTCCAGCAGACCGAGTAGAATGGGCCTTGATAGCAGCAGGAGCTGGGAGTCCATCCTGCGCATAAGCTTGTGCAATCACCATTCTAATCCATCTGGCCAAGGTGTGCTTATTTGCAGGCCAGCCACGTTTGTGAAAAACAAAAAGTACAAAAAGAGAATCTGACCTCCTGATAGAGGCAGTCCTTTCTACATATATACGGAGAGCCTGTACCACATCCAAAGGCCGCTCTTTGGAGGACAAACAAGGAGAGATAAAGGCTGGAACCACAATCTCTTGGTTAAGGTGGAGATGACACCACCTTAGGTAGATAACCAGGGCGAGTTCTAAGAACTGCCCGGTCACGGTGAAAAATCAGAAAGGGTTGACGACAGGACAAAGCGCCTATGTCTGACACCATCCTAGCAGAGGCAATAGGCAACACAAAAATTACCTTAATCGTAAGGCATTTAAGGTCCACAGACTCAAGAGGTTCAAACGGACTCTTGAAGGGCATTAAGAACAACAGACAGATCCTATGGAGCCACAGGAGGGACATAGAAAGGCTGAATCCGTAGTACGCCCTGAGTGAATGTATGAACGTCAGGAATATATACAATTTTTCGCTGAAACCACACCGACAAGGCAGAAATGTGAACCTTGAGGGAGACCAGGCGAAGTCCTAAATCCAGGCCTTGTTGCAAAAAAAGCCAAAGGTATGGAAGTACTAAATTTGTAACATAATTCTTAGCAGCACACCAGGTCAAGTAAGAATTCCAGATCCTATAATAAATCCATGCAGAAGCCAGTTTTTAGGCCTTCAACATAGTTTGAATAACCGGAAATACAGAAGATAAGGCAATCTTTACTAGTATAAGTGCCACAATGTAATACAAACATATATAAAATATACGTTCCTTATGACTGCTGGTTTCTGTTCTTCTGTTTCTTTAATATCCACTGATTCAATTGTGATGATTCGATCTCAGCAGTCATGTGGAAACAGAAAACAGGTGGAGATACAATGTGTAGTATTGCCTCATATAATTCTCCGTCTGATTTAGACAGTCCTTATCCCATAAAGGTTGAAAATAATCTCGACTAATAATAATAATAATAATCTGTCTAAATCAGACCGAGAATTATATGATGCAATACTACACATTGTATCTCCACCTGTTTTCTGTTTCCACATGACTGCTGAGATCAAATCATCACAATTGAATCAGTGGATAATAAAGAAACAGAAGAACAGAAACCAACAGTCATAAGAAACGTATATTTTATATATGTTTGTATTACATTGTGGCGCTTATACTGGTAAAGATTGCCTTATCTTCTGTATTTCCAATTGTTTTAGTGGGGTGTGGTGACATCCCGTTAGGGAATCAAACCAGTTAAAGCTGCCTTGCGGACATTTCAAGCACCCTATTGTTTTGTTTCCATAGTTTGAATAACCGCCTCAGAAAATCCTTTGGCCCTCAGGAGTGAAGCTTCAAGAGCCACGCCGTCAAAGCCAGTCTTGTCAGGTCCTGGAAAACACAAGGGTCCTGAACGAGGAGGTCTGGGTGCTGAGGAAGTAGAAGAGGACGCTCGAGCGAGAGACCCTGCAGGTCTGAGAACCAATGCCATCTGGACCACGCTGGAACGACTAGAGGCAGTATTCCTCCTTCTTGCTTGAACTTCCGTAGTACCCTGGGCAGGAGTGACACTGGAGGGAACATGTATGACAGCCGAAAGTTCCATGGAATTGCCAGTGTATCCACGAACACTACTTGAGGATCCCTTGTCCTTGCTCTGAAGACCGGAACCTTGTGATTGTGTCGAGACACCATCAAGTCTACATCTGGTAGACCCCACTTGTCCACAAGGAGTTGGAAGACCTCTGGATGAAGACTCCACTCCCCGGCGTGTACGTCCTGACGACTGAGGAAGTCTGCTTCCCAATTGAGGATCCCTGGAATGAACACTGACGATATTGCTGACAGATGGTGTTCCGTCCATCGAAGAATTTTTGACACTTCCATCATTGCCATGCGGCTTCGAGTGCCACCTTGATGATTTATGTACGCCACCATGGTGGCATTGTCTGAATGTACAGGCCTGTTCTGTACGAAAGGCAGGGCCAGTGTCAATGCATTGAACACTGCCCACAATTCCAGAATGTTTATCGGGAGGAGAGATTCCTCCCTGGTCCACCAACCCTGGAGAGAGTGTTGTTCCAACCCTGCACCCCAACCCCGTAGACTGGTATCCATCATTAAGAGGACCCAGTTGGAGATCCAGGAGGGATGACCTTTGCTCAATTGTTGGTCCTGCAGCCACCAACTCAGTGACAGACGAACCTCCGGAGTCAAGGAGATCATTTGAGACCTGTTCCGGTGAGGCAGGCCGTCCCACTTGGAAAGGATTAACCTCTGCAGAGGGCGGGAATCAAATTGAGCATACTCTACCATGCCAAAAACCGATACCATGAGGCCTAGTACTTGCATCGCCAAGTGTATCGACACTCTTTGGTGAGAGAGGAAGTATCTGATTCTGACCTGAAGTTTCAGGACCTTCTCTGGAGACAAGAACAAACGTTGGTTGTGTGTGTCCAGTAATGCCCCCAAGTGTACCATGCTCTGACAAGTGAGGATTTCTTCCAGTTGATGAGCCACCCTTGGGCTTGCAGGAATTAGACTGTCAGTTCCAGATGATGGAGGAGAACCTCTGGGGAGTTCGCCAGGATCAACAAGTCATCCAGATACGGCAGGATCCTGATACCCTGACGGCGGAGAAGGGCCGTCATGACCGCCATGACATTGGTGAAGATCCGAGGAGCCAAGGTCAGTCCGAAAGGCAAGGCTTGGAAATGATAACGAAGATTGCCAATAGCAAACCGAAGATATTGCTGATGCAACATGGCAATAGGTATGTGTAGGTAAGCATCCTGTATATCCAGGGATACCATATAGTCCTTGGGTTCCATAGCCAGTACAATAGAGCGCAGAGTTTCCATACGGAATTTGGTCACCCTCACAATTTTGTTCAAAGATTTGAGGTTGAGTATAGGTTGGGAGGATCCATTCGGCTTCGGAACTAAAAACAGGGTTGAATAGTATCCTCTGCCTCTCTGAGACAGAGGCACCGGCACTATCACTCCTGTATCCAGGTGGGATTGGACAACCAAATGTAGAGTTTGTGCCTTTAACGGATCTGAAGGGATAACCGTTGAGCAAAACTGGCGAGGGGGACGTCTCTTGAAAGAGATCGCGTGCCCGTGAGAGACCACTTCCTGCACCCAGGCATCCGAAGTGGTCTTTAACCATACCTGGGTGGACTGCAGAAGTCAGCCTCCCACCGTGGGGTCCCCCAGGGGGAGGCCCACCCGTCATGCAGCAGGCTTGTCCGGTTTGGAAGCAGGCTGACGGGCAGCCCAAGAACGTTTAGGTTTCAGCTTAGAGGACTTGGAAGTGCGAGCCTGTATCGGGTACGCCTGACCCTTTGTTTTATCTGGAGGTCAAAAGGAACGAAAAGTAGTACTCTTAGCCTTCGGAACCAAATGACTAGTACTTGGGAGAAACACAGTCTTGGCCGACGCCAAGTCGGTCACAATTTTGCTCAGATCATCTCCAAATAGTATATCTCCCTTAAAAGGTAGTACCTCCAAGGTCTTCTTAGAGTCTTGGTCCATCGACCAGGACTGTAACCACAGAATCCGGCGAGCCAGGATAGATGTAGTAGATGCTTTGGCCGCCATAATGCCTGCATCAGAGGCCACCTCCTGAATATAGTGGGAGGCTGTGGTAATATAGGTCAGGTATTGTCTGGCAGTGTCATAAAAATTCAGAGGTAGCTCTTCCTCAATTGCTTGAACCCATGCTTCAATGCCTTTTGCAGCCCAAGAGCCTGCCATAGTGGGTCTATGTACAGCACCTGTAAGAGTGTAAATAGACTTCAAGCAACCCTCCACACACTTATCCGTCGGCTCCTTCAAAGAGGTGATGGTGGTGACAGGCAGAGTAGCTGACACCACAAGACGGGCTACATGTGAGTCCACTGGTGGCGGGGTTTCCCACTTGTTACTCAACTCCGCAGAGATAGGATAATGAGCTAGCATCTTTTTAGACAGGGAAAATGTATTTCCTGGAGAAGACCAGGATTCCTGACGTATGTCAATTAAATGGTTAGAATGTGGTCTGACTAATTTAGTAACCTTCTGACGTTTGAACTTATCAGGTTTCTTAGACGTATCAGGAGGGTCAATCTCATCATCAATCTGAAGAATCAGCTTGATATCCTCCACTAGGTCAGGAACATCGACCTGTGTTGTCGAATCTTCATCAGAAGCAGCAATATCAGCATCTGATGGATCAGTATATTCCCCATCCGAATCGGAAGAATCATCCGAAATATTAGTGGATTGTGAGGAAGAAATGGCCCGCTTAGATGACCCTTTGGTCCCAGTAGGGCGAGGGTTAGGTTTTTGTTTAACCAAAGATTGATTTAATTGCTCTAACTGGCCCATGGTGGATTAACTACAGGGACAATATGTGGCTGTAATGGCACAAGAGGTCCCACAGGGGGCGTAAGTCTTGTTACAAGTGTAGTCAGCTTATTTGAAAATGCAGCCCAAGGTGGATCTGCCACAGGTGCTGCGGGCTGACTAAGGGGTGCAGAACACCCAGTACCTGGACCCACAGCAGAAAACATTTCCTCAGGTAAATCCTTAGTGCCAGCACTGCATGATGAAGTAGCATCTGCGGATATCCCGCCCTGTGCAGCAGACATTGGTGGTCATTCCAAGTTGTTCGCTCGTTGCCGTTTTTCGCAACGGAGCGATTAGGCGGAAAATGCGCATGCGCATGGTAGGCATTGCGCATGCGTTAAGTAATTTAACACAAAACTTTGGAGATTTACACAAGCTCGAGTGACGTTTTTTCTACGCTCGAGTGATCGTAGTGTGATTGACAGGAAGTGGGTGTTTCTGGGCGGCAACTTGGCGTTTTCAGGGAGTGTGCTAAAAAACGCAGGCGTGCCAGGAAAAAACGCAGGAGTGGCTGGAGAAACGGGGGAGTGGCTGGCCGAACGCATGGCGTGTTTGTGACGTCAAACCAGGAACTAAACAGACTAAGATGATCGCAATCTAGGAGTATGTCTGGAGCTATTCAGAAACTGCAAGGAATTATTTAGTAGCAGTTCTGCTAATCTTTCGTTCGCTATTCTGCTAAACTAAGATACACTCCCAAAGGGCGGCGGCCTAGCGTTTGCAATGCTGCTAAAAGCAGCTAGCGAGTGAACAACTCGGAATGAGGGCCATTATTGGGAATGTAGCCTTAGGGAGTATCAGTACAATATAGCCAAACACAATACCTGACAAAAAACCCCGAAGATATGTGACTGCAATTGCAGAGCACAAACAGAGGATTTAAGTAGTATGAGGTGACTGAAACACACAGTGAAAAATACAAAACAGTATATCCTGTGGAACAGTATATGGTATCTGAGACCCTGACGCACTTAAGGGGTCATTCCGAGTTGATCGCTCGCTGTCGATTTTCACAGTGCAGTGATCAGGCTAAACATCTGCATTTCTGCGCATGCATATGGGCCGCAATGCGCACGTGCATCGTACAGATACAAAGCCCGTTGTGGTTGTGCACAGGTTCTAGCAAAGTTTTCAGTCGCACTGACGGCCACAAGAAGATTGACAGGAAGGGGGCGTTACTGGGTGTCAACTGACCGTTTTCAATGAGTGTTTGCAAAAACGCAGGCGTGTCTGAAATAACGCAGGCGTGGCTGGGCGTTCGCTGGGCGGGTGTATGACGTCAAACCCGGACAGGAATAGGCTGAAGTGATCACAAGCGCTGAGTAGGTTCAGAGCTACTCTGAAACTGCACAAACTTTTTTTTGCAGAGCTTGGCTGCACAAGCGTTCGCACTTCTGCAAAGCTAAAATACACTCCCCAGTGGGCAGCGGCATAGTGTTTGCACGGTTGCTAAAACTAGCTAGCGAGCAATCAACTCGGAATGACCCCCTTAGTTTCCCAGGGTACAGAATATAGTGATAGCAATATGTGTGATACACAGAATAGAATACACACAGCAGCTATAGGCACACACAGTCACAGGTACAATGCAGAAATTATTACATATAAACAATAAGACTGCACTGGACTAGTAATACTACATAGAGGTATGTATGTATACAGATATAACAATGCACAGTAAACACTGGATGTATATCACAGAATACTTGTACTAATTATTCATATAGTAGCGCACTTGTTTTTTACTAACGCTGTCTAAACGACATGTAGAATACTTAAGTGTCCTGTAAATGCACAGCGCTGATGAGACAGGCGGCTTTACAGAGGAGACAGTGGCCAGAAGTCCCATGATCAACGCAGCTCTGTGAAATGGCGCCCAAATGCTGACAGGGAGTGAGGGAGAGAGAAAGATGCAGCTCCAGGGCAGGAACATCTGCTGTAGATGGCGCTGGGAGCTGGGGGAGGGGCTACAGGTCAGCGCCTTATCCCCTCTGCTGGACTTCACCACCGGGTACTATGGAGCCTATAATAAACGGATTTTAGTAAATCTGACCTGTGCCCCCTGCTCTGGTGGATATAGTGGGATCCCTGCACGGCCACAGTGTCCATGCCAGCGGCGCGGTCTGACTCCTGGGACCGCGACCGGATTGCGATTTCGGCTGGTCCCACCTGAGGGACCCTCTTACCTCCTCCCTGAAGTTTGGCCACGCGATCCAGGAGAGCAGCAGCGGTGATGTGTGCTTGATGACCGGAGCGCCTCTGCTGCAAGTACCCAGCAACCAGGGTGCGGGAGTATGCAGCGCCGGTGGGGTAGGTGATGGAACCGCAGCACAGAATGTCAGCATGACATGCCTGTGCTGCGGCCCTTGAGCTTCTTAAAAAGCTCTTATTAGGGCTTCCTAGCACAGCCCCACCTGTTAGCTGCCTGCACTGAAGGCACCAACTTACAAACTGAGCTCCAGTGCTTGGGGGCTGGGCGATAGAGGAGGCGGTGCGGTGCATCCTGGGAACAGTCAAAGCTTTGCCTGTTGGTGCCTCGGATCAAGATCCAACTCTACACCCCGATGTTATTCCCTGTGGAATACCAGTGTACCCCGCTGAAGAAATAATATTAATACATTGGGCTGCTATATTCTGTATCCATGTTTGTTATGAATAGTTTGGTAAATTTATGTTCCGCTGATTGGACATAAGAGACATAGCTTAATTGTAAGAATTGCTAACTGGAACATATTTGTGACCAAGGAGTTGGAGATCAGAATGACTTCTGAATGTCACAATACTATCCAAATGCTAACTAGTCATTGTATTCAATTTATCAATTTATCCTGCCATAAGTAGCCATTGCATGAATCTCCAGGTAATTAGTTTAGCTAGCCAGTAACAATAGACATCCTGCGTGACACTTAAGGAAATGAGACAAATACCCAAACCACTTATCCAAGACAATATGATTCTTTCATGCATAAATCTTCACATTTCTGGATTGGAGAAAAGTGGTTGCCAATTTATGTTTAAATATACAGTAAGAAATGCATAATGTGTGCAAATTACGATAAACCAATGCATAGAGAACCTACGTAAATCATGTATCTTCTGTAGGGAGGATTATAAATGCCATAAAAAATGTCATTTGTTATATCAAACTGTGTGAGAGTCTATGACTGATGTAGAGGTGTTGGGATTATACACTGCTCAAAAAAATAAAGGGAACACTTAAACAACACAATGTAACTCCAAGTCAATTACGCTTCTGTGAAATCAAACTGTCCACTTAGGAAGCAACACTGATTGACAATCAATTTCACATGCTGTTGTGCAAATGGAATAGACAGCAGGTGGAAATTATAGGCAATTAGCAAGACACCCCCAATAAAGGAGTTGTTCTGCAGGTGGTGACCACAGACCACTTCTCAGCTCCTATGCTTTCTGGCTGATGTTTTGGTCACTTTTGAAAGGTGGCGGTGCTTTCACTCTAGTGGTAGCATGAGACGGAGTCTACAACCCACACAAGTGGCTCAGGTAGTGCAGCTCATCCAGGATGGCACATCAATGCGAGCTGTGGCAAGAAGGTTTGCTGTGTCTGTCAGCGTAGTGTCCAGAGCATGGAGGCGCTACCAGGAGACAGGCCAGTACATCAGGAGATGTGGAGGAGGCCGTAGGAGGGCAACAACCCAGCAGCAGAACCGCTATCTCGCCTTTGTGCAAGGAGGAACAGGAGGAGCACTGCCAGAGCCCTGCAAAATGACCTCCAGCAAGCCACAAATGTGCATGTGTTTACTCAAACGATCAGAAACAGATTCCATGAGGGTGTTATGAGGGCCCGACGTCCACAGGTGGGGGTTGTGCTTACAGCCCAACACCGTGCAGGACGTTTGGCATTTGCCAAAGAACACCAAGATTGGCAAATTCGCCACTGGCGCCCTGTGCTCTTCACAGATGAAAACAGGTTCTCACTGAGCACATGTGACAGACGTGACAGAGTCTGGAGATGCAAAGGAGAACGTTCTGCTGCCTGCAACATCCTCCAGCATGACCAGTTTGGCAATGGGTCAGTAATGGTGTGGGGTGGCATTTCTTTGGGGGGCCGCACAGCCCTCCATGTGCTCGCCGGAGGTAGCCTGACTGCCATTAGGTACCGAGTTGAGATTCTCAGACCCTTGTGAGACCATATGCTGGTGCGGTTGGCCCTGGGTTCCTCCTAATGCAAGACAATGGTAGACCTCATGTGGCTGGAGTGTGTCAGAAGTTCCTGCAAGACGAAGGCATTGATGCTATGGACTGGCCCGCCCGTTCCCCAGACCTGAATCCAATTGAGCACATCTGGGACATCATGTCTCGCTCCATCCACCAACGCCACGTTGCACCACAGACTGTCCAGGAGTTGGCGGATGCTTTATTCCAGGTCTGGGAGGAGATCCCTCAGTAGACCATCTGCCACCTCATCAGGAGCATGCCCAGGCATTGTAGGGAGGTCATACAGGCAGGTGGAGGCCACACACACTACTGAGCCTCATTTTGACTTGTTTTAAGGACATTACATCAAAGTTGGATCAGCCTGTAGTGTGTTTTTCCACTTTAATTTTGAGTGTGACTCCAATTCCAGACCTCCATGGGTTAATAAATTTGATTTCCATTGATAATTTTTGTGTGATTTTGTTGTCAGCACATTCAACTATATAAAGAACAAAGTATTTAATTAGAATATTTCATTCATTCAGATCTAGGATGTGTTATTTTAGTGTTCCCTTTATTTTTTTGAGCAGTGTATTTATGTTAAATATCATAGAAAAGTCATATGCTTAAAAAGAATTTGAATTTCTCTGGGACGCAATAATTCACACATACGTGAATTTTCCTCCTCCATATTAGCATCTGGACTGCCTTCAGGAACAGGAATTTTGGGACTCAATCTAATTGAAAGACTACATCTTCATCTTCTAGGTGTGCGCCCAGCCAGAATAGGCTGCATATTCAAGTTTTTCCTTTTTATTTGAATTCCAACACATGTATTGTCTGTTTATTGTCTTTGGTGGGTTTGATAACTGGCGGAGATGAGAGTAGTTATAGAGAGGAAGTGAGAAGACTCGCTGAGTGGGGGGTAAAAAATAACTTGTTATTAAACGGTAAGAAAACTAAGGAGGTTGTGATAGATTTTAGGAAATCTTAAAAAACTAGTATATGCCCGTTGATACTGAACGGTGAGGAGGTGGATAGGGTTACAGATGTGAAATTTTTGGGGATTAAATTTTTTTTTTTAAAGTTAGAATTTTTATTGAGAGTGGTCAGTAATCACAAGGTTAACAAGAACAGACTTGTGCAGGTTATGGAAATGGAACATGAAAACAACCGTTTCACACATCAAGTTAGAAATATAAAAACAATTCTATGAAATCATAGACCAACAGCTATTATTAATAATATACTCCCTGCTAATTTCTAAGCGCGTGCTTGACCTGTCTCGTTTTATTTTATAGATATAGTATAAATTTTATACTAAAACTGAGAGTAAACCTGTGAAGAGTAAAAGTAAAAGAGAAAAAGAAAGGGCAGGGAGAAAGGACGATAGAGTATATAGCTTAATTGAGGGAAATCATAGGGTAATTTACCTATAGGGAGGCCAGAGGGTGGGAACAGTTTCCCGTATCAATAGGAGAGGGAGAGACAACATAGATGATAGAGGTGTTAGCAGAGTTAGCAGTAATAGTAGCATCAACATAGTCCGGGCATCAATAAAGACCGAGCGAGGTACCAAGGAGACCAGATGTTGTGGAACTGAGCCACAGTGTTATTTTTTAGGCTTGTAATATATTCCATACTGGCTATATAATTAATCTTGGACATCAGTAATGCCTTGGAGGGAGGTTTATGGTCTTTCCAGCATTTAGCTATCAGAGATTTTGCCGCCATGCAAAGTAGCATGGCAAGCTTGTCCTGGGTTTTGGGTAACATTGGTATGGGGGCTTGAAGTAGAGCAGTTTCAGGGGAGAGGTCTAAATTATGTCCGCATGTTTGGGCAACAAGTGCTCCTACCATTTTCCAAAATGGGCGAATCGAGGGGCACGTCCACCATATGTGGTAAAAGGTGCCCTTCTCTCCACAGAGTCTCCAACACATATTTGATGTCGTGGGGTAGATGGAATGTAGTCTGGAGGGAACCAAGTACCACCTGGTGTAGACCTTATAGCACGTTTCCCTGAGTGCCACACTAATAGAAGCTTTAGCTATGCGCATTCTGATTTCTTCCCATAGATCATCTTCCAACGGATGGGAGAGATCTGATTCCCAGGCTAGTTCATGTGGTTTGCGGTCAGGGGGATCTGGGGTCAGAATAGAGTTGTATATTGTTGAGATGTTCCCTTTTTTGCCAATTGAAAGTAAGCACATATGTTCAAAGGAGGTCGGTGGTTTCAAAGGTGTATTTTTAAGCTGAGATTTGAGGAAGCTGAGAATTTGAATGTAATGGTAATGACACGAGGATGGCACACCAAGGCGCTCCTGAAAATCTCCAAACGATGTCGGTGCTGAACGGCCTTTGACATGGATGAATCTCGTGATGCCCTGAGATTGCCATGGGGCCGCTATTTTTCGCTCGCAGCCAGGGGGGAAGGCAGGGTGTCCCCAGATAGGTGTTAAGGGTGAGGGGTGTGAGGATAGATTGTAGGTACTGCGGAGTTTGTCCCACAGTCCCAGGGTGAATTTAATCGTAGGGATTGAGTAGGCCGAGGCTGGTCTGTAGGACCTGGGGAGCCATAGAAGAGAGTCGAGGGGGACGCCCTGATATATTGAATTCTCAATATCGACCCATTTTCTGTTCCCTTGGGGGGAATGCCAGGACACCATGTGATTAAGGTGACAGGCATTGAAATAAGCCTGAAGGTTAGGGTACCCCAATCCGCCTGAAGTAGCACTTTTAGTCAACAGAGTTCGTCTTAATCGAGATTTACGGTGAGCCCAAATAAATTTGTTGCACGATGATTGCAATGAAGCCAGAGTCACTCGGGGCACCATTATCGGAATGGTCTGAAATAGGTAAAGAATACGGGGAAGGAGATTCATTTTCAGGGCATTGATTCGTCCAATCCATGAAATGAATAACCTGTCCCATTTGTCCAGGTCTTGGGCGAGAGTTTTAATCATAGGGACATAATTAGCCTGGTATAGGTTGGTATAGGATCTAGTAATGAATATGCCGAGGTATTTGATAGCCGAAGGTCTCCAAAGAAAAGGGAAAGATGAAGTTAGAATCAAATGGGTTTGGGATGGGATATTAAATGCGAGGGCCTCAGATTTGGTGTGATTTATTTTATAACCAGAGAGGGTTCCATATAGGAGTAATTCTTTTTGTAGATTAGGAAGAGAAATCAAAGGGTTGGACAATGTCAGGAGCACGTCGTCTGCAAATAATGATATTTTGTATGATTTCTGCCCCACTGTAATCCCCCCGATGTCTGCATTAAGTCTAATACGGGCCGCGAGAGGTTCGATGCATAGAGCAAACAGTAGGGGCGAGAGAGGGCAGCCCTGACGAGTGCCATTTTTCAAACTAAATCGAGGTGAACTCAGTCCATTGGTCAGGACCATAGATGTAGGGTTGGAATAGAGGGCCTCTATTGCAGTGGTGAAATGGCCGTGGAGGCCAAACATTGATAAGGTAGAAAACAAAAAAGGCCAGGAAATGCGATCAAATGCTTTTTCGGCGTCTAGCGCCAAGGCAATCGCTGGTGTTTTTGTCGCGTTTATTTGGTGAATCAGATTAATGGTGCGTCTGGTGTTATCCGAGGCCTGCCGGCCAGGGATAAATCCCACTTGGTCAGGGTCTATTAATGATGGCAACACAGCATTCAGACGGGTTGCTAATATTTTGGCAAAAAGTTTGAGGTCGGTGTTTATCAAAGATATGGGTCTGTAATTTGTGCAATGCAAGGGATCTTTTCCGGGCTTCGGAATTACAATAATGCGGGATGTCGTAGAATCGGTATGAAAGGGCGCGCCTCGTAATATTTTATTATATAGGGAGACCATATGAGGGACGAGTTGAGGAGCGAAAGTCTTGTAATACACCATCGGATAGCCATCCGGGCCAGGGGCTTTGGATGGTTTCTGGGTTTTCAATGCCGCTTCAACTTCCTCAACAGAAATATCAGCATTGAGAGTAGAGTTAGTTGCTTCATCTATACGAGGAAGAGCGCATGAATCTAAATACTGTTGTGTCTGGTCAGCTTGTGCTAGGGGGTCGGACGGGGGGGTCAAGGTTATAGAGTTTCCTGTAATAGTCAAAAAAGACATTATTAATTTTTTTGGGGTCGTAGGTAATGTTGCCTGAAGGTTGTCTGATAGTATGTATGCATTGGTTGGCCTTTTTGGCGCGTAGTTGGTTAGCTAATAAAGTATGTGCCTTGTTACTTTTATCGTAAAACGATTGATTAGCCCACTGAAGCGAGCGCTCAATATTCTCCCCCAAGAGAGATTGTAGGTCATCTCGTGCTTTAGAAAGTTCGGCAAGAGTTTTTTTAGAAAATGTGCGTTTATGTTCCTGGTCCAACGTTGCAATCTTATCGGTTAATAGGGTGATTTGGTTTTCTCGGTTTCTCTTACGGTGGGATGCAAATTGGATAATGAATCCCCTGATGACCGCCTTATGGGCTTCCCATATAGTGGCTATACTGCAGTCACCCTCTACGTTAGTCGTGAAATATTCTTTAAGCTCTGTTTTAATCAAGTCCTGAAACTTAGGGATCTTTAATAGCGTCTCATTTAGTCTCCATGTCGGTCTACCGTCAGGTATGTCAAAAATGTCAAATGTCGCGGTTAAAGCCGCATGGTCAGTCCAGGTAAGTGGGACTATCGAAGAAAAGCGAGCGGTGCGGGAGAGAGGTGCACAACTCAAGAACAAATCGATACGGGAGTACACATCGTGCGGATTGGAGTAGAAAGTATAGTCCCTGGTGGTCGGGTTAAGAAATCGCCAGACGTCGAACAAACCAGCCTCGGCCATGCCCCTGTGTAATGCGGAGGAATTCAGGGTTTGACTACTACGCAAGGGTCCGGACCTGTCCATGCCCGTGAGAGCCATATTGAAATCTCCACCAACAAGTACTTTGCCCCGTCTATATGAGTAGAGGTCATAGAAAAACTTGCGAAAGAATTTGGATTGGGCCGTGTTTGGAGAGTACAAATTAGCCAAGGTAACCTCCTCGTGTCCGATTTTCCCCCTCACCATTACATAACGACCTTCATTGTCGTGTTTACAGTCTATGAGTTGGAAAGGAATGGACCCCCTTATTAAGATAGCCACCCCATGTTTTTTTGCTGTATGATTAGAATACCATGCCATAGGAAATTGTTTAGATGTCAGGGAGGGATGGGAATCCGATTTCAAGTGTGTCTTCTGTAAGAAAATCACGTCACCTTTTAATGTTTTGAGAGATCTGTGGAGATGAGAGCGTTTCTGGGGAGTGTTCAGCCCTTTAACGTTAATGGACAGGCATTTTAGCGGCATGTTTGAAACTGAAGAGGGAGTAATTCGCTGGAAATCCCTAGGGACCCAGACTATGTGTACTGCAATCGGGGTCTAAGAGAGAGGAAGGGGACAGAAGAAAGAGAAACAAAAAAGAATAAAGCAGACTTAGTATCCAGCAGGCAGGATACTCGGTTGCCAAGTTTGAGCTCTCAAAGAAAAGAAAGATGAGAGCCCACTGGTGGGATACAAATGCAATATAACAGACGAGGGTGATGACCCTCTACGCTAGTTAATAACTTTAATCCCTAAAATTCGGGGGAAGAGGTATCAAGATAGAGCACTGACGCCCCCCACCCGAAACCACTAATATACAGAATGGGCGGACCGTCTTGTAACAAACGAAGCTCTCTTTATACCTCAGGGGCGGTATATTCCCTAATATAGAGCACTATAACATGACTGATCATATAACAAATAGTATCAAATTAGTGATAACAATATAACAAGTGGTAAGATCGCCGGCCCGGCCGTCGGTCCGAGACATCCCACACGATAACGGGAAAGGATTCAATCCAGTATTCTCTCTATATGGCAATGTCTCCAAGCCGCCGACCAGCCCAGCGAGATAGCAACATAGCATTACATGAGGTATAAATGTCCGCCAGCAGGAATCTTCTAAAAAGAAAATAAATGGACATTAGCGTGTGGAGCGGGACCTACAACAAAGCTTACATAGCATTTGAGCAAGAATGAGAATAACATCGAGTATATTAAACGTTACTAAAACATTGAAATTAAACGAAAGGAACTTCATGTCTATGAGGTAGCAGCTGGAGACAGCTGCAGCTTTCGAAGCAATTTGTCTCCGTCATCAGGAGAGCGGATGGTGTGAATTTTGCCATCAATCTCCACAATGAGGCGGAAAGGGAATCCCCATCGATATTTATATCCATTGTCACGTAATGTGGAAGTAACAGCGCGTAAATCGCGTCGTTTAGCAATGGTCACCGGTGACAGGTCTTGATAGATCTGAAGCCGGGATTCTTCTAATAAGATTGAGGTTGAATTTCTACACGCCAACGTGATACTATTCTTAATCCTGAAGGACAGAAATCGGAGGATAACATCGCGGGGAGGTTCCGAGTCTTTCGGTTTAGGTCTCAGGGCGCGATGAGCTCTTTCTATCGAGATGTCAGTATTTGAAAGCGACGGGACCAGGTGTATAAACAAGCGTTGGAGGTATGGTTCCAGGTCGGAGGCAGTGATAGATTCAGGGACATTGCGGATACGCAAATTGTTCCGTCTTTCGCGATTTTCACTATCCTCGACTTTATCCTTAAGAAGTTCCAGTTCGCTGGATAGGTAACTCATGTCTTCACCTATTTGTTTGTGAAAATTTTGTTGGTGATCCACCCGTGTTTCCAGTGCGGTAGTGCGAGAGTCTAGTGTCGCCATATCAGATTTTAATTCTCCAATCGCTGTCTGGAGAGCTGTCGTAAATGAATTCTTAAGGTCTAGAATCATGCTCTGGAGGGATTGAATGTCCGCCTTAGTTGAGGGTGCGTCCGTCTGGTCCATGGTGGGTGTAGGCATCGGTGAGGATGGAGATGAAGCTTCTGACGGTTTTTCCCGGCGTGAGAAGTGTTGTGAGATATCTTGTGTAGCTCCTGATTTTTTTGCTCTGGTGTTCGCTCTGCTCATAATATCTGGTGAGCGGAGAACGTCCTTTTAAGGAGTGATAACAGGGATGGTCCACCTGGATGTTACGTATTCAACAGTTGGTCCGGGTGGGGGGGAAGTCAGGCATTCGTGAAATTACATCATTTATAGGACTTAGGTCCTATTAATCTGTGAAAGCAGTGAGAGGAGTTCACGGGAGAGCGTCCTGATTCACCATACACTTTTTTTGTGGTTGTATGGGATGTAGTGTAGGAGATATGAAACAGCAGCTGCGGAGGTGAGGTTTTAATTTAATTCCCTATTAAAATAGGAAGATCATTTCCCCACAGCTCCTGTAGGGGCAGCATAGGGCATATAAGATAAGATAGGCCTGTTCTGCCACCTCCAAGATGGCCGCCGTCAAAAGTGAGTGGAGTGCCCTTTTATGAATTTTCTCTGCTTTGCCCCCAGGCGTTTATTTAATATTGGGTGTCCCCAGGCCTCTCAGCGACCACCGCTCGCCCCCCCCGACCACCTCCGCGGTCCGCAGGTGTTGTGCAGTGGTGTAGCGCCTGAATTCCGTCAGGCGCCACATCCAATATGGCCGCCGCCACCGGAGCTCCTCGAGGTTATTCGGCTCCGGCCCCGCTCGTTCAGGGACACGTATCTGTGTCTCTGCAGTGTTGCTAAGGCCTCCTAGGTAAGGGGTATTTGGTGTGAAAGCGGGGAAGGCCGGGGAGCAGCGCTTTGGCGGCCGGGCAGCGGGTGACTCCGGGCGGGGATGATAGCAAATTTAGGCCCCGGCTTCAGCTCACTGGGAAGGCCACAACCCGCAAGCACTGGGCAAGCCCGTGCTCCGGCTCTGCAGCTCACTCCCAACGTGCCCCAGTCCACAGGGGCAATTGTGGGGTGGTGTGGGGAAAAGGCAGGTGGGGTAAAAGCTGTTTTTAAGGGTTATTTGATTTTAGTTCAGCAGGAGCTCTCTGAGTGTACTACCTCCCAGTCAGGCCTCAAGCCACGCCCCCCATTTGGGGATTAAATTTACAGAGGATTTATCATGGTCCTTGCATATCATGTCAGTGGTTGGGAAGGCTCAGCAGCGTCTTTTTTTCTTACGGAAGCTCCGAGCAGCAGGTTTGCAGCAATCAACTCTGGTTAATTTTTACTGCTGCGTGATTGAGAGCTTGCTGACCTACGCGATCACGGTATGGTATGGTAATGCCAAGTGTTCTGATCTTGTTGTCCTGGAGAGTGATCAAATCTGCAGAGAGGATCATTGGCCAATCCTTGCCTAGGTTGGCGGATGTACTCACTGCAAGGAGTCTGTTGAAGGCAATTAAGATGATTGAAGATGGAAGTCACCCATGTAATGTGTTTTTTTCCCTTCTGCCATCAGGGAGACGCTATAGGTGTTTAAGATGTCGTACCACTAGGTTGAGGAATAGCTTCTTCCCTTCTGTGATTGTTGGCTTGAATTCTCAACTTTGCTAAATTTGATGTGATATATTTTATTTGGTGTTTGATACGATACGAGAACTGCATGTAATTTCGCTATACATGTTCATGTATAGTGACAATAAATTTCTTCTTATCTTATCTTTCATTTATATAATTTACTAACTAAGCACTGTATTTGCAAATAAAGATTTTTCCATCTATGGGGGTCATTCCGAGTTGATCGCTCGCTGGCTAACATAGGAACATAGAATCTAAGGTTGAAAAAAGACAATTTTCCATCGAGTTCAACCTATTTGTGGTCTCCTATGCAGGATTATTTTGTATAAAATGTTGACTGAAGTTGCTGACTGCCGTTCCGATTAACCCCTCTTTTTTATAATAACCATAGTGCGTGACTATGCCCCGTAACCCTGGATATCGTTATCCATTAGGAATTTATCTAACTCATTCTTAAAGGTGTTGACTGAGTCTGCCATTACAACTCCCTCAGGCAGGGAATTCCAAACACGCATCGTCCTTACCGTAAAAAAGCCTTTACGCCGTATTGTGCGGAATCTCTTCTCCTCTAACCTGAGACAGTGTCCATGAGTTCTCTGTGTTGATCTAACCAAAAACAGGTCCTGCGCAAGATCTGTATATTGTCCCCTTATATATTTGTAAATGTTGATCATGTCCCCTCTTAATCTCCTCTTTTCCAGTGTAAACATGCCTAGTTTTGCAAGCTTTTCCTCATATTCCAGTGTCTCCATACCCTTAATTAGTTTGGTAGCCCGCCTCTGAACCTTTTCTAGCTCCAGGATATCCTTTTTGTAGTAAGGTGCCCAGAATTGTACACAGTATTCAAGGTGTGGCCTCACAAGTGATTTATATAATGGGAGTATAATACTCTCGTCCCTAGCATAAATTCCCCATTTTATGCATGCTAATATCTTATTAGCCTTCTTTGCTGCAGTCCTACTTTGGGTACTACTGTTTAGTTTGCTATCTATGAGGACACCTAAATCCTTTTCCAGTACAGAATCCCCTAATTTTACCCCATTTAGTAGGTAGGTGTTATTTTTGTTCTTGTTACCACAGTGCATTACCTTACACTTGTCTGTATTGAAGCGCATTCTCCATTTCGCTGCCCAAGCTTCTTATTTAACTAAGTCGTTCTGAAGCGACTCAGCATCCCCCTCCGCATTTATAACTTTACACAATTTGGTATCATCTGCAAAAATTTACACCATGCTCTCTAGACCTTCTGTTAGGTCGTTAATGAAAATATTGAACAATAGCGGTCCTAATACTGAGCCTTGCGGCACACCACTTAACACTTCAGTCCAATTTGAAAAAGATCCATTAACCACAACGCGCTGCTCCCTATTATCTAACCAGTTTTTGACCCAAGTGCATATTGTGCTTCCTAGCCCTGTTTCTTGTAGCTTGTAGATAAGTCTCATGTGTGGTACAGTGTCGAATGCTTTGGCAAAATCTAAAAAGATTACATCCACCTCTTTACCCTGATCTAGGTTTGCGCTTACTGTTTCATAAAAGCCAAGTAAGTTGGTTTGACAGGATTTGTCCTTCATAAACCCATGTTGATTCCTTTTAATGACCTTATTGACTTCAAGGAACTTCTGAATACTATCTCTTAGAATACCTTCCACTACTTTCCCCACTATAGATGTAAGACTAACTGGTCTATAATTACCTGGTTCAGCTTTACTTCCCTTTTTGAATATAGGCACTACTTCCGCTATACACCAGTCTTTGGGAACCATACCTGATATTACTGAATCCTTAAAGATCAAAAATAGCGGTTTTACAAGTTTAGAGTGAAGCTCCATTAAAACCCTTGGGTGAATACCATCGGGACCTGGTGACTTATTAATCTTTAAATGTTTTAATCGGCCACAGACTACTTTCTCGCTTAAATAAGTACCTATCAGTGGGATATTCTCATTATTGAGATTATGTGTTAGTCCCTGAATTGGGTCCTCTCTAGTAAATACTGTTGAAAAAAACTCATTTAGTGTGTCCGCTATGTCATTATCATTTTTGCTTAAGACTCCCAACTTGTCTTTTAAAGAGCCTATACTCTCCTTCTTTAATCTCTTGCTATTAATGTATTTAAAGAATTTTTTGGGATTCGCTTTGCTTTCCTTTGCTACTAGTTTTTCAGTTTCTACTGTACTTTAGCCGCTCTTATTTCCTTTTTGCGTATTTTGTTACATTCCTTATAGTGCTGAAATGACTCTGCTTCCCCGTCACATTTGTATTTTTTTTAAATGCTCGCCTTTTCTTGCCCATAAGCTCCTTTATCTTTTTGTTAAGCCACATCGGTTTATGATTTTTATTCCTTTTTTTGCTGCTCGTAGGAATAAATTTGAGAGTATTTTTTAGCTAGCAGGAATTTTAGTACCTCCCATTTCTCCGTAGTATTTTTTCCTAAAAACAAACCTTCCCACTCAATATCCCTGAAAAATACCCTCATCTTTTCAAAATTCGCTTTGCTAAAGTTTAGAGTCCTAGTTGAGCCAGTATAGGGCTGTTTATGAAAACTGATATTGAATGTGACCATATTGTGGTCGATGTTTCCTATGGGTTCCCCTACTATAATACCTGATACCAAATCCCCATTGTTTGTTAATACCAGGTCTAAGATTGCATTGTACCTAGTTGGTTCCCCAATTAGTTGAACTAAGTAGTTATCATTAAGTGTGTTTAAAAACATATTGCCCCTAGCAGTATCACATGAATCGTTTTTCCAGTTTATCTCTGGATAGTTAAAATCTCCCATCACTACTATGTCTCCTACTCCTGCTGCTCTTTCAATTTGCTTTAGTAACAATTCCTCATCAGATACATTGATACCAGGCGGCCTATAGCATACACGCAATACTAACTTTTTTATTCCTTTTCCCCCCGCATACAATTTCTACTTATAATGTCTCGACAGTGTCTACAGTCCCCTCCTGAATATCTTCCCGTATATCAGGTTTTAAAAACAGCTTTACGTAAAGACCCCCCCCACCCTTTTTATTTAGTCTGTGTCTCCTAAACAGTGTATAGCCCTCTAGATTGACTTTCCAATCATGAGATTCGTCCCACCAAGTCTCAGTAATGCCTATAATATCATACTGTTTGCTTGATGCAAGTATTTCTAGTTCGCCCTTTTTACCAGTAATGCTTCTAGCGTTTACCTACATACAACTAAGATAAGTATTTTCCCTTGCATTAGGGACATCTTTCGCCTTATGTAGCAATGATGACCTGTAATCGTCATTGGTTAGTGCTTTGGTAAAATCTCTTTTAGTACCCATGTTAGTAACCTTACCGCCTGCTCTTAACCTCCCCCCAACTTCTCCCCCATTTCGTTTACTACCGCCATCCCCACTATTCTCACTGCATGACCCGTAGTTTATAGCTAAACCCTCCCCCCAGGCTTCTAGTTTAAAATCTCCTCCAACCTTCTAACCATCCTTCCCCCCAGCACCGCTGCGCCCTCCTCAGTCAGGTGCAATCCGTCACGTAAAAGGGATGGCGCCTGACTGAGAAGTCCGCCCAATGTTCCAGGAACACAAACCCCTCTTTCCTGCACCAATCCCTAAGCCACACATTTACCTCCCTAATCTCCCTCTGCCTCCCTGGACTGGCGCGTGGCACGGGTAATATTTCTGAGGATATTACCTTAGATGTCCTTGCCTTAAGTTTCTTTCCTAAGTACTTATAGTCTTTCTTAAGGACATCCCACCTTCCGCTAACTTTGTCATTGGTGCCAACGTGCACCAAGACCGCCGGGTCTTTCCCAGCCTCTCCCAACAATCTATCTACCCGGTCCGCGATGTGCCGTACCCGAGCACCCGGGTACGGATCATCGCACGTTTTAGCAGCTGTGCAAACGCTATGCCCCCGCCCACTGGGGTGTGTATTTTAGCTTAGCAGAAGTGCGAATGCATGTGCAGCCGAGCTCTGCAAAAACAGTTTGTGCAGTTTCTGAGTAGCTCTGAACCTACTCAGCGCTTGTGATCACTTCAGCCTATTCGTGTCCGGATTTGACGTCATACACCCGCCCAGCAAACGCCCATCCCTGCCTACGTTTTTTCAGACACCCCTGCGTTTTTGCAAACCCTCCCTGAAAACGGTCAGTTGACACCCAGAAACGCCCCCTTTCTCTGTCAATCTTCTTGCGGCTGTCAGTGCGACTGAAAACTTAGCTAGAACCTGTGCACAACCACAACGGGCTTTGTACCCGTACGTTGCGCGTGCACATTGCAGGGCATACACATGCGCAGAAATGCCGTTTTTTAGCCTGATCGCAGCGCTGCGAACAACGGCAGCTAGCGATCAACTCAGAATGACACCCCATGTTTGTTAATGTTACAGCTAGACAAAATGGCCACCATCTTATACAAAATTCTGTTAATACATACACATAAGTGAACATACTGTATATAGAAAAAGCCCAATATTTTTTATATTTGCCCAGTTTACTAATGTAATTTATACATTTTCAGACAAAACGTCAAAACAAATACAGCAACCACTAAAGTACAATTCATTTTATTACTATTTTTAAGATAAAAACAAAACATACTTTTAATAAATACTTTTGTTCAGTTGCTATAGGTTTATTATTAGATTATTTTTAAATGTAAAACTTAGCAACGAACACACTAGCAAATAAAAGCATGAATAAACCCAGACCCCCTCCCCTAAAATTAAAATAAAAACCTAAACCTTAAAATATGATCACTATACAGTATATATTTAGTATGCCAGTCTGTCAAAGTTGACAGGCAGCATTGATAAATATTTCCATTTTGAAATCTGTAGCATAGTACTGTAAATATACCCCTATAATGTGTGTGTGTGTGTGTGTGTGTGTATGTGTGTGTGTGTGTGTGTGTGTGTGTGTGTATATGCTTCTGTTAATAATGTTTAAATTCTCTCTCTAAACCAACCTACACACTCAGTCAATATGCTTTTAGTTTAAAAAATTCTCTAAGCATGGCCTTATTCTTGGGGCTTTTATCGCCATGGTGATGTCACCTTAAACGTTGTGTGAGAAGAGAAATACAGTAAATAACTAATATTTTCACAGAAAATATTCACTAAAACGTGTACAATAAAGATACATACCCCAAAAGTCTGCAGGGATACCACGGAAATTATTCATGGATTGAGGGCACAAAAAGCGTAAACTACTGTATGCCACTAGGCTTGGGTCAAAGCATTCAGGGCTGAGTAACTCCTTTTAGCTAGCCATATATTACTTTACCCACTTTGCTTGGTCTACAACTTGAGAACAGAGGGCTGTCTCTGTTCTGTTAGTTACATGCAAGATCAGCCCAATAATCATACCACCCCACAATAACTAGGGCAAAGGGTACTGTACAGCAATAGTATCTCATCATCTTTCTATTGAAATCTTACAACAGAGGTAAAAAACATCCCTTTATACAGACCCTTCAACATGGGTTGGGATTGATTTACCGGCGGTTGGGATGAGTTCAGAATACCGACACGGAAAGGTAAGTATACTTACCTTCCCTCCCTGGCCCTCTAACCCTCTCATTCTGTAAGAAAACCAGGGGAATTTTTGGGATGTTTGAAATGTGCGCAGGGCAGCTTTAACAAGTATAGATTGTCTAATGGGATGCCACCACACCCCACAGAAAACAGAAATTCAACACAAAAGGAAGACAATCTTTTCTCAGTATAAGCGCCCAATGTAAATATAAAGATGAAACTGAAATATACGTCCCTTAAGAGTATTCAGGATGGAAGTCCTCAGTAGTTCAGCAGAGGTTCTCAGTCAGTATGATTAATGTCCGTTCATAGTTACATGAAAAAGAACAAAACATACAATGTGTACTATTGTTTTTACAAGCTGTTCAAAGAAAGTCCTTTTATCCCATCAGATAGAGCAGGAAAGTGGTAGTATGAATAGGGGGTCTGTATGCAGTGCGTACCCCAACTCACACTAGGAAGAACGAATGTGTGCACATAAAGGTTTCTTTTGAAGCTCTTCACCCTTTCCGTGTGTCCTCCACCAAAAAGTATGCGTAGATAAGCATACCTAAACTCACATTAAAGTGAAGATGCGGTAAGTGTATAAAGGTATCTTTCATATATATTCCTATATCAAAGTGAAGATGCGTACCACACTCACAGAAAGAAATGTGGAGATGTTCCTATCAAGGTATCTTTTGGATCCACAGCTGTTTCGGGCCTCAAGATGCCAATAGGTATTTGAGCAGTTATAAATCCAAAAAGAAAAAATGGTGCCAATCAATCCATTTCTTGAAGGCTGGTTTTTTGAAAAGTTGCACAGTGCCCAAAATTGTCGACGCGTTTCGGCTCAGCAGGAGCCTTCCTCAAGACATGTGGGCACTGTGAAACCCCATGCTATTTATTTGGGCACTGGCCAATGAGGTAACAGGAAATGACCTCACAGGTGAATGACCAATTAGTGTATGAAATAATCAAAACGTTGATTCTTTCAACGTAAAAAACGTATTTATAAAAAAGAGATCCACATATTAACCAAAAAACTGCATACTCAATATATATTAAACTGATTATAGACATATAATTCCGGAACAGGACGAATCTAGAGGAAGTGCACCAATGTAAATAATCCCCCCGCCATTAGTGCCAGGAGAAGTGGTTCCACATGGCTGACAAACTTTTGTCAGTACACCACAAACTCCTCTGTACCATCGTGGCGCACACTTGCGTTCCATTGAACGGAAGTGCGTGCCGAAACCGGAAGTTACGTGGTGCCGCGATTTGCGTTCCACCACGCGCAAATATGCGTTCCACCGCGACTTCCTGGTTTAGAAGGGAAAATGAGCCGCTGATTCCAGCGGAGCCTGCTGCTACAAACATGACAGTGGATTACTAGAGGAAATTACTAACAGATCTTAAATTGCAATTATAGTAATATACACAACATTATTAACAATGGAAATGTGACATCAATATAATCTTCCCTTAGAATAATACAAAGAGATCAGACATAATAAATTATTTTGACACATATGAGAATTAAAGGATGTAGATGTTTTCTTCCTTTTTTCAGGGTGTAAACAAATCAGATGAAGTCCATAAAATTCAATCGAATCCACAGATGATCTTTTTAATATATGTCTAGTGTGATGAATTGTCTGGAAAGAAATTATGGGTCGGTAAACACAATATACACAAAAAGATAAACAAATCAACATTCAGAGAAACCACTTCAATTCAAAGTCCTTATTCAGGCCTAGTGGAAGGAGGGTTTTGTAAGAGTATATACAATTCATTTCCAGCTTTGCTAGTGCTTTAGCAATACTCCCACCTCTAATATTCCCCTTAATGGCCCTAATACCATAGAAAGCTTTAATATGCTCAACAGAGCTTTCGTGGGTCTCTTTAAAGTGACAAGATAACGCGTGTGTCTCTAAACCTTTTTTAATGTTTCTCAGATGTTCAGATAGACGGATTTTCAACTGTCTTGTGGTCCGACCAATATAAAACTTATCACACGAACACTGTATTGCATATATCACGTTTTTCGAATTACAGGTTATGAAGTCTTTTATCTTGACTTCATTTCCATTAATCTTTATTTTTTCAAACTTGCTGTTGCCTGTGTATTTAATATGCTTACACCCTTGGCAACAACCACAGCGGTGAAAACCATGAGATTTAGTTGCGGGACCTTTTGGTTTTATAGATAACATGCTAGATACTAGTTTGGTTTTTAAATTGGGTGCTTTTCTGTAAATATGTATTGGTTTGTCCGGAATAATAGTCCCAATAACTGGATCCTTTTTTAAAATGTTCCAGTGTTTTTTTATGATTTTTTCCATTCGTCTATGTTGTTTTGTGTATTCTGTTATAAATGCCCATTGGTAACACCCCTGATTTTTGTCTTCTTTGCATTTTTTCTTTAAAAGGTCCTCCCTGTTTATATCACCAAACTTGGTGATTTCTAAATTGATGTTATTCTCATCATAACCACATTCCTTGAACTTGGATTTCATTTCCTCTGCTTGTTTGACAAAAACCTCATGTTCTGTACAATTACGTCTCAGTCGGTTTATCTGACTCTTTGGTATAGAATTAAGCCAGCTGTCATGGTGACAGCTGGTCATAGGAATATAAGACCCAGAGTCGGTTGGCTTGGTGAAATTCATGGTGTGTAGTTTTCCCTCTTTGACGTAAATAGTGATATCCAAGAAATTAATACTACTAGTGCTGGTGGTGAAGGATAATCAAGCTATCCTTCACCACTAGTGAATTTCAAACAAGCAGAGGAAATGAAATCCAAGTTCAAGGAATGTGGTTATGATGAGAATAACATCAATTTAGAAATCACCAAGTTTGGTGATATAAACAGGGAGGACCTTTTAAAGAAAAAATGCAAAGAAGACAAAAATCAGGGGTGTTACCAATGGGCATTTATAACAGAATACACAAATCAACATAGACGAATGGAAAAAATCATAAAAAAACACTGGAACATTTTAAAAAAGGATCCAGTTATTGGGACTATTATTCCGGACAAACCAATACATATTTACAGAAAAGCACCCAATTTAAAAACCAAACTAGTATCTAGCATGTTATCTATAAAACCAAAAGGTCCCGCAACTAAATCTCATGGTTTTCACCGCTGTGGTTGTTGCCAAGGGTGTAAGCATATTAAATACACAGGCAACAGCAAGTTTGAAAAAATAAAGATTAATGGAAATGAAGTCAAGATAAAAGACTTCATAACCTGTAATTCGAAAAACGTGATATATGCAATACAGTGTTCGTGTGATAAGTTTTATATTGGTCGGACCACAAGACAGTTGAAAATCCGTCTATCTGAACATCTGAGAAACATTAAAAAAGGTTTAGAGACACACGCGTTATCTTGTCACTTTAAAGAGACCCACGAAAGCTCTGTTGAGCATATTAAAGCTTTCTATGGTATTAGGGCCATTAAGGGGAATATTAGAGGTGGGAGTATTGCTAAAGCACTAGCAAAGCTGGAAATGAATTGTATATACTCTTACAAAACCCTCCTTCCACTAGGCCTGAATAAGGACTTTGAATTGAAGTGGTTTCTCTGAATGTTGATTTGTTTATCTTTTTGTGTATATTGTGTTTACCGACCCATAATTTCTTTCCAGACAATTCATCACACTAGACATATATTAAAAAGATCATCTGTGGATTCGATTGAATTTTATGGACTTCATCTGATTTGTTTACACCCTGAAAAAAGGAAGAAAACATCTACATCCTTTAATTCTCATATGTGTCAAAATAATTTATTATGTCTGATCTCTTTGTATTATTCTAAGGGAAGATTATATTGATGTCACATTTCCATTGTTAATAATGTTGTGTATATTACTATATTTGCAATTTAAGATCTGTTAGTAATTTCCTCTAGTAATCCACTGTCATGTTTGTAGCAGCAGGCTCCGCTGGAATCAGCGGCTCATTTTCCCTTCTAAACCAGGAAGTCGCGGTGGAACGCATATTTGCGCGTGGTGGAACGCAAATCGCGGCACCACGTAACTTCCGGTTTCGGCACGCACTTCCGTTCAATGGAACGCAAGTGTGCGCCACGATGGTACAGAGGAGTTTGTGGTGTACTGACAAAAGTTTGTCAGCCATGTGGAACCACTTCTCCTGGCACTAATGGCGGGGGGATTATTTACATTGGTGCACTTCCTCTAGATTCGTCCTGTTCCGGAATTATATGTCTATAATCAGTTTAATATATATTGAGTATGCAGTTTTTTGGTTAATATGTGGATCTCTTTTTTATAAATACGTTTTTTACGTTGAAAGAATCAACGTTTTGATTATTTCATACACTAATTGGTCATTCACCTGTGAGGTCATTTCCTGTTACCTCATTGGCCAGTGCCCAAATAAATAGCATGGGGTTTCACAGTGCCCACATGTCTTGAGGAAGGCTCCTGCTGAGCCGAAACGCGTCGACAATTTTGGGCACTGTGCAACTTTTCAAAAAACCAGCCTTCAAGAAATGGATTGATTGGCACCATTTTTTCTTTTTGGATTTATAACTGCTCAAATACCTATTGGCATCTTGAGGCCCGAAACAGCTGTGGATCCAAAAGATACCTTGATAGGAACATCTCCACATTTCTTTCTGTGAGTGTGGTACGCATCTTCACTTTGATATAGGAATATATATGAAAGATACCTTTATACACTTACCGCATCTTCACTTTAATGTGAGTTTAGGTATGCTTATCTACGCATACTTTTTGGTGGAGGACACACGGAAAGGGTGAAGAGCTTCAAAAGAAACCTTTATGTGCACACATTCGTTCTTCCTAGTGTGAGTTGGGGTACGCACTGCATACAGCCTCTCATTCTGTAGCCTAAACCTAACCCTGCCCCACGCAGGCTAACCCTAACCCTACTCAGTGGTACCTAAACCCCCCTCCCTGCAGCTTTAACCTAAACCACCCCCCCTCACCCCCAAAACTTAACCCTCTCTGGGGGCTGCCTAAACCTAACTCCACCTCCCCGCAGCCTAAGTCTTTCAGCCCAATTGCGCGGCCCCGTGAGCATCGGATCGGATCCTCCAGATTGAATGTGCAGCACATTCAATCTGGTCTGACCCCGCAGGTGTGGCTGGGATCGCCCAAGATACATCGTATGCAAAAGGACAGTATACAATGTATCTTGGGCGATCCTGCCGCCCGGGAGGCTGCCAGGGTGATCGCCAGCGACATGCGAGATGGACATGTCACAGTAGTGTATGGGGCCCTTAACCTCCGAAAATAGGATTTTGGTTACCTACCGGTAAATCTTTTTCTCGTAGAGGATGCTGGAGTCCACATTAGTACTATGGGGTATAGACGGGTCCACCAGGAGCCATTGGCACTTTAAGAGTTTGAGAGTGTGGGCTGGCTCCTCCCTCTATGCCCCTCCTACCAGACTCTGCCCGAGGAGACAGACATCTTCGAGAGAAGGATTTAACACAGATAGTGGCGAGAGTCACACCAGCTCACACATACAAGGCACATCAAGCTATCTTAGCTTGAAAACTCAGCAACCGCTGAAACATTACTTACCAAGTAACAATGCAGTACCCAACTAAAACGAAGTTGTACTGAACCAAATAACCATAGCAGGAAAACGAAGCGCTGGGCAAGCGCCCAACATCCTCTACGGACTACGAGAAAAGGATTTACCGGTAGGTAACCAAAATCCTATTTTCTCTTACATCCTAGAGGATGCTGGGGTCCACATTAGCGCCATGGGGATGTACCAAAGCTCCCAGAACGGGAGGGAGAGCGCGGAGGCTCCTGCAGAACAGATTGACTGAACTTCAGATCATCAGAGGCCAAAGTATCGAACTTGTAGAACTTTGCAAACGTGTTCGACCCAGACCAAGTTGCAGCTCGGCAAAGTTGTAACGCCGAGACACCCCGGGCAGCCGCCCAGGGAGACCCCACCTTACGAGTAGAGTGGGCCTTGACAGACATAGGACACGGCAAGCCTGCCGTAGAATACGCATGCTGGATAGTGAACCTGATCCAGCGAGAGATAGAAGCAGGACACCCAATTTTCTTGGGATCATACAGGACAAACAGAGTCCGATTTTCTGATGAGTAGTCATCCTCACGTAGATTTTCAGAGCCCTTACAACATCCAAGAACTTTGATGAAATTGAGGAGTCAGTAGCCACTGGCACCACAATAGGTTGGTTGATATGAAATGCTGACACAACTTTCGGAAGAAACTGCTGACGTGTCCGGAGTTCAGCCCTATCTTCGTGGAAGATCAAGTATGGGCTTTCACAAGACAAAGCCCCCAACTCTGACACACGTCTAGCAGAAGCTAAGGCCAACAACGTGACAGCCTTCCATGTAAGAAATTTGACCTCAACCTCCTGTAGAGGCTCGAACCAGTCCGATTGGAGGAACTGCATCACCACGTTAAGGTCCCAAGGCCACGTAGGCGGTACAAAGGGAGGTTGGATGTGCAGAACTCCCTTCAAAAAGGTCTGAACCTCAGGGAGGGCAGCCAATTGTTTCTGGAAGAAAATTGATAGGGCCGAAATCTGGACCTTCACAGATCCCAACTTCAGGCCCATATCCACATCTGCTTGTAGGAAGAGGAGAAACCATCCCAGTTGATACTCCACCGCAGGAAATTTCTTGGACTCACACCAAGATACATATTTTTTCCAAATTCGATGGTAATGTTTAGACGTTACTCCTTTCCTAGCCTGTATCAGGGTAGGAATAACCTTGTTCGGAATGCCCTTTTGAGCTAGTATCAGGCGTTCAACCTCCATGCCATCAAACGTAGCCGCGGTAAGTCTTGATAGGCGAACGGCCCCTGCTGCAGCAGGTCCTCCCGAAGAGGAAGAGGCCTTGGCTCTTCTTGCAGTAGATCCAGAAGATCCGCGTACCAAGCCCTTCTTGGCCAGTCTGGAGCAATGAGGATCGCTTGAACCCTTGTTCTCCTTATGAGTTTTAGAACTCTTGGGATGAGTGGAAGTGGAGGAAACACGTACACTGACTGGAACACCCACGGAGTCACTAGGGCGTCCACCGCCATTGCTTGCGGGTCCCTCGACCTGGAACAATACCGCCGAAGCTTCTTGTTGAGACGAGAGGCCATTACGTTGATCTGTGGTACCCCCCAAAGATCTGTTACCTCCTTGATCACCTCCGGATGGAGACCCCACTCCCCTGGATGGAGATCGTGTCTGCTGAGGAAGTCCGCTTCTCAGTTGTCTACTCTCGGAATGAAGATTGCTGACAGCGCCAACGCGTGCTTTTCTGCCCAGAGGATGATTCTTGTTACCTCTGCCATTGAAGCTCTGCTCTTCATTCCGCCCTGTCAGTTTATGTAAGCCACTGTTGTCACATTGTCCGACTGCACTTGAATGGCCCGATTTCTCAGAAGATGGGCCGCTTGGAGAAGACCGTTGTAGACGGCTCTTAGTTCCAGAATGTTTATTGGCAGGCCGGCTTCCAGACTTGACCACCTTCCTTGGAAGGTCTCCCCTTGAGTGACTGTGCCCCAGCCCCGGAGACTTGCATCCGTGGTTAGAAGGATCCAGTCCTGAATCCCAAACCTGCGGCCCTCCAGAAGATGAAGTAATTGCAGCCAATTGCGTGAAACCTCCTGTACTGCAGAGCCTCGTAAGAGGCCACCATCTTCCCCAGAAGGCGAATGCACTGATGAACTGACACCCGGGCTGGCTTCAGGACATCCAGGACCATCGTTTGAATCACCAACGCCTTTTCCTCTGGGAGAAACACCCTCTGCACCTCCATGTCGAAGATCATTCCCAGAAAGGACAACCTCCTGGTTGGTTCCGAATGTGATTTTGGAAGATTCAGGATCCAACCATGTTCCCTGAGAAGCTGGGTCGTGAGTGCTATGGACCGTAATAGCTTCTCCTTGGACGATGCCTTTATCAACAGATCATCCAGATACGGAATTATGTTCACCCCTTGTCTGTGGAGGAGAATCATCATTTCCGCCATCACCTTGGTGAATACCCTCGGTACTGTGGAGAGGCCGAATGGGAGGGCCTGGAACTGAAAGTGACAGTCCAACAGTGCGATTCGAAGATAAGCTTGATATGGCAACCAAATCGGAATGTGGAAGTACGCATCCTTGATATCCAGGGATACTAGGAATTCCCCCTCCTCCAGACATGATATCACTGCCCTTAGAGACTCCATTTTGAACTTGAACTCCCTCATAAAGGGGTTTAGTGATTTTAAGTTTAGAATGGGCCTGACCAAATCATCCGGTTTCGGTACCACGAAAAGGTTCGAATAGTAACCCTTGTTTTACATATGAGGTGGTACTAGCACAATGACCTGTGCCTCCACCAACTTCTGGACGGCTTCTTGCAGGACAGCCCTGTCTGCCAGCTGAGCTGGCAAGCCTGATCTGAAAAATCGGTGAGGGAGATTTTGAAATTCCAGCCTGTACCCCTGGGACACAATATCTTGCACCCAGGGGTCCAGGCCGGACGACACCCAGAGATGACTGAAATGTCTGAGTCTCGCTCCCACAGGCCCCACCTCCGGGGCGTGCAGTCCACCGTCATGCGGAGGACTTTGCTGTACCTGAAGCAGGTTTCTGTTCCTGGGAATCTGCAGCCGCAGGTGTCTTGGACTTGGGCCGACCTCCCCGAAAGAAGGTGTTGGACGGCTTGGCCTTTCTGGGCTTGGTAGACCAAAAGGGCTGTGATGTAACTGAAGAAAAGGGTTTCTTCGGAGCAGGTGTAGCTTAGGGAAGAAAGGGTGACTTACCAGACGTAGCTGTAGAGATCCACGCATCTAACGCAACCCCAAAGAGAGCCTGACCTGTGTGGGGTAGGGTCTCCACACTTCTCCTGGATCCCGCGTCGGCAGACCACTGGCGCAATCACAGTCCTCGACGAGTATATACTGACATGGAAGAAATTCCCGCAGCCATGGAACCCAGGTCTTTCATGGATTCTACCAGAAATCCTGCCGAATCCTGAATGTTACGTAAAAACAATTCAACATCACATTTTTCCATAGTATCCAAGTCCTCAAGTAACGTGCCTGACCACTTTACTATAGCTGTAGCAATCCAAGCACTGGCAATAGTGGGATGTAGTATTGCCCCAGAAGCCGTGTACATGGATTTGAGCGTATTATCAATTTTTACGATCAGCCGACTCTTTCAAAGGGGTAGATCCTGGAACAGGTAAAACCACCTTTTTTGAGAGTCTGGATACTGACGCGTCAACAATAGGCAGGTTTTCCCATTTTTTCCTATCCTCTACCGGGAAACGCTACAAGAAACGCTACAAGAACCCTTTTAGGTACAGTATCTGGAATTTTTTATCCGGGTTTTCCCAAGCCTTTTTTAAAATAGGATTTTGGTACTTACCGGTAAATCGTTTTCTCCTAGTCCGTAGAGGATGCTGGGGACTCCAAAAGGACCATGGGGTATAGACGGGATCCGCAGGAGCCTGGGCACACTGAAAAGACAAACTGGGTGTGAACTGGCTCCTCCCTCTATGCCCCTCCTCCGGACCTCAGTTAGACTTTGTGCCCAGGACTGACCGGACACTCACTAGGGGAGCTCTCCTGAGTTTCTCTGGAAAAGGCTTTTGGTAGGTTTTTTATTTTCAGGGAGACCTGCTGGCTACAGGCTCCCTGCATCGTGGGAGTGAGGGGAGAGAAGCAGACCTACTTCTTCTTAGTTTAAGGGCTTTGCTTCTCGGCTACTGGACACCATTAGCTCCAGAGGGTTCGATCACTTGGTGCGCCTAGCTGCTTGTTCCTGGAGCCACGCCGTCACCCCCCTCACAGAAGCCAGAAGTCGGGTGAGTATGAGAAGAACAGAAGACTTCAGGGCGGCAGAAGACTTCAGTAACCAGGTACAGCGCAGCGGTAACGCTGCGCTCCATGCTCCAACACACACACTTCCTCCAGCACTCCCAGGGTGTAGGGCGCTGGGGGGGGGGACGCCCTGGGCAGCATGTTACTGAGGTTTGTAGGGCCGGCAGATGCTTGTTCGGTGCCTCTGCACCGTTTTCGGGACCCCGCCGGCATTTTCACGATTTTGAATTTGGCGGGCTGAAGCGTGCTGGGAGGGGGCGGAGCTTAGCCGTGCGGCTCACAGCCGCCATTTTCTCCTCACACGCGGCGTGCAGGAGACGCTGGTCCAGGACCTCCACAAGCTCCATTGAAGTAACGGGAAGCTTATCGGGGGGGGGGGGGCACAGTAGATGGTGCAGTTTGGTATTATTGAGGCAGCGCTAGTAAATATATTCGTTGGGGGGATATATGGGCGCTGGGGTGTGAGCTGGCATACTCCCTCTGCGTTTCTCTATCCAGGCTTCCTTGTGGGCCTAGCATTAAATAGCATTTAATTCCTTTGACGCAGGTAAGGTTAGCGAGGCTTTCTTATTTTCAGTGAAGTAAGCCTCCTCAACCTGCTCGGGTGTTGTATCAGCAATATTCAACACATCCCTAATAGCCTATATCATCAACTGCACCCAATTTGCAAGAGATGCTGCCCCCCGCAACACAACCCCGTCACCGTCTGTAGTATCAGAATCGGTATCATCCTGCATGATCTGTGCAAGAGTACGTTTATGTGAATATACAGCTTTATGTGAATATACAGGTGAGCCCTGATGTACCAGAACTGGGCCAGACTGCCATAGAGTTCTGTAAAGCCTGTGTTGCGGATTAATTTTGTGCAACCCTATTTGAAATCTGAGAAATCATAGATTTGATAGAGGATAACCACTCAGGCTCCCTTGCTGGAATCTGTGCTAAACCAGTGCAATCCTGATTACATGGAATGGGATCATCCTGAGAGGGCATATCCTCTGCAGCATATGACACAGAGTCCCTGGACATTGCTTAATGGAGACCACAGACACTCCACAGACACTTCACACACACACACACACACACACACACACACACACACACACACACACACACACACACACGAGGACAGAGTTTCACCCCCAAGAATGGCAAGAGAGACACAGAGATTGGAGCCAACCCACACACAGCGCTTTAAATATAAAGGGAGACCTCCTATCAGCGCTGACTGTGCACCTTAATAGGTTACACAGTCGTTTTGCAGCCTCCCCCCCCTTCTACAACCCCCTGGTACTGTGAGAGATAGCTGGATTTGCTTTGGAGGGACTTGCTCTTCCTGGACATCGCTGTGCAGGCAGGAAAATGGCGCTGAACGCTGCTGGGTCCGCTCTGAGAAGCTTCGCCCCCCAAATGGCGCTGTCTTCCCGCTCTTCCTAGGATTATACTGGCCTGAGGATTTATGATGGCTGAGATCATGGGACCCCGACAGGCTGTGTGACCAGTGTAGGGTCTAGGCGCTGGTTCAGGGTGCCCCTCACAGTACCGCACTATGTACCGCTGAGCCTCCGGAGCGCAGTTAATACTGCGCTCCTACCCTGATGCCGCCATCTTCACACCGGCCCCCCGCTTGCTAGGGGGGTCGGTGACTCACTCGCCACAATCTTCAGCTCTGTAAGGGGGTGGCGGCATGATGCTGGGGTGAGCGATCCCCTGTGGCGGGGAACGATCTATACCCTCAGGAGCTCAGTGTCCTGTCAGCGGAGATAGTGGCTCGGACCCCGCAGAGCGGACACTACTCCCCCCTTAGTCCCACGAAGCAGGGAGGCTGTTGCCAGCAGCCTCCATGTAAAATAATAAACTCTAAAATAAACTTTACTAGAGAAACTCTGGAGAGCTCCCCTAGCTGTGACCGGCTCCTCCGGGCACATTTCTAAACTGAGTCTGGTAGGAGGGGCATAGAAGGAGGAGCCAGCCACACTCTCAAACTCTTAAAGTACCAATGGCTCCTGGTGGACCCGTCTATACCCCATGGTACTAATGTGGACCCCAGCATCCTCTAGGACGTAAGAGAACCCCCCCACCCCCACCCCCCGTGACTTACCTCTCTGGTGTGGTGGTGTATGTTTGTTCGGGATCCCGGCTGTCAGTATTCCAGCTCCGGGCTGGAGACTTTGGCCCTCATTCCGAGTTGTTCGTTTGCTAGCTGCTTTTAGCAGCCATGCAAATGCTAAGCCGCCGCCCTCTGGGAGTGTATTTTAGCTTAGCAGAAGTGCGAACGAAAGGATAGCAGCGCGGCAACAAAAAAAGATTGTGCAGTTTCTGAGCAGCTCCAGACCTACTCAGCGCTTGCAATCACTTCAGACTATTTAGTTCCTGTTTTGACGTCATGAACACGCCCTGCGTTCAGCCAGCCACACCTGCGTTTCCCAAGGCATGCCTGCGTTTGTAACTGACACGCCTGCGTTTTTCCACACACTCCCAGAAAACGGTCAGTTACCTCCCAGAAACGCCCACTTCATGTCAATCACCCTGCGGCCAGCAGTGCGACTGAAAAGCTTCGCTAGACCTTGTGTGAAACTACTTCGGCTGTTGTGAAAGTACGTCGCGCGTGCGCATTGCGGTGCTTACGCATGCGCAGAAGTGCCGCTTTTTTGACTAAACGCTGCAAACGAAAACAGCTAGCGAACAGCTCAGAATTACCACCTTTATTTCAGACGCCGGTGTCAATATTCCGACTGGTGTAGGGCTTGTGATTGCTAGGATCCTGACCAGATCCCTCCAATATGACCCCTTCCATCAGGTACAAATTGCTCTGCTCCTGAACTTCCCATTTCATTTATGGTTGCAGTCACCTACGTTAAGAACACCCTTTTCATCAATTACTTACTTATGGGTGGTATTTATTAAAACTCGGTGAGAGATAAAATTGTGAGATATAGGGGTATATTCAATTAGGGTCGAAAGTTGCCGTCTGTCGAAAAGACGGCAGTTTTCGACTTTTTAAGGTCGAATCGTGATTCGACCTATTCAGTCCCTGCTATTTTTCAATCAAAGATTTTTATTATGAGTAATAGACAATGTTAACAATAAACAGTAATAAAACGAGCAACGATATAGTAAATGTGATATGAGTCAAATTTCACTAGACTCGTCATGAAGGGTGGAATGACAATAGAGGTTAATTTGTAGTCAGATGAGAGAAGCTCTCAAAGGGAAAAGAAGGGGAGAGAGAGAAAGTGGAAAAAGAAACGGAAGAGAAGAAAGGAAGAAAAAATTTAAATAAATTGAAAAATAAAAAATAAAAAGGTGTGTCTGCAGTTATTGTGGCTATCGTATCGTGAGAACTAGTCAGAATGAGAAGAGGGGGTTGTTGGGTGGATGAAATGGGGTTAGAAGAGGCAGAATGTAGGGGGAGGACTCCAATTCACCTCGGGTGATAGGGGGGGTAGAGAAGGAGGGGGAAAGGGAGATCAAATCAAATGCGCACAGTGGGATTTACAATCTAGCTAAGTCCCGGGAGGGGTGAGTTTTTATATCTGTACCAGGGAAGCCAAGTGGAATGGAATTTTTGGACTGTGTTGTGTTGGAGACTGGTGATGTATTCCATTTGTGCGATGAACCAGATCCTATTTGTTAATGCTTGACGGCTGGGGGCGTCTGGTGTTTTCCAGTTGCGTGCTATTTGGTATTTAGCTGCACATGATATATGGAGGATCAGTTTGTTTGAGTCTCTGGGCATCTGGTCCACGGGGGCGCAGAGGAGAAGATGGGTGGGTGAGAGAGGCTGTGGAAGGTCTAGTAACTGGGTGAGCAGGGCACGGACCATGGTCCAGTAACGTGTGATCACTGGGCAGGACCACCATGTGTGGAAGAACGTACCCACCTGACCACAGTTTCTCCAACAAAGGTTTGAGGTGCTGGGGAACATTTTATGTAGGCGGTCTGGGACCAGATACCACCTTGTATATATTTTGAACGAGTTCTCGCGGATGGCCACGCTGATGGAGCACTTCGAGACCGCGGCCCGGACAGTTTCCCACTCTTCGGCCTCGAGCTGTTTTCCCAAGTCAGTTTCCCAGGCCAACTCGTGGGGTTCAAGGGCGGGGGTTTCCGGGGACAAGATGGTTTTATAGAGAAGGGAGATGGTTCCTCTGTCAGTGGGATTATACAGGCAAAGCCTTTCGAAAGAAGAAGGGATTGGGAGTGGGAATAGGAGGTGCAGAGAGGAGATGTAGTGCCGTATTTGTAAGTATTGGTAGTGTAGGGAGTTGGGCAGGTCATATGTAGTCTGTAGATCCGAGAAAGATCTGATGGCGTGTTTCTCTGTAAAGTGGTGGATTCTGGTGACACCAGCTGAGATCCAAGGACGAGCCATAGCTGAGGATAAGCCTGGGGGGAATGCTGAGTTGTTCCAAATAGGGGTTAGGGGGGAGGGGTAGATAGGCAGTTTTAATTTTTTACTTAGGGTCTTCCAGTTTCCGAGCGTATCCGCTACAGTAGGTGTAGGGAGGCTAGTTTGGGGGTAGCTTTTGCTGTGGGCCCAAGGTAGATAGGAAACTGAAGAAATGCCGATTAAGTCGCTCTCCAGGTCGACCCATCGTTTGGTGCCTCTCGGCGCGTGCCAAGCCACCAATTGGCTCAGTTTGGTCGCAGCTAAATAGCGTTGAAGGATGGGGAGGCCTAGGCCACCCAGTTGGGGGTGTTTGGCCAGAATTTCTCGTCGAAGTCGAGGCTTTTTATGGTTCCAAATAAAGTCGCCTAGCGAGGATTGGAGAGAGCGGAGGGTGTGTGAGGGGATCTGAATTGGAAGCGTTTGGAATAAGTATAGGAGTTTGGGGAGTACATTCATTTTTATGGCGTTAATACGTCCGATCCAAGAGAGGTAATAAGGTTCCCATTGGCGAATGTCCCTGAGAATTGAGGTTATGAGTGGGGGGTAGTTGGCTCGGTAGAGAGAGTTGTATGATTTAGTTATGAGGACTCCTAGGTATTTAAGTGAGTGTTTACGCCATGAAAATTCGAAATTTGCCTGCAACAAAGTCTTTATGCGCTTGGGGATGTGTAAGGAAAGGGCTTCGGATTTTGACTGATTGATTTTATATCCAGAGAGGTTGCCGTATGTAGATAGCTCTCGAAATAAATTGGGGAGAGAGATGGTCGGGTTCGATAGTGTGAGAAGTATGTCGTCAGCGAATAAGGATATAGTGTAGTGAGTGCGGTTAACAGTGATCCCGGAGATATCCGGATTGGTTCTGATGTGGCACGCGAGGGGTTCGATAATCAATGCGAAGATGAGGGGGGATAAAGGGCAACCTTGTCTGGTTCCGTTGGAAATCGTGAAGGGATCTGATAGTAGGCCATTTGTATGTACTGAAGCCGAGGGGTTGTGGTACAAGGCTTGTATAGCCTGTAGGAATTTATCGCGGAAGCCGAAGTGTTGCAGGGTTTGTAGCATGAAGGGCCAGGAGACCCTGTCAAAGGCCTTCTCCGCGTCCAGAGCAAGCGCCAGGGATGGGATCTTATGGTGGTTAATATAGTGAATAACGTCGATCGTGCGTCTAGTGTTGTCAAGCGCTTGCCTGGACGGGACAAAGCCCACCTGGTCTGGGTGGATCAGTGAGGGAAGAATCGGGTTGAGCCTGTTAGCCAGAACTTTGGCGAAAATTTTGAGGTCTGTGTTCAGGAGTGAGATAGGTCGGTAGTTAGTGATTAGTTGGGGGTCTTTGTTCGGTTTCGGGATTACAGTGATAGTGGCCTTGGTGGTTTGAGAGTGGAAGGGGGAGCCCTCTAGTATTAGGTTAAATACCTTCGTGAGATGGGAGAGTAGCGAAGGTTGGAAGGTTTTGTAGTATGACATGGGAAAGCCATCTGGGCCAGGGGCTTTAGACGGTTTCTGAGATTTAATAGCGGAGGCAATTTCTTCCTCTGAGATAGGCTTGTCCAAGCCCGACGAGGTCTCTGGGTCTAAACGGGGTAGGTCACATGATGTCAGGTAGTCGGGAGTGGGCGGGTGGGTTTGGTCGGGAGTGGGCGGTCTATCTGGGAGATTATAAAGCCGTTCATAATAAGCTTTAAAAAGGGAATTGATAGTGGAGGGGTTATATTGGAGTGAGCCCTTGTCATCTTTGACCGCTGAGATGGCGGAATGTGCTTTTCGGGCTCTCAGTCTGTTGGCCAATAAGGTGTCAGCTTTGTTGCTCTTTTCATAGAATCTTTGTTTCAGCCAGCGGAGTGAGTGCTCGGTTTTTTCGGCCAGCAAAGCGTTCAGGGCCGCTCTGGCAGTGGTAAGTTGTGTGTAAAGGGGACGGGACGGCCGCTGTTTGTGTTGGGTTTCCAGGTTGTGGACCTCTTCTGTGAGGGAGGTCAGTTTTTGTTTGTGTTCTTTATTTCTATGTGAGGCGTAGCTAATGATGTGACCTCTGATGACGGCTTTGTGTGCTTCCCATATCAGTGGGGTGCAAGTGGAGTCAGTGATGTTCAAGGTAAAGTAGTCTGCAAGGGCAAGTCTGAGTTTTTCCTGAAATTGGGGAATTTTCAGTAGAGTTTCGTTTAAACGCCAGGCCGGTCGGGTTGTCGGGGTGTCAAGGAAATTAAAAGTGGCGGTGATGATGGAGTGGTCTGACCATGGGTTGGTGACGATGGATGAGTCGGATATGTGCTTGGAGGCCAGGGTACTGCAAAAGAAGAGGTCGATACGGGAGTAAGATTGGTGTGGACACGAGAAGAAGGTGTAGTCCTTGGACGTGGGGTTGAGAGCCCGCCAGACGTCAGTGAGACCGGATTCTCGTGTGTGTTTATTTAAAGCTCGGGATGATGGGTCACGGTGTGGGCGGGACTGGGGAGTGGACTTATCTAGTTGAGGGTCCGGGGCGGTATTAAAATCTCCACCTATTATTGTATAGCCTCTTCTAACTTTAGATAGTGCGGAGAAGAAGGAGTTGAAGAAAGACGCTTGCCCGGAATTAGGGGCGTAGACAGTGGCTATAGTGCATTCTAGGTGTCCGAGCCTACCCGTTAAAATGATGAACCGCCCATCTTTATCTGTATGTGAAGAACCCAACTCAAATGGGATTTTAGAGTTTACCAAAATGGCCACTCCATTGTGTTTGGTTTGGCTCGAGGAGTAGAAAGCCGTCGGGAATCGTTTAGAGGTGAGGGCTGGGTGTGACTGGAATTTAAAGTGTGTCTCCTGAATAAATACTATGTCTGCTTTGAGAGTGCGAAGAGATCGGAACAGGGAGGAACGCTTCTGGGGGGTGTTGAGGCCCTTGACGTTCAAGGATGCTATCAGCAGGGGCATTGTGGGTTGTGGTTAAGAGGAGGCAGTGAAGAGGAAGGGGAGGAGAAGGAGAGAGAAAAAGTCAAGAGGGTAGAGAGAAGGAGGTGAAAGGAGCGGGGGGAAGGAGAGAAAGGAAGAGAAGGAGAAAAAAAAAAAAAAAAAGAAAGGGGGGAGGTGGGAAGATCCGCGCTGAGGAACCTCACGACCAGCGAGGAGGAACCAGCACAGGAGTTAGGACCGGTTGGTCCAAGGTGGGGAAGCACCGGGTGATTACCGTACTCCCTCCTAGGAGGTAAGGTGGGGGGGGAGTGTGTTTATAAGTAGGAGTTCGACAACATGAACTCGTGTGTTGAACGGAGTGGATGAGGGATCATGGCCCTCCAGTGGTGGAGTTAGTCAGAGAGTGTGCTAGCATTGGCCTTAGGGGAAGAAGCATCAAAGGGAAGTGATGTAAAACAAACATATAAGCAGTAAATAACATAACGGTAACATTATTTAAGTAAGAGCAAAGTAAACAAGGTAGAGTCGTGTACTTCAGCCAGTTCCCTATTCGCTCCAGCGTATTTTCTTCAGAGGTCGGTTCACTCCCCATGGGGGTGATCTGAGTCATAGACCCGGGGATATCTAGTGTGATCAGGGCCTTGACTTAAAAATAGTCAGTTTGAGAATAAGGCAGGAGGATCTCATGGCACACTCGGGGCCAATCCATTGCGTTAAGCAATGTCTCAGTCCCTGCTATTTTTATTCAACAAGTCTGGGAATTCGACTTGTCAAATAGAACGTGAATCGGCGGTATAGCTGCCGATTCATGTACTTTTGAGTGAAACGGGGCCAAATTCGACAGGATTTGGCCCCGTTTCCGACCATCTCAGTCCAACATAAAAAAATGTCAGACTGAGATGAGGGACCTTAGAGGAGGAGAGGGGGGAGATTCGCGGGGAGAGCCGTGGGCAGACAGGGGAGAGCAGCGCTACAGCACAGCGCTGCAGGAGGATGTGTCACAGCCGCGCCGCTCACGGTAGCGTCCACCCGGCTCCAGCAAGTGAGATCACGCTTGCTGGAGCCAGGTGGACACTGCCGTGAGGTCTGGCAGCTGTGAGACATCCTTCTGCAGTGCTGCTCTCCTCCGTCTGCCTGCGGCTCCCCCCGCTGGTCTCCCCCCTCTTCTCCGCTCACAGGTCTCATCTCAATTCCACTTTTTTTAAAGTCGAATTAAGATGGGATTGAATAGGGGTTGTCGGATCCATTCCGACAAAAGGGCCGTACACACTGGCCGGTATATATCGGCCGTTCTCTTGAACGGCTGATATATCGCGGGACCGTCGACCAGTGTGTACGGCCGATACGTCTGTGAACTCCGTCGTTCACAGATGTATCGCGTCGGCCCCGCAGCACAGCCGACGGCCAATATATCTAGCGATATATTGGCGCGTCGCTGTGTGTGTACGGGGTGGTCGGCCGACTGCCCGTACACATGCTGCGGCAGCCGGCGGTAATTGACAGCTGAACTGGGCGGGCGTGTGTATGCTCAACACACTGCCCGATCCGTCCATAGATATATCTGCCGATCAATTGATCTGCAGATATATCTATTAGTGTGTACCCACCTAAAGGCATGTCGGAATGGATCCGACCCTAATTGATTATACCCCATAAAGTACTAGCCAATCAGCTTCTGCCTTATATTTTACAGGCTGTGTTTGAAAAAGACAGGATCTTTTTGGTTGGTAATTTACCTCTCACAATTTTATACCTCCTTAGTCCTACACAGGTAACTACAATCCTAAATTATGTGGGAAGTCCGTGAGAAGAGCATATTGCACCTGGTGGAAGGGGTCTGGTTATGGAGGCAGTGACATTTCTGTAGCAAGATAGGTATTTTGAGTAATCAAGACAAATTACTTCAAATGATACAAAGAAGCTCTACTGTATGTTATCGGTTAAAATCCTCCTACCCATAGAGTACTCTACTGAATACTGTACATTTTTACTAGCAGTAAACCTGTTTGTACAGTAGAACACATGATTAAAGGTGATTACAACAAATACTTTGCAAACAAAGACTAGCAAATGTTTCATCTTTATTTTTTCATCTTTATCAGGATGGAAAGTAGCTGTAAAACAAATATAAAATGTACATTCTTTCTACAGTTTCTCTGTTAATCAATAAATTACATACTGTAGGAACACTATATATATATATATATATATATATATATATATATACATACACACACACACACATATATATATATTTTTAAAAAAATCTAAAATCCATCAACCACATACATGTAACATAATATAGGGTGCTTTCTCGAAAATAAAGTAGATATATTTGGCTTAATAAACAAATTATTTAAATGCATTTCCAAGTGACTGTAACAGGGAATATAAACCATCATAAATGTTAACATAAAATATTGGTGTCACAGATATAGGATAAGCAAACACATAAGTTTTAAATCTAAAGTCAGATTTAAAACCATTGCACTAACTGTGTTCTGACCCATAGTAACCTGTGTTTAGCTTCATGAGTATGACTTGCACTAGTGCTCGGTGAACTTTGAAGAACGTATTTGTAGCTACAAACAATAAAAGGTACTGTATATTGTATAAATCTGTGCTTTTTTTATAATTAACATTTTCATCAATACTCATTTTTTACTAGAGGTAGACAATATATGGCGGGGAGAACATGCTGGGATTTATAGTTTAACACCCCTCACTGACTAGCTTTCTGTTACAGATAAGTAATCGTAAAGTAAAATCTAAAAATATACCACAAGCAACAAGCAGGGCATTGAAGTTGCAGGCAGATTACACTGGTCCTCAGCGAAGGTGAAATATGGCTGTGTGATGTTGCACTATTGCAATTCCCAACACTACAGTACTAGGATATACAAGGTAATCTAAAATCCCTTTTCACACTTTAACGGTTATTGTTGAACTTATTATTTAAAAGGGGTTTCCGGACTAAAACAGTAATAGTACAATATGGGGGAAATCGAATTGCAAGTGAAGTTCTTGTGCCCGTGAGTTAGCGCAGCAACAGCCGCACTTTACGGCTACCTGAAGGGCTGCGTACAAAACTGTGTGAACTGTGAATGGGGAGCGAGGGGTGCGAGATGCGGTACCGTTGCAGGCATTTCAACCCCGCTAGTAACTTGCATCTTTCACCTGTAAATTCATTGCCCCCTATGTGTTTAATAATTCATGGGTCTAAAATTTCAGAATCACTGGAATGTTAACACAAAACGATGCATTCTGAACAGGCACGCATTTACATTCCTTTGCTGACCAACAAGAAAAACTTGCCCACACAGAAGTTTAAAAGGATTATGAGATGGGATCAAATGTTTTTGGCTCTGGAACAATTGTCAGGATTTTTGAAAACAAGAGTGATATTACAGAACTAACACTGCACGTGGATATTGGTCTTGTGTTGTAACCTGCAGCAACCTCTCATTCTCAGCGGCAGTAGATAGGCCCAGAATACAGATTAGTAATCCAGCCACGGTTTGCGGTCAGGGGTTAAATGTAAAGTCAAGATTGTCACAGTTTCAACTCTGGTAGATCTCTAGGGGTGTCCTCTCCACTATCCTCTGGGCAGCTGAAACTGAGAGCGCTGGTTACAGGGTGAGTCCATGAGGTGGTTTCTGTGACATGACTGCAGGAAAGAAAGAAAGAAATGATGTTAATTACTGGGATAATACACAATTGTGTTCTATCATGTCACTGTGAACTTTAAAACGGTGATGCATTTAATTTTACATGTACCTACAGATGTGTCCTATTACATCATAGCTCCATGCACTACAAGTTGCGTTACACATAAGGCGTGAGTGCCGTGTGTCTTAGACGCACAGTAATGTAATAGGACGCACGAGCAGGTTCTGCTGATTAAAATGATGTGGCATGCCTATATTCTGTGTGTGATTGCGACTGTATTTGCATACAAAATGCTATGGCTTTTCAGATGCAGATAGAGTTGCAGTTACACACAGAATATAGGCATGCTGCATATCATTTAAACCTATCACATTACTGTGCGTCTAAGATGCATTTTCGCAGGAAAAAAACACAAAAAAAAAGACACTTGGCACTACCGAGTCAGGTCACAGCATGGCACAACTTCAAGGGCTGTTTAGCGTGACTGCAGCAAGGATGTAGGAGGACACATCTGTAATGCGTACATAGGCCTGGTTCAGAGATGTACCTTAGGGGGTAATTCCAAGTTGATCGCAGCAGGAATGTTGTTAGCAGTTGGGCAAAACCATGTGCACTGCAGGGGAGGCAGATATAACATGTGCAGAGAGAGTTAGATTTGGGTGAGTTATTTTGTTTCTGTTCAGGGTAAATACTGGCGGCTTTATTTTTACACTGCAAATTAGATTGCAGATTGAACACACCCCACCCAAATCTAACTCTCTCTGCACATGTTATATCTGTCCCCCCTGCAGTGCACATGGTTTTGCCCAACTGCTAACAAAATTCCTGCTGCGATCAACTTGGAATTACCCCCTAAGGTACATCTCTGAACCAGGCCTATGTACGCATTACAGATGTGTCCTCCTACATCCTTGCTGCAGTCACGCTAAACAGCTCTTGAAGTTGTGCCATGCTGCGATCAACTTGGAATTACCCCCTTAGTCCGTTGATTAACACACATCTCCAGTGTTTTGAGGTCTGTGCCTGTGCAGGACCTGTTCAATACTGCAGACAGTTCACCCAAACTTCTGCCTGACTGACCAACAGAGGCATTTGGGGAGCGTTCCTCGCCAGCATTCCCAGAAACGGGGGTGTGACGCCCCATTTTTCAAGAAGGGAGAGCCAAGGGTCTGCGTGTCATCACGCAGACTTCCTGGCCTCGCAGCCCACACTTCCTTCCGTCAGTCAGTGAGTAAGGTGGAGCTTATTCAGCTAGCCTACTGCGTGAGATGGTCACTGTGTTGGATCTTAGCTTGTGACATTGGTTGCAGTGCTGGGATCGCAGCTACATATGCAGGAGGTGTCTCTTCTACTAAGAAGTCTCATGCCCCTCCTGGAGATTGGACGGAAATACAATGCTACTTGCATACAGCATTGCATTTCCGAGCATTTCTGAATCAGACCCATAGATGTATTTACACTTATAGGAACTGAATGTAATGAGTTATAAACTTTTAATAAACACAATTCATAGTTTATCTATGGTCAGTTTTGCACAAATTAATCTACTGCCAACGTAGGTGCATGGCAGTTTTGGCTTTTGTGTATGCTCTGTCTGACCTACTGGTGGGTAAAATAGGAACACGAATGTTGGCAAATATTAAGAAGTGTAACTTTAAAGTTCTTCTGATAATTTAGGATTACTCAATTTATTAATTACAATTGTCCTTTTCTTTCCCTCACAAAATACTGCTTCCTGGAAACTCACTCATGTCTAAACGAAGTTATAAGAGTAAGGTGACATTGAGGATTTCATGTACTACATTTGTACTTTTAACCCTTTTTTAGTCCATTAGTAGAATTGTGTACTGTATATAACTGCTCTTTCACTACACAAAGGATGGGGGAATCAATTCTTGGCAGTGGAAGCAATTTGCCATTCTGAAATTATCTAACGCTGCTGCTGCACTCTCACTACACACAGGGCCGCTTCCGGGGCTTCTTGCGCCCCGGGCGGCGTGGCTTCATACAGGGGGCGTGGTCAGTTATGCCCCCTGTACTGTAGTAGGATGTGCGATGCGCGATGACGTCATCGCACACCGCTCGGCAAAGGTCCTCTCCACAAAGGAAAACTAGATGCTAAGCGTCTAGTTCCCTTCGTGGAGAGGACCTTTGCTGTGCGGTGCGCGATGACGTCAACGCGCACCGCACATCATTAAAGTAAAGGTCCTCTCCACGAAGGGAAACTAGACACGTAGCGTCTAGTTTCCCTTCACAAAGGTCAGCCGACGAAGGGAAACTAGATGCGTAGTGTCTAGTTTCCCTTCGCAGCGGGACAGCGGGCAGCGGCAGGCACAGCAGCAGCGGATCTTGCCATGGTGCGGCACCCTCTGGATGGCGGCGGAGCCCCGGGCAAAAGTCCTGCTTGCCCGTGGCAAGATCTGCTACTGACTACACAGCATCTTAGTACTCTAATCCTCCTGCCCTCCCTGCTCTGCCTCTGATTAATGCTTCTTCTCTATTCTGGTCATTTACTCCCATGCCCAACTCTAAGATTCTCCTACTGCACCCCTTCTCTCTGGCCAGGTCTGTAAGCTCTTGGACAAGGCCCTTTTCCCCTGGTTCCCATACTTGCATGATTTTTAACACCAGTGCTCCTTGTTGTTAGACTTCTTCAGTGACACTGGCACTGGGCCTATTTCAGGTTAAATCGCAATAAGCGATCCAACCGCAATTTCCAAGAAAAAAGATGCGGGTGCATTTTCTGCGGGTGGGGCGCAGAAAATGAGATCGCCTCTGCCTGTCAATCAGACAGAGCTGGTCGCGGGTTGGGGAGCAACGCTCCGTTTCCAGGGAGGAGACTGAGCACTGTGGGGGCGGATAAACGGGGGGCGGAGGTGGCCGAACGGGGGCGTGATCACAGCGGCTGCATGATGTCAAATGCAGCCGCCGTGATCACGAAGATGGTGCGAGTCTCCTGCAGCCGCAGCTAAGCTGAGCCGGCAGGAGGTTTCCACAGTTTCTGCTAACAAGCAGAAATTGTGAAGCGTTTGCAATTTCTGCTTGTTGAAGTAGGGGAGGCTCCGGTCAGCATGCTGGACGGCCCCCAGCATGCACTCCATAGGATAGCAAACTCTGCTAATTAGCAGAATTTGCTATCCTTACTGAATTTGGCCCAGACGATGGGTACAGAATCATTACAAGCTTACTGTAAGTCACCACTGCCTGCTGACTGTAACTAAAGGAGGCTGCCTTACCTACTCCCCTGTACTATGCGTGACGTGTGTAAGTCTATTCCTGAGCACACTCATTTCAAGATCAATGAGAGTGCAAATACATAAAAGATATGCTCCAGATGCAGCCATACATTCAGCTTTGCTACAGGACTTAAGAATTTGAGGTTTCTAACTTTTAGTAAATAGTGCTACTGCCATGTACCATTATCGTACACTCCCACTGTACCTTTTTGGCCTGGACAGTACTGTGTTTTATTGTCTGTACCAGCCAAAAGGGTATTTGTAGTGGGTGCAGTGTCTCCGTATTTCTATTGATTCATAGAGCAGCGCCGTGGGGACACACCCCCTTTCCTCATTTGTACCGGTTTCTAGCTGGGAGATGTTGGAGGGTATGCATTGTGTGTCATGATCACATTAACTAGCGTAATATACTCCTGTATTATTTTAAATCGTTCGAGTGGACTTAGACACAAGTGCCTTTGTATCCTATAACTAAAAGCTCTTGGGATTTTTGGGTACATCTCTTGATACTGATAACGTGCAATCACGGTTACTTTACTTTAGACACATGATTGCGTATTTGATAGCCTGCAATCTAAGCAACAATGTATCTCTTTAATTGAGGGGCACAGTGGAAAAGTAGCACATGCCACATCTTGTAAAGCTTCAAACGGGCAATGAAAACCCACCTGTTCATCAACGCGAATCTTTCCGCATAACCTAGTCTCGAGACCATTCTCCAAACCCACTACTTCATGCCTTGGCCATCTATGCCTCGCTTACTTCCTACCATCAGGCTGCCTTTCACTTGCTCGCATCTCATGTCACCTGTCTGTCTCCCCCCACCCCCTAGATTGTGAGCTCCTCGTAGCTGTGCCCTTTTCCCTCCTGTTCTCACAGCCCTCTTCTCTCACACTTCAATTACAGCTCTCTCCTACGTAGCGATTGTCTATACCTGCATCTCCTCTCGCTCATTACTGTTTATCTCTTTCAGTGGCTGCCTGCCCCTAGCAGTATGATGACTACTCCTTTGTATCCTGTCATCTCAGCTGTAGTGACTATCTATATCTGTATCCCCCGCCCCCCACATCAGATAAAGGTTACAACTGAATTATGACAGTGAAATTCCAGGAATCAGTCTCATCTAACTGTAGAAACAGGTTATATCAAAAATGCCGGAGGATATACAGTAGTTGCATATTTATTGATCTTGTTTATCCATCTCCTTTACATGCCATGCATATTGCTTAGGTGTGCAAGTTTCACACTTTATGTGTGGCATATTTATTCACGGAGGAGAAATGGTGCAAACTCCAGAGGGGGAAATACTCGACTACCTCAACATTATTTGGAATTAAATGCATAATATTCATTAACTATTTACAGCAGGGGTATGTCTTCCCTTACAGAACAAACCAAAGTTCACTGTTTAGCTGTGTTACAGATGTTTTCCTGTTTGATTATTCATGTACTCTGTAATTGGGCGCTGCGGAACCCTTGTGGCGCCATATAAATAAAGGATAATAATAATAATAATGTGCCCTCATACTGTACATCATTGCTGTAGATACTCCAAACAGCCCCTCTCGCCACGCCAAATCCCGTGACACTCTGCTAGCATCAGGCAACTTCTTTGCATGTTTTGGGGGAAAATCCATTTAAGTTGCAACACGATACAACATACAGTATCTGTGAGGGACTGAATCTCTGAATCTGTATATGCAGTGCTATGATGCAGTATAACTAAAGGCCCCAATACATTAGCGGCCCTGTTTCCCTGATGTGACAGCACCGATGATCAATGATCTGTAAGGGAAATTAAATGCGTTAAAAATCACAGATTTGCTGCTCTTGGCCATTTTCAGTTGGGATCGGGGAATCGGATTTGTAAACATGTTTAATATTCCCGGTACCCTGACCATTGGGGGACCGGCAAATAGTGGCAAATGTGTTTCTAATGTATGTGGGCCTGAAGATGTATTTTGGGGAGAAGAGACGCTCTGAGAGATGCACGGGATCTGGCAGCTCACTTGCACCAGGCATCTCCTGCTATTGAGGCCAGATATACTGTATGAGGACACATCTGCTGCTAAACAAGAATAAACACTTAACTGTACTGTGTACCCATGTATGGATTTGTAGGGGAAAAAAGCAAAAAGTAAACAAAAACAGCTAAAATACCATGCACTTACTTCTGTGCAAATAGTGCAAAGACACAAAGGGCCTGATTCAGATGTGGTTACTATCACTGTTACTATGGAAGATCCCCGGCCTCTTCCCTCCCCTAAATGGTAGTGACACGGCTCTGTTCTCAATCACTGACAGTCTGCTACCATCCTGCGTTGTAGGACCTCTGTTCGCACACGTACAGAATGGGTTTTGCGCATGTGCAAAGTACAGATAATCTGTACTTGCGGCACAGGGTGCACCACCAACCACAACTGAATTAGGCCCAAAGTTACCATAAAGATTAGGGATTGTGAATACAGTTATTCTCTTCTCTGTTTCTCACAGGTAAACGGAGTACAAACATAATCTCACATGCACACCATTATTTAGGAGTATAATCTATATGAAGGGAATCTACTACATCTTGTTTAGAAATCAGCAACAGCAGGAGAATGTCAAATGTGCTTCTTACCACTGGTAAACCACATTTAAAAAAAAAGAAAAAAGGATCCCTTTACCATGCTTGGCCATTGCCAAGAATACATCGAAAGGTTTGATGTTCTTAGCCGCAAGTCAATAAATGCAAAATGGGAAGTCTGGCTCACGTATAGAAAAGAATCCAGCAGGATCACTTCTTAGTCAAAGGCATAAAAACCCCAACAGATCACTGTGCAAAGTGCCACTAGTCCTTGACTAGGTTTGGCAAGAACCCTGATGACATTATAAATGAGGTTTCCTGCAGGAGGAACCCAGTCTGAGCCAAGAACGGTCTAAGCACTGTAATCTCTGGGAGATGCCATATTTAATTTGCAAAGAAATTAACTGGCCACCTGCTTGAAACAGATAAAAATAATTCTACTGTCTGTCAATGACATTAACCTGCTTGTTTTAAATAAGACAAGTCTATCGAAACTGTACTCCTTGCACTTTTCAGTACTAGGGTATTTCAGGTCTCTTGGCTAGAGTGCTTCCTGCATTTCTAGACTGATTTTGATGGATTTTTCTCTTATTGCTTGATTGAGCACTTTGCTTGGCTTCTCCATGTTCCTGACCTCAGCTCTTCTGAGATCCGTTATTGCACTTCATAATTCGTGACTAGCCTGACCCAATCTCTCCATACTGCTTCAATACCCCACAACCTTTAGTCACTAGGTTGATACACCAGGGGCAAATTCCGCGGGACACAACCTGCAGAACCTTGTTGTATACCAGGGGTCCATTAGACTCCATGGGATCTATGTACTAAGCTTTGGCGACAGATGGATGGAAATAAAGTACCAACCAAACAGCTCCTAAATGCCATTTTCAAACACAGCCTGTAACATGGAAATTAGAACGGATTGGCTGGTACTTTTTCTCCGTCCAGTTTATCTCTCTCCAACGCTTAGTACATAGACCCTTTTGCTCAATAGAAGGAATCCACTATTCCCAGATTCTTCTAGGGAACAATTGTGACAGAGAAATCGTTAAGAGGTCTCCTGTCCAGGATGTTTTTATTTTTATTAATTATTGCCTCAATTATACATTTCACTATGGCACATACTATAACTGGTTAGTTTCTGAAAATATTTGTGGATGTCTTTAATCATGCACAATTGAGTTAATCTATTTTGCTGGGTCAGTAAATAGTATCCCACCTGCTTCTTCAGACATAAATCCTGAAAACATGACCTGGTGGGGATACTTGACGTATCCAGGCACAGCTACCAGCTCCACCTCCCTCCCTGGGCACAGGTACCAGCTCCCCCTCCCTTCCTGGGCACAGCTACCAACTCGCCCTCCCTCCCTGGGCACAGCTACCAGCTCCCCCTTCCTCCCTGGGAACAGTTACCATTGCCCTCCCCACCCCCATACTAGGCACCCCTGCCCTTCTCAGCAGGCAGGTCCTGCTGCTACCCACCAGCCAAACATGTACCTTAGGTGCTCTCTTTTACAGTCACAGATCCAGTCAGTGCTGTGCAAATGCATGCATTCAAGTGTCCTGCCGCCAGCACCAATTCTCTGTCTTTTGCTCTGCCCCCAACGCCGTTCGGCGCCTACATCACAGTAATTCCGGCAGACTGCACCCGTGACATGACCAGCCTTTCCTTAGTGGCACCCGCAGCTTGGAGCTACTGTAACAAACAGCTCAGCCAGTTGGGCTACTTGTCAAGCTGGGTGGCAGTGGACAGGGTAAGACCATATTTTGCCAACCCCTACTCTAGTGGATGCAAGGGGTGCCATTGCAATTCAACTTGAAGGCTTTGGGTGTCTGACTCAACTGCACCAAGGTCAAAAATGTATCTACCAAGTACATGGATTTGTCTGCTAAGCACTTTGCAGTATAATGTGAAATAGGGAGGAGATTTCTGTTTGCAGTTCAGGTTGATGTGGAACTTTAGAAGGGTAAGTATTATTATATGGTAAAGGGTGACCTAGGGCACATGTTTACCACATACCCTATACCCCTTATAGATACGCCAATGACTGTTGGGAATTACATAAACAACTGCTGCAGAGGCCAGAGGTAGCGGTATCTCTAGAAGCATTGGGCAGGAGAGCCCTTCAAAATGTTGCTATGGTGCCCACAAAGTTCTGGCCACACACCTGATGGTAAGTTAAGTGACTGACACAGAGACTCAAGCACCTCCCCTGATAAACAGCTGCATTGCACTAAAACACAAACACCCCACCACAAATACCCACAACACACAAAGGCCAGCAGCAGTAAAATATACTGCACCAAAACACAGAAACACATGCAGTGGATCCGGAAAGTATTAACAGCACTCCACTTTTTCAACATTTTGTTATGTTACTGCCTTATTCCAAAATGGAATAAATTAATTTTTCCCCTCAAAATTCTACACACAATGCCCCATAATGACAACGTGAAAAAAAAATTGTTTTTTTGTTGTTGAGATTTTGGCAAATTTATTAAAAATAAAACACTAAGAAATCACATGTCCATAAGTATTCACAGCCTTTGCCATGAAGCTCAAAATTGAGCTCAGGTGCATCCTGTTTCCTTGAGGTGTTCCTACAGCTTAATTGGAGTCCACCTGTGGTAAATTCAGTTGATTGGACATGATTTGGAAAGGCACACACCTGTCTATTTAAGATCCCACACTTGACAGTGCATGCCTGAGCACAAACCAAGTCAAAGGAATTGTCTGTAGACCTCCAAGACAGGATTGTCTCGAGGCACCAATCTGGGGAAGGGTACAAAAAAATATCTGCTGCTTTGAAGGTCCCAATGAGCACAGTGGCCTCCAACATCCGTAAATGGAAAAAGTTCGGAACCACCAGGACTCTTCCTAGAGCTGGCCGGCCATCTAAACTGAGCGATCAGGGAGAAGGGCCCTAGTCAAGGAGGTGACCAAGAACCCGATGGTCATTCTGTCAGAGCTACAGCATTCCTCGGTGGGGAGATGAGAACCTTTAAGGAGGACAACCATCTCTGCCACAATCCACCAATCAGGGCTATATGGTAGAGTGGCCAGACGAAAGCCACTCCTTAGTAAAAAGCACATGGCAGCCCGCCTGGAGTTTGCCAAAATGCACCCGAAGGATTCTCAGACTGTGAGAATCAAAACTCTCTGGTCTGATGAGACAAAGATTGAACTCTTTGGCGTGAATGCCAGGCGTCATGTTTGGAGGAAACCAGGCACCGCTCATCACCAGGTCAATACCATCCCTACACTGAAACATGGAGATGGCAGCATCATGCTGTGGGGATGTTTTTCAGCGGCAAGAACTGGGAGACTAGCCAGGATAGAGGGAAAGATGAATGCAGCAATGTACAGAGACATCTTGGATGAAAACCTGCTCCAGAGCGCTCTTGACCTCAGACTGGGGCGACGGTTCATCTTTCAGCAGGATAACGACCCTAAGCACACAGCCAAGATATCAAAGGAGTGGCTTCAGGATAACTCTGTGAATGTCCTTGAGTGGCCCAGCCAGAGCCCAGACTTGAAACCGATTGAACATCTCTGGAGAGATCTGAAAATGGCTGTGCACCGACGCTTCCCATCCAACCTGATAGAGCTTGGGAGGTGCTGCAAAGAGGAATGGGCCCAAAGATAGGTGTGGCAAGCTTGTGGGATCATATTCAAAAAGGCTTGAGGCTGTAACTGTTGTCAAAGGTGCATCAACAAAGTATTGAGCAAAGGCTGTGAATACTTATGTACATGTGATTTCTTTTATTTTTAAGAATTTAGCAAAAATCTCAAAAACACTTTTTTTTTATGTTGTCATTATGGGGTATTGTGTCTAAAATTTTGAGGGCAAACATGAATTTATTCCAGTTTGGAATAAGGCTGTAACATAACAAAATGTGGAAAAAGTGAAGGGCTGTGAATGCTTTCCGGATGCACTGTATAGGATCATCGTTAATAATAATACATTCACAAAGACCGTCAGAGTTGCTAGTATAACTCCAAGAGACTTTTACACATTTGTCAGTAACTAGGCAATAGATAAAACAGACAATAGCTAATAACATAAATTAATTTCCAATGCTGGTAGTGTTTTCTGAGTCATAAGGCAAGACATTGTTCTGGCTCTTGATAAACATGCAGAAAACATCTGGTCACAAGGTCTAAAAGAGGTTAATTCCTGAACAGTCAATTGCCCCAGTATATTTTTATCCCTGTGCATATAGCGTGGTTAAAGAGCTGTGACATACAGTAATCAGTACATTGAATAATCTCTGATTTAGCTGCTCTAGTAACGCTGCATCAACTACAGGACTGTGAAGCTTCAATATTTAAGAAGTATTCAGTTCCACAGTACAATCAAATATTCCAGAAGTTACCTCAAAGTGCTTATTTTATCAAATACCATTCCACGCTCACTGTCTACCCCATCTGAGTCACTCCTGTCTGCCCTTCACCTTTAGAATGTAAGCTCTCCTGAGCAGGGCCCTCTTCAGTCATGTGCCTTTCCTTGTCTTACGTAAACCATCTTCTATTCCATACTCCCTACGACGGCACCAGATCCCTTGGTTTTCTGCCACCCCGATACTTATATCAGTGTTATCTGCTGATGCAGCTATGTTTATATACCCTATACCTGCCGTATATTGTCTTAAACTGTAAGTAATTTTTTCCTCTGTTGCTTTTTTTTGTTTACTTAATCTGTCACTGGGCGCTGCAGATCCCTTGTGGAGCCATATAAATAAAGAACAGGGCCGGCTCCAGGCATGTTTTAATAGAGCGGCTGAACAGGGCGCCACATTAAATGGGCGCCACTATTCTCGCCGCCATATTGGAGCCTGGAGCCAGCAGCAGCGTTCATCCAGCGGCCGCCAGCTGTCTTGCAGCTTCCTGATGTGTAGAAAGGAGGTGGAGCCTTGGCAGTCTTTTGGCAGCGGCCCCCCCTCCTGATCATGTGCAGCGGCTTCACAGCGCAGAGAGTGAAGATGGCTCTGCGGCTGCGCTACATACACTATGCTGCGGGCAGGAGATCGGCGCTGACGGTGTGGCTTGTGGGGAAGGGTGAGGAGCCTAGGAGGGGGTGGATGGATTTGCAGTGGCGGCTGCTGATATTGTGCTGAGTGATCAACTTCAGTGACACTCACTGTGCTGACTTTGCAGTAAACAGCACTAACCAGCAAAGACAGCCAGCACAGTGAGTGTCACTGAAGTTGATCACTCAGCACACAGGTTCTCAAACTCGGTCCTCAGGACCCCACACGGTGCATGTTTTGCAGGTCTCCTCACAAAATCAAAGTGAAATAATTAGCTCCACCTGTGGACCTTTTAAAAAGTGTCAGTGAGTAATTAATACACCTGTGCACCTACTGGGTTACCTGCAAAACATGCACTGTGTGGGGTCCTGAGGACCGAGTTTGAGAACCCCTGACTCAGCACATAAATTACAGGCAGCATGACTCGAATTCCAGCGGCTGTACAGAGTGTCCGAAAAGTCAGTGGTCGAGATGCCGGTGTTCAGTATACAGACGCCGGCATCCCGATCACAGCAATGCCAACAGGGGTGCAGACTGTACCTTAACTTCCCTCCCCTACCCGTCTCACTCAGCAGCCTAACCCTAACCTCCCCCCAGTAGTGCCTAAACCTAACCCCCCTTTTCTCGCAGCCTAAACCTAACCCTCCCCCCTTAGTGCCTAACCCTACCTCTCTGCAACCTAACTCTAACTTCCCCTGAGTGTGCCTAAACCTAACCCCCCCCTCCCGCACGCTAAACCTGTGGTGGCAGTGCATACTTACCTTCAAGATCCTGACGGGATATCGTCGTCGGGATGCCAGCATCGGTGTTCTGGCAGCTGTTGGGATTCCGGAGTTGGTATTATGGCTGCTGGGATCCCGACATCCTGAACACATACCTGTGTAAGTGCTCTACATGGTGCAATGTGCATAGGGGGTTCTACCTGGTGCAAAGTGTATAACGTGCTCTATCTGGTGTAATGTGTATAACGTGCTTTACCTGGTGCAATGTGTATAACGTGCTCTACCTGGTACAATGTGTATAGGGGGTTCTACCTGGCACAAAGTGTATAACGTGCTCTACCTGCTGCAATGTGTATAAGTACTCTACCTGGTGCAATGTGTATAACATGCTCTACCTGGTGCAATGTATATAAGTGTTCTACCTGGCACATTGTGTATAGAGGGTTCTACCTGGTGCAATGTGTAGAATGTGCTCTACCCGGTGCAATGTGTAGAACGGGCTCTACCTGGCTCAGTGTGTATTGTAGGTTCTACCTGGTGCAATGTATATAAGCGGCACTACTGTGTGGTGTAATGTGAATTGGTAATATTTGTCCATGCCCCTAATTTTTCATGCAAGCCTTCGGCGCGCACTGTCACTTCTTTGTGTTATAGGTGGGAGAACACTAATTCACTTTCTGTCAAAGGGCACCAAAATGTCTAGTTACAGCTCTGGTGCAGAGTGTCCTGTATACTACATAGCCCAGTAGCATTGTCACCCCATCCTCCCCCTTCCAGCACTTTTGTAGTGTCCAAGTCGAGTCTCAGTTTTTATATTTGAATCAATAATAAGATTTATAAGAACCTTTATTCAGATGGGACCCAGAAAATGATAGGTAGGACCCCAATTTTTGGGGGGCTCAGTGCAGTGGCTGTGACGATGAGGGGGAGTGCTGTGGGCGGGTCAAAGCTAAACTATGTGCGCGCTATGCGGCATTTGCTGGGTGTGTATACCTGGCACTGCTGGGGGGGCATATCATGTTTATCTGGCACTGCTGGGGGGCATATCATGTTTATCTGGCACTGCTGGGAGACATATCATGTCTATCTGGCACTGCTGGGAGACATATCATGTCTATCTGGCACTGCCCTACTTGGGTCATTATGTGTATCTGGCACTATACTGGGGACATTATGTGTAAGGAACACCACTATGGCTATGTGTAAGGCTGCTAGCTGTGTGTGTAGAGGGGGTGTGAAAATATATTTATTTATAGTTTGATAATATGAACTTGTGAGGCCACGCCCAATTTTACAGGAGTGCGCGTGTGGGGGTGGGGGTGCTTTGAAATTTCCTCGCTCAGAGTGCTAGTAGGCCTGGAGCCGGCCCCGATAAAGGATAATAATAAGTAATCATACAGTATGGTTACATGCACTCTAGTAGTGCATGAAAATTAGCCACTGTAACAAGCTGCACGAGGTCTGCAAAGCAGGAATGATATAGGGGAATCCAGGACACAATAACTACAGCAGTTTTTCTGTTCCTGCATCCTGGGTCCTTCTGTATCTGCCCACTCTTGCATTGTACCTGACTTCAGTGCAGCTAAAGAAGAGAAAACTGCAACAGTGTGTAGAGACAGTCAGATTGAATCAGCTGCACTCCGAATCGCTGACAGATTATTGGAGTACTGTGGAGCTTAGTTTTACGAGTGAGGCATGATTGAAGTCTTATCTTGTAAGTCTGTTAGATACATACTGTGCAATAATTGGGCTGATCTGCCAATTCTCAGCTGGTCCAATTACAGATGTGTCCTCATATGCTGTGACTTCTGTCGCGCCAAACAGGCTCTATCTGAGTTCCAGCTCGAGGACAAATCGGCCATGCCAATTCTCTTTTTTTGCTCAAAATGTGCATCTTATTCGCGCAAATAAAACAACTGGAAGTGACATAACTACTTTGCTAGACTACACTGATCAATTAGATGTGCGACATTTGTGCATCTATGTGAAAACTGAATCTGTATACAAAGTGCTACAATGCAGGAACTGTGGCTGTTTCTCACGTCAAGTTCCACTGTGCATCATCCGTGACTTTGAACAGAGGGATCAAGGAGCTTATCACCCCATTTTTTGTAAAAATAAATTAGTCCAGTCTCTAATGCAGGAAAGATGGATTGCCGGTTATAATAGGGGGCTTTAAGTAGCATTGATTTAACCGTTAACAGAAAAGGAGGGAAAGCAGAGGTCCAATTACACAAAATGACTATTTTCGCAATAGTGACTATAATAGTTAATAAAGGAAGGATCCAGGATTTATTTAATCCAAGCAGAAAAATGTGCACATATAAGAGCAAGTGGATCTCTCTGTAGTTTCAAATAAAAAATGGAATTGATATAATTAACAACCTTGCCCCAAAATTTGTTGTATCTTAGGACAGAGCCAGAAATTATGAAAAAAGGTTGCAATAGGCGTCTGCATTTGAGGCAAATCCCAGACTCCTCTTGTATTATTCGGCTTCGCCGTACTTGGCAAATGTAAACGCGATTAAGAGTTTTAACATGAACCTCTTGTAACCACGAACAATGCAAATATCTCAGCGTCGAATAATCATGGTGCAGCAATGAAACTGAAAAATTAATAGAGGTTATATCACGTTCCCATGATTTTATTGTCTGTTTCCAGAGACTGACAGAAGAGTGTCTCATGAGTTCGGTGCGGATATATTTGGTTTTGTAATACCAAAAAAGTGAGTGCAATGAATCAGGGGAACCCGGATCCGACAATTTACCAATAATAGCTAGCATACATGAGTGTGCACATGAAAAATTGCAAGTCCTTGAAGAATTGCTTATGAGGAATCTGGTAGTCATCATGAAGAGCGTTAAAAGAATGTATAACACCACCGGGGTCAAAAACATCTCTGATTTTTGCAATGCCCTTATATCTCCATTGTAGAAAGATAGAGTTATTCAGCCCTGGAAAGAATAGGGGGTTACCCCACAGCGTAATATACTTAGTAGCAGTGTGAGAGTTTAAAGCAAGTTGATTTCAAAATTAGTTATGTATCATTAAAAAAAATATTATGCAAAATGTGAGAGGTGATAAGATAGTATAGTAAGGGTAATTCAGAGTTGATTACAGCAGCAAATTTGTTAGCAGTTGGGCACAGCCACGTGCACTGCAGGGGGGGGGGGGCAGATATAACATGTGCAGAGAGAGTTAGATTTGGGTGGGGTGTGTTCAAACTGAAATCTAAATTGCAGTGTAACAATAAAGCAGCCAGTATTTACCCTGTACAGAAACAAAATAACCCACCCAAATCTAACTCTTTCTGCAAATGTTATATCTGCACCCCTGCAGTGCACATGGGGGGGTAATTCCAAGTTGATCGCAGCAGGAATTTTTTTTTAGCAGTTGGGCAAAACCATGTGCACTGCAGGGGGGCAGATATAACATTTGCAGAGAGAGTTAGATTTGGGTGGGTTATTTTGTTTCTATGCAGGGTAAATACTGGCTGCTTTACTTTTACACTGCAATTTAGATTGCAGATTTAACTCACCACACCCAAATCTATCTCTCTCTGCACATGTTATATCTGCCTCCCCTGCAGTGCACATGGTTTTGCCCAACTGCTAGCAAAGTTCCTGCTGCGATCAACTCAGAATTACCCCCATGGTTTTGCCCAACTGCTAACAAATTTGCTGTTGCGATCAACTATGAATTACCCCCAAAAAGAGCTGAGTCAGAGACAGCATGAGCATACACATCTCTGTCCAAGAGCTAATCACTTATATACTGTATCTGAAAAATACTGCCTTGGTAGATACACCCACATCCAGGAGACCCAAACCACCTTCAATCCTTGGAAATTGCAGTTTAGCAACATATATGACCTCCTTGAAATAGAAAACACCAATCCTGCCACCACCAAGAGTTGGAATGGGCGATGCCATGCCCATAGTGGCTCTTGGGTTCGGCTGTACCAGGAAAATATACCTTTGAACCAGTATCTTATGGCCTTAGAAGGTCATGAGCTTTAAGGATCACAGAGTATCAGAACTAAAAATTAGGTTTTTTTATTTCAATCACTTCAAAGTTTACAGTTACAAAAGGTTACGAAGATGATAATAAGTATTAAAAGTTCACAAAAGTTACGTCAATTCCAACAAAATCAATGAGGAAAAACAAAGTTCAGATCTCCTGGATTTAATTCTGTTGCCAGATTCAATGAATCCCTCACTAAGTAAGTAATTGTGACTTAGTAACTAGAGGAGAGGGTTGTCCACATTGGGCAGCTTTAGGGCCAAGGTCAGGAAGAGATTTTCACACCTTCGTAGACATTGTGTCTTCTCTGGTTTGTATGCTTGACCCCCCTGCTGTATTGCAAACAATACTTTGTCCAAACAGATCCCTTGATCAATATCTCCACTGAGTAGAAACACACTCTTTGTATATGATGACATACTCCCAGGCAGTTATAAATTAATCATTATACAGATCATATTTTAGGTGTGAGTGGCTTCCCATCGTCACACCTCCCTCCTTAGACAGTTTTACCAATTACATTTTCCATGTAGAATATACAGATATGCCCTCTTACATCCTTGCTGCAGTCATGCTTAACAGCCCTCGAAGTTGCACCATGCCATGGCGGGACTGGGTAGCACAGAGCGTCTTTTTTTCTGCGTTTTGTCCTGCGAAAAGCATCTAAAAGGAGGCACAGGTAGCTTCTGCTGAATAAAATGATATGTGGCATGCCTACAGTGCCTTGCTAAAGTATTCACCCTACTTTGCAGTTTTCATGTTTTGTTGCCTCACAACCTAGAATTAAAATGGATTGTTTGAAGGTTTGCATCATCTCATTCACAGAACATGGCTACAACTTTGAAGATTTTTTTTTTTTTATTGTTAAGCAAACAACAAATAGGAAAAAATAACAGAAAATTTCAGCGTGCATAACTATTCACCCCCCTAAAGTCAGTACTTTGTAGAGCCATCTTTTGTGGCAATTACAGCTGCAAGTCGCTTTGGATAAGTCTCTATGAGCTTGCCACATCTTGCCACTGGGATTTTTGCCCATTCCTCAAGGCAAAACTGCTCCAGCTCCTTCATGTTGGACGGTTTCCATTTGTGAACAGCAATCTTCAAGTCTGACCACAGATTCTCAATTGGATTGAGATCTGGGCTTTGACTAGGCCAGTCCAACACATTTAAATTTTTTCCCCTTAAACCACTCGAGTGTTGCTTTAGCAGTATGCTTCGGGTCATTGTCTTGCTGTAAGGTGAACCTCCGTCCCAGTCTCAAATCACAAGCAGACTGAAACAGGTTTTGCTCGGAAATATCCCTGTATTTAGCACCAACACCCTTTCCCTCGACTCAAAACATTTTCCCAGTCATCCCCACAGCATGATGTTGACACCACCATGTTTCACTGTGGGGATGGTGTTCTTGGGTGATGGGATGTGTTGGGTGGCTGAAAAGTTAAATTTTAGTCTCATCTGACCAGAGCACCTTCCTCCATACATTTGGGGAGTCATCCACATGCCTTCTGGCAAACACTAAGTAATGGCTTTTTTCTGGCCACTCTTCCATAAAGCCCAGCTCTATTGAGTGTATGGCTTATTGTGTTCACATGCGCTAATACACCAGTCTCTGCTGTGGAACTCTGCAGCTCCTTCAGGGTTACCTTTGGTCTCTGTGCTGCCTCTCTGATTAATGCCCTCCTTGCCCGGTCTGTGAGTTTTGGTGGCCGGACCTATCTTCGCAGGTTTGTTGCAGTACCATGTTCTTTCCATTTGAAGATGAGGGATAAGATGGTGCTCCGGGGGATCATCAAAGATTTGGATATTTTTTTGTAACCCAACCCTGTCTTGTACTTCTCAACAACTTATTTGGAGAGCTCCTTGGTCTTCATGGTGTGATGCCTCTTGCTTAGTGGTGTTGCAGCCTCTGGGGCCTTTCAGAAAAGGTGTGTTTATACTGACAGATCATGTGACACTGAGATTGCACACAGGTGGACTTAATTTCACTAATTATGTGACTTCTGAAGGTAATTGGTTGCACCAGAACTTTTGAGGGGCTTCATAGCAAATGGGGTGAATACATATGCACTTGCCAATTTTCTTTTTTATATTAATTTTTCTCATTTCACTTCACCAACTTAGATTATTTTGTGCAGATCCATCACATAAAATTCAGAAATTCAGATAAAAAAATTAAAATAAAGTTACAGGTTGTAATGTAACAAAATAGGTAAAAAGCCAAGTGTGTGTGGGGGGGGGGGGGGAATACTTTAGCTTGGCACTATATATTCTGTGTAATTGCAGCTCTATCCATCCATTCGAAATGCAGAAGCTGCTTGTGTGTCCTATTACATTACTTTGTATCTAAGACGCTTTCATGGAAAAAACGCAAAAGAACATGCCCGGAGCTACCGATTCACACGGCACTTATGTGTTGTCTAACGCGACTTGTAATGAACGGAGCAAAGATGTAAGAGGACACATCTGTACATTGCTGTGACATATCATTTGAATAATACAATTCACAATTATGCCCATTCCGATATGAACATAGGGAACATTACACTCTTAATCAGAGCTATACTCCCCATAATGGACAAAGGTAGCATTTTCCAGGCATCCAGCATTTTGGCTCTTTGAGCAATTACAGGTGAAAAATGTAAACAATATGGGGAAGGGGGGGGGGGGGTAAATAAATGCGTGAAAGGGGGTAGGAATGATTTGCAAAGGCTCTGAGTACAGTGGAGCACAGAATGTGTTTCTATCGACAGAGGTGACTTTTACAATATGGAGGTCTGTATAACTGCAAAGCCATTTCCCTCTTCCTTTAGGAAATTCTACATGCAGTCTTTTACATTTCAGCACATTAACATCAATGTGGCCACCTCAACACACTCTCCTAGTGTGGCCTTTAGACTGGAAAAGCATTTATCTTCCCTGCAGAATCTCCATCTATTGTAGGTCAGATGTATAACATTTTCTTTCTAAGTTTTGTGATAAGCTTTTTGTGCTACTCAGTCTAAAAATCATGACACCAGAACGGTGATGTGCATGTGGAGGGGAGCAAGTGGAAGACTGCATACACCACGCAGCGCTGCAATCGATTAGACGAGGAGCAGTTTTCAGAGACTCCACAGCCACCAGACATCCTGAATAGTTGTGCCAATGGTAACAAGTATGCTACTTACATACTTAATGGAATGTAGTTTTATAAATTTGAACTGGAAAGGGATTTAGGCATAAATCACTGGTTAGACTGCATATTAAATATACACTGCAAGGCTCCTATCTATAAAACAGACATAGGAATACTTGATTCAGGCTATCTTATTGATAAAAGGAATAAAGCGGTTACATAATAATGGAGAATCTAGAAAAATATTAAGGATGAATTCAGTTTGCCATGATATTCCACAATGCCTGGCTACTCGCATCAGCCAATTATGGTAGTGCCGACAACCACACATCAATTTCATGTTGGGAATTTAAATCACCCTTTGGTTTGTTATGCATTGAAAAGGCGTAGAAATTTCTCATGAGTGGCGGCCCATTCTCCCTATTTATCAATCTGAAAATAACGGTCAGTGATCTTTGGTTATGTCAGCACGTGTGGTTAACCAGACAAGATAACTGCCATCAGAATGGGGTCATTCAGTGACCTGACAGTAGGTAGACCTTCACTACTACCTACATACACACTTATTAATATTTCAACAAAATAAGTAACATGAACCACAGGGGCTTCCAGGTTCATAAAAGAACAGAGAATACACTAGATTAAATGTATTTTCATCCCCAAAAAACTTTAGAAAGCTTAATTAATTGAAAAATACTTCTGACACAAAGGGGGTAATTCAGAGTTGATGACAGCAGCAAATTTGTTAGCAGCTGGGCAAAACCATATTGCACTGCTGGTGTGGCAGATATAACATTTGCAGAGACAGTTAGATTTGGGTAAGCTATTTTGTTTTTGTGCAGGGTAAATACTGTCTGCTTTATTTTTACACTGCAATTTATATTTCAGTTTAAACACACCCCACCCAAATCTAACTCTCTCTGCACATGTTATATCTGCCCCCCTGCAGTGCACATGGTTTTGCCCATCTGCTAACAAATTTGCTGCTGCGATCAACTCTGAATTAGGCCCCAAATGACATACAGGTTATGATTTGCAAATAATTTCAGAAATAAAATAAGAATGAGTTCAGAAATCCTAACCTATGAAAAAGACCTTAGGAGTTTCTGTTGTGGGAGGTTTACAAAGGCAAGATGTATGGAGCATTCTCAACTCATAGGTGTCCTCCAAGGAATGCACACTAAATTCAGTTAAATAGACATTTACAGTCAGGTCCATAAATATTGGGACATCAACACAATTCTCATATTTTGGGATCTATACACCACCACATTGGATTTTAAATGAAACAAACAAGATGTGCTTTAACTGCAGACTTTTCAAATTAATTTGAGGGTATTTACATCCAAATCAGGTGAACGGTGTAGGAATTACAACGGTTTCTATATGTGCCTCCCACTTTCTAAGGGACCAAAAGTAATTGGACAATCGACTCAAAAGCTATTTCATGGACAATATTGGGCTATTACCTCGTTATTTCATCATCAATTAAGCAAGTAAAAGGTCTGGAGTAGATTCCAGGTGTGACATTTGCATTTGGAATCTGTTGCTGTCGACTCTCAATATGAGATTTAAAGAGCTGCCACTATCAGTGAAGCAAGCCATCATTAGGCTGAAAAATCAAAACAAACCCATCAGAGAGATAGCAAAAACATTAGGTGTGGCCAAATCAACTGTTTGGAACATTTTTAAATAGAAAGAACGCAACGGAGAGCTCAGCAACACGAAAAGACCCGGAAGACCACGGAAAACAACTGTGGTGGATGACAGAAGAATTATTTCCCTGGAGAAGAAAAACCCCTTCACAACAGTTGCCAAGATCAAGAACACTCTCCAGGAGGTAGGTGTTTATGTGTCAAAGTCAACAATCAAGAGAAGACTTCACAAGAGTGAATACAGAGGATTCACCACAAGATGTAAACCATTGGTGAGCCACAAAAACAGGAAGACCAGATTAGAGTTTGCCAAACAACATCTAAAAAAGCCTTTACAGTTCTGGAACAACATCCTATGGACAGATGAGACAAAGATCAACTTGTACCAGAGTGATGGGAAGAGAAGAGTATGGAGAAGGAAAGGAACTGCTCATGATCCAAAACATACCACCTCATCAGTGAAGCATGGTGGTGGTAGTGTCATGGTGTGGGCATGTATGGCTGCCAATGGAACTGGTTCCCTTGTATTTATTGATAATGTGACTGCTGACAAAAGCAGCAGGATGAATTCTGAAGTGTTTCGGGCAATATTATCTGCTCATATTCAGTCAAATTTTTCAGAACTCATTGAACGTCGCTTCACAGTGCAGAAGGACAATGACCCGAAGCATACTGCGAAAGCAACCAAGGAGTTTTTTAAGGCAAATAAGTGCAATATTAGGCAATGGCCAAGTCAATTACCTGACCTGAATCCGATTGAGCATGCATTTCACTTGATGAAGACAAAACTAAAGGGAAAATGCCCCAAGAACAAGCAGGAACTGAAGACATTTGCAGTAGAGGCCTGGGAGAGCATCACCAGGGATGATACACAGCGTCTGGTGATGTCTATGTGTTCCAGACTTCAGGTTGGAATTGACTGTAAAGGATATGCAACAAATTATTAAAGAGTGAAAGTTTGATTTAGGATTGTTTAGTTTGTCCCATTACTTTTGGTCCCTTAACAAGTGGGAGGCACATATAGAAACCGTTGTAATTCCTACACTGTTCACCTGATTTGGATGTAAATACCCTCAAATTAAAGTGGAAAGTCTGCAGTTAAAGCACATCTTGTTTGTTTAATTTCAAATCCACTGTGGTGGTGTATAGAGCCCAAAATATGAGAATTGTGTCGATGTCCCAATTTTTATGGACCTGACTGTATATTCTTGCAGTAAACTGCTTCTTGACCCCCACCTTTAGAATAAATTCCTTCCATACCAAAGTTAATTGGATGGTTGAGGCCTACTTTGTTCTTGTAACACTGGGTTTACAAACCCAGTCAACATATCAAACAAGCAGGATCTACATAGAAGTTGCAACATAACCCCTAGCATAGTGATATATGACTGCCTGCTCTGCAGCGTGTAAAAATAGATTTTGGTACCTACCGGTAAATCCTTTTCTCGTAGTCCGTAGAGGATGCTGGGGTCCACATTAGTACCATGGGGTATAGACGTATCCCCCAGGAGCCATTGGCACTTTAAGAGTTTGAGAGTGTGGGCTGGCTCCTCCCTCTATGCCCCTCCTACCAGACTCAGTCTAGAAACTGTGCCCGAGGAGACAACATACTTCGAGAGAAGGACTTAACACAGATAGTGGTGAGATTCATACCAGCTCACACATACAAGGCACGTCAAGACAACTCGCTTGAACTACTCAGCAACAGCTGAAACATTACTTACCAAGTAACAATGCAGTACTCAACTAAAATGAAGTTGTACTGAACCAAATAACCACAGCAGGAAAACAAAGTGCTGGGCGGGCGCCCAGCATCCTCTACGGACTAGGAGAAAAGGATTAACCGGTAGGTATCAAAATACTATTTTCGCTTACGTCCTAGAGGATGCTAGGGTCCACATTAGTACCATGGGGATGTACCAAAGCTCCCAGAACGGGAGGGAGAGCGTAGAGGCTCCTGCAGAACTGATTGACTGAACTTCAGATCATCAGAAGCCAAAGTATCGAACTTGTAGAACTTTGCAAACATGTTCGACCCAGACCAAGTTGCAGCTCGGTAAAGTTGCCGAGCCACCCTGGGCAGCCGCCCAGGAAGACCCCACCTTACGAGTAGAGTGGGCCTTAACAGATTTTGGACACGGCAGTCCTGCCGTAGAATAAGCATGGAATAAGCGTGCTCTAGTGAACCTAATCCAGCGAGAAATAGTCTGCTTAGTAGCAGGACACCCAATTTTCTTGGGATCATATAGGACAAACAGAGTCCGACTTCCTGTGATGAGAAGTTCTCTTCACATAAATCTTCACAGCCCTCACGACATCCAAGGGACTTTGAAGTAATTGAGGAGTCAGTAACCACTGGCACCACAATAGGCTGGTTGATATGAAATGCCGACACAACCTTTGGAAGAAACTGCTGACGAGTCCGGAGCTCAGCTCTATCTTCATGGAAGATCAAGTAAGGGCTTTTGCATGATAAAGCCCCCAGCTCGGAGACACGTCTAGCAGAAGCTAAGTGACCACCTTCCATGTAAGAAATTTGAGCTTCACCTCCTGTAGAGGCTCAAACCAGTCCGACTGGAGGAATTGCAACACCACGTTAAGGTCCCATGGCTCCGTAGGCGGTACAAAGGGAGGTTGGATATGCAGAACTCCCTTCAAAATGGTCTGAACCTCAGGGAGGGCAGCCAACTGCTTCTGAAAGAAAATGGATAGGGCTGATATCTGGACCTTCACAGATCTCAACCTCAGACCCATATCCACTCTTGCTTGCAGAAAGAGGAGGTAACGTCCCAGTTGAAATTCCACCGCAGGAAACTTCTTGGACTCACACCAAGAAACATATTTCTTCCAAATACGATGGTAATGTTTTGACGTTACCCCTTTCCTAGCCTGTATGAGGGTAGGAATAACTTTCTTTGGAATACCTTTCCGAGTAAGAATCATGCAGTCAAACGTAGCCGCGGTAAGTCTTGATAGGCGAACGGCCCCTGCTGCAGCAGGTCCTCCCGAAGATAAAGAGGCCTCGGCTCTTCTTGCAGTAGATTCAGAAGGTCCGCGTACCAAGCCCTTCTTGGCCAATCTGGGACAATGAGGATCGCATGAACCCTTGTTCTCCTTATGAGCTTTAGGATTCTTGGGATGAGTGGGAGTGGTGGAAAAACGTACACTGACTGGAACACCCACGGAGACACCAGGGTGTCCACTGCCTGTGGGTCCCTCGATCTGGAACAATAACGCCGAAGCTTCTTGTTGAGGAAGTCTGCTTCCCAGTTGTCTACTCCCGGAATGAAGATGGCTGACAGCGCCAATGCATGTTTTTCTGTCCAGAGGAGTATTCTTGTCACCTCTGACATTGTCGCTCTGCTCTTCATTCCACCCTGTCGGTTTATGTAAGCCACTGTTGTTACGTTGTCCGACTGCACTTGGATGGCCCGATTTCTAAGAAGAGGGGCCGCCTGAAGAAGACCATTGTAGATGGCTCTTAGTTCCAGGATGTTGATGGGCAGGCCAGCTTCCAGGACCCAGTTCTGAATCCCGAACCTGCGGCCTTCTAGGAAGTGAGGCATTTGGAGCCACCAGAGGAGAGAAATCCTTGCCCTTGGCAACAGACAAATTATCTGATGCATGTGGAGGTGAGATCCTGACCACTTGTCCAGGAGGTCCAGTTAGAAGGGCCGAGCATGCAACCTCCCGTACTGGAGAGCCTCGTAGGAGGCCACCATCTTTCCCAATAGGCGAATGCATTGATGAACCGACACCCGGGGTGGCTTCAAGACATCCCGGACCATGAATTGGATCACCAACGCCTTGTCCTGCAGAAGAAACACCCGCTGCACTTCCGTATCCAGGATCATTCCCAGAAAAGACAATCTCTGGGTTGGTTCCAAATGTGACTTTGGAAAATTCAGTATCCACCCATGACTCTGGAGCAGTCGCATTGTTAGAACAATGGACTGCAGCAGCTTCTCTTGGACGATGCCTTTATCAGGAGATCGTCCAGATAAGGAATGATGTTCACACCCTGCTTGCGGAGTAGCATCATCATTTCCGCCATCACCTTGGTAAACACCCTCGGTGCTGTGGAGAGGCCGAATAGCAAGGCCTGGAACTGAAAATGATAGTCCAGCAATGCGATGCGGAGATAAGCCTGATGCGGCAGCCAAATCGGAATGTGAAGATGCGCATCCTTGATATCCAGTGATACCAGGAATTCTCCCTCTTCCAGACCTGATATCACCACCCTGAGAGACTCCATCTTGAACTTGAACTCCGTTAGAAAGGGGTTCAACGATTTTAGGTTCAGAATGGGCCTGACCGAACCATCCGGTTTCGGTACCACGAAAAAGGTTCGAATAATAACGAATAGTTCGAATAGTAATAGTAGTCAGCATGTGAGGTGGTACCGGCACAATAACTTGTGCCTCCACCAGCTTTTGGACAGCGTCTTGAAGCACTGTGCTGTCCTCCAACAGAGTTGGTAAGCCCGACTTGAAAAAACGATGAGGAGGGAGGCTTTGAAATTCCAGCCTGCATCCCTGAGACACAATCCCTGAGACACAATATCTACTACCCAGGGATCCAGGCCAGACGATACCCAGACATGACAGAACTGTCTGAGTCTCGCTCCCACAGGCCCCACCTTCGGGCCGTCCCGTCCACCGTCATGTGGAGGACTTTGGGGTACCTGAAGCAGGCTTTTATTCCTGGGAACCTGCAGTGGCAGGTTTCTTGGACTTAACCTTACCTCCCCTAAAGAAGGTATTGGATGATCTGGCCTTTCTAGGCTTGTTAGGCCGAAAGGACTGTTGCGCAGCTGAGGAGAAGGATTTCTTCGGAGCAGGTGCTGTTGAGGGAAGAAACAGAGACTTACCCGCTGTAGCGGTGGATAGCCACACGTCTAGAGCTTCCCCAAAGAGATCCTGACCTGTATAGGGTGGCGACTCCACACTTTTTCTGGATTCCACGTCGGCCGACCACTTGCGAAGCCACAGTCCCCGAAGAGCTGAAACAGACATGGAAGAAATTCCCGCAGCCATGGAACCCAGGTCTTTCATGGATTCTACCATAAAACCTGCAGAATCATGAATGTTGCGTAAATACAATGCAACGTCATCCCTATCCATCGTATCCAAATAATCAAGGTAGCCGACCACTTCACTATTGCCTTTGCAATCCATGCACTAGCAATAGTGGGACGTAATATGGCCCCCGAAACAGTGTACATTGATTTAAGAGTATTATCAATTTTCCTATCTGCCGGCTCCTTTAAGACGGTAAGATCCCGATACAGGTAAAACCACCTTTTTTGAGAGTCTGGACACAGATGCGTCAACAACTGGTGGGTTTTCCCACCGTTTCCTATCCTCCTCAGGGCAAGGAAAAGCTACCAGAATCCTCTTAGGGATCTGAAACTTTTCAGGGTTCACCCATGCTTTTTCAAATATCGCATTCAGCTCTTTTGACGCAGGGAAGGTTAGCGAGGCTTGCTTATTTTCATTGAAAAAAAGTCTCCCCAACCTGCTCAGGTGTGGTATCATTAACATTTAACACATCCCTGATAGCCTCTATCAACAATTGCACCCCCATTGCAAGAGATGCGGACCCCCGCAACACATCCCCATCACCATCTGTAGTGTCAGAATCGGTATCCGTGTCGTCTTGTGTTACCTGCACAAGTGCACATTTGTGGGGGTATATAGCGGGGTGTCCCGAGGTACCAGACCAGGGCCATACAGCCATAGAGGTCTGCAATACCTGGGATGCAGATTCATTACTGGCAACCCTGTCAGAAATCTGAGAAATCCAAGTCTTGATAGAGGAAAACCACTCTGGTTCCCTTGCTGGAATCTGTGCTAAACCAGTGCTAACCTGATTACATGGAATGGGATCATCCTGGGAGGATAAATCCTCTGCAGCATATGACACTGTATCCCTGGACATTGCTACAGGTGACCACCAAACACTCCACACACACACAGGTGGGGGTAGACAGAGTTTCCCCCCACAGAATGGCAAGAGAGAGACCGAGATTGGAGCCAACCCAAATCAGCGCTTTTTAGGAAGAAGAAACCCCTTATTAGCGCTGACTTGTGCTCCTTAATAGGACACACAGTCAATATAACAGCCTCCCCTCCATTCTACAACCCCCTGGTACCGTATACAGTAAGCTGGAGTTGCTGTGGAGGGACCAGTATCTTCCGTTCAGCTTTGCATGCAGGAAAATGGTGCTGGAACGCTGCAGGGTCCGCTCTGAGGAGAAGCTCCGCCCCCTTAATGGCGCTGTCTTCCCGCTCTTCAGAAGTTTAAACTGGCCTGAGGAGTTTTGCTGGCTGAGATCCCCGGACCCCAACAGGCTTGCTGACCAGTATGAGGGGTAAGCGCTGGACCAGGGTGCCCCTCACAGCACCGCACTATGTGCCTCTGGTACCATCCAGGAGCGCAGTTAATACCATGCTCCTTCCCCATTGCCGCCATCTTCACACCGGTCCCCCGCTTGCTAGGGGGGTCGGTGACTAACTCACCACTCACTTCAGCTCTATAAGGGGTCGGCAGCATGCTGCTGGGGCGAGCGCTTCCCCTGTGGCGGAGACCGTTCAGACCCCTCTGGAACTCATTGTCCAGTCAGCGGAGTCAGTGTCTCAGACTCCGCAGGGCGGACACTGCTCCTGTAAAAAACAGCCTCCTGTAAAAAAATAAACTCTAAATTAAACTTTTCCAGGAAAGCTCAGGAGAGCTCCCCTAGCTGTGACCAGCTCCTCCGGGCTCATTTTATAAACTGAGTCTGGTAGGAGGGGCATAAAGGGAGGAGCCAGCCCACTCTCAAACTCTTAAAATGCCAATGGCTCCTGGTGGACCCGTCTATACCCCATGGTACTAATGTGGACCCCAGCATCCTCTAGGACAGAGAAAACATCCTTAGATCTATGGATGTAGTGTCTCTTGTGTGAGGATGGTAAGGAAGACATGCCCTCTACACATGACCTCCTGCTGTTTATAGTAAACATACACTCTTTTACAACCTGAGAAAGGAGAGATAGGAGATCTGAAACACAGATCCCCGACTCAGTTCAGTTATTTGGAGTACAGAATTGCAATTGCCATACAGATTGAAAATAACATTTTCCATACAGAATATACATTGATGCAACATACATTTTTAGCAATACAATATTTTGGGATCAGATAATGTGACTGAACTTGACGGGTGACCATAGTATCTTGAAGGTTAATACAAATTGTCTAACAAAACTTTTATAACTAGTACTGTGGAGGAAGCATCCACTGTGACACTTTCACCATCAGAGGATCTTCTCTGAATGATCAAGCTGTGAAATTCCTGACTAGAAAAGGTGATAGAACCTATTAACACTGCACAACAAGGAAAGGTACAGTATCTGTAAATTTAACTATAAACAAATTACTATCTATTGAATTAATCTGATCACTGACGAGAAGACAGTAGCAATCACTCTCCTACCCCTGTGATGTTGAGAACTCTTACAAATGACCATGTTTACTATAGATGTGATGGATTTGGTCTGAGCTCCACTCACCAACTGGTGAAAGCACCTTAATCAGACCTGCAACTATAGATAACTGTACCTTATAAAGAAAGTGCATTAAGCATAAAAAAGCCTGATGGCACGTTGATAAGAACAAGATGTGCCTGTGTCTAAATATAAAATGATATGTAACTAAAAACAACATCTGAACAATATTACAATACTGTACTCCTTTAAAAAGAATAATTGTTAGCAAGCAGAAGTGAGAATGGCTTCATAGAAAGAAAAATGATTGAAAATTGAACTTATTCTACATTGACTTACAAGTTTTACTACACATAGAATAGGTAACATGCTGAGTTCTCATTATTTTCTAACGTAATCCAAACTTATAACATAAAAAGTAAATGACAAAGTTAGGTGTCTGCCTCCTCTGTCCACTTTATAATTAGGTTTAACTACACTTTTTATTGACTTGCGTATTCCCAAAAAGATTATCTCCTTGTCACTATCACTTTCTGCAGAGGTTTTAAGTTGGGTGATTGTGGACCACTGATCATTAAATCGCATGCTAACTCTTCCCTAGAGCAGAAAATAGATGACTGAATAGGCGTAAAAGCATTTTATATATGATTTGTTTTTAAACCACAGAAAAGCTATTAAAAATGTAATATTTTTATTAATTATTCATTGTAATGTAAGTAGATATAGAGCAGCTTTCCGTCAAAGTGACAGGTACCACACCCCCTTTCTACTGTGGCACGCCACCTTTAATATTAAATTATAGTGTTTGATATTAAGTTGATACAGTTTGATATCAAGCTGTATCAAAAGATAATTGCTTGGAAGTTGTAGCACGTCATAGAATTTCTGACAGATAAGCAGTGAGTTATTATGTTAAATACAGCACTGTTAATTTTAACATCAGTGCAGATACACATTATGACACAATAAAAAAGATTTCAAGTAACCAAAATGTTTATAGTCTGACATTCCAACGGCACATATTTCAGACCAGCATATGGATCAATGTAAGGATATATGATATCCTTTAAAAAGATTTCAAGTAACCAAAATGTTTATAGTCTGACATTCCAATGGCTCATATTTCAGACCAGCATATGGATCAATTTAAGGATATATGATATCCTTTAAAAAGATTGGAATGTGGGCACAAATACTGCAAGTCTGACATCCCAACGGCTAATATTTCAGGCCAGCATATGGAACAATTTAAGGATATCGAATATCCTTAAACTACATAGCCTTTTTATTTTTTATTTTACGAATTAAACAGCATTTAGAAAATTCTAATTTATATTATACAACAGTGCTGGAACATGTTCAGACATGATTCATATATGCATACATATATATGTGCAAAACAAGCTGTACTTTGACATTCTCACACGTTATTTTTTGCAAACATATGTAGAAACATAGCATATTTGGTTTTAAATTGAAGAATATTTAAAAAGCTTAACTGTATATTACAACATATATATCGTTGCATACAGGCCATATGTTACTGTGTGTTAAATAGCACTAAAAAGTTTATCTTTATTGTGGCCGATCGCTGAACTTTGATTGCAAGCAGACATGACCAGACTTGTCGGTATTACAGCGTGACATGTCCAGAACTGTATATTAACGAAAAAAGATTTACACCAAATACCACATATTACTGTGTATTAAACCGTTTATATCACTGCCTAACATAGATTACTGTGTATTAAACCGTTTATATCGCGGCATACAAGCCATATGTTACTGTGTATTAAACAGTGTGTATATCGCTGCATACAGACCATATATTACCGTGTATTACAGAGTGTATAGCACTGTATACATACCACATATTACATTGTATTACAACGAGTATAACGCTGCAAGCATACCACATATTACTGTGTATTAAACCGTTTATATCGCTGCATACAAGCCATATGTTACTGTGTATTAAACAGTGTGTATATCGCAGCATACAGAAAATATATTACTGTGTATTACAGAGTGTATAGCACTGTATACAGACCACATATTACTGGGTATTACAACGTGTATAACGCTGCAAGCATACCACATATTACTGTGTATTAAACCGTTTATATAGCTGAGCACCATATATTACATCGTGACATGTCCAGACCTCATACAGCTCGAGGACTGAAGGATCACCTCCCCATGTTTTAACAATGATCTAAGAACTAATGACCACAATGAGCCATGAGGCACTACATGCCTCTGTGGCATAACTAGTTAACAAATTCATGGGCAAATTGGATATGATCTAGGAACTAATGACCACAATGAACCATGAGGCACCACATGGCTCTGTGGCATAACTAGTTAACAAATTGATGGTCGAATATTAGAATTCTGCCTTTCCATTATCTAGGAACTAATGACCTCAATGAGCCATGAGGCACTACATGCCTCTGTGGCATAACTAGTTAACAAATTGATGGACGGCCGAATATTAGTTTCTGTTTATAACGATTAAAACATATCATTTAGAGTGTTACTTACCTTTTGATAAATTGGGCTGATCAATCCCTGATTAGTGAATACATACCAAAATGCTTACACAACCAATGAAGCAAAACTTTTTGTTAAATTGGGTTTGAACAGGGTTATCCCTGCTAAGTGAATACATACCAAGATGCTTACACAAACAATGATGCAAAACTTCAGCAGGGCATATATATATATATATATATATATATATATATATATATATATACATATACATATACTTGCCCCTGAGAATCGGGAAAAATAGCAAAACTATATAGATATTTTGATTTTATTACGAATTAAACAGCATTTAGAAAATTCTAATTTATATTATACAACAGCGGGGTAGCAAATATTTTAGTATACACTGTATCAGAACCCCATAGATTTTTAATTGTCCTTGAAATGACTTACCTTGAGCTTTGTTGCTGTAAAAACACAAATGACATGTTTAAAATAAGGTAATTTTCAGGCCTGTTTCCTATATGTATACATATATATTTACAATTTCTTTATTATTAAAATGTACCTTTTGGCTGCGCACGGCAGCTGCCATTATCTCTGCTCTACCAATATTGATAAGAATTCAGCCTTTCCATTATCTAGGAACTAATGTCCTCAAGCCATGAGGCACTACTTTGATATAACAAAATACTTACATCAACAATGAAGCAAAACACTTGCAGGGCATGCAGGTATGTGTAGTTCAACAACAGCTCGAGGACTGAAGGTAAACCTCCCCATGTTTTAAAGATGATCTAGGAACTAATGACCACAATGAGCCATGAGGCACTACAAGCCTCTGTGGCATAACTAGTTAACAAATTCATGGGCGAATTGGATATGATCTAGGAACTAATGACCATAATGAGCCATGAGGCACCACATGGCTCTGTGGCATAACTAGTTAACAAATTGATGGTCGAATATTAGAATTCTGCCTATCCATTATCTAGGAACTAATGACCTCAATGAGCCATGAGGCACTACATGCCTCTGTGGCATAACTAGTTAACAAATTGATATAGCAAAATGCTTACATCAACAATGTAGCAAAACTGTTGCAGAGCATGCTGGTATGTGTAGTTCAACAACAGCTCGAGAACTGAAGGTTCACCTCCCCATGTTTTAAAGATGATCTAGGAACTAATGACCACAATGAGCCATGAGGCACTACAAGCCTCTGTGGCATAACTAGTTAACAAATTCATGGGCGAATTGGATATGATCTAGGAACTAATGACCATAATGAGCCATGAGGCACCACATGGCTCTGTGGCATAACTAGTTAACAAATTGATGGTCGAATATTAGAATTCTGCCTATCCATTATCTAGGAACTAATGACCTCAATGAGCCATGAGGCACTACATGCCTCTGTGGCATAACTAGTTAACAAATTGATATAGCAAAATGCTTACATCAACAATGTAGCAAAACTGTTGCAGAGCATGCTGGTATGTGTAGTTCAACAACAGCTCGAGAACTGAAGGTTCACCTCCCCATGTTTTAAGGCTGATCTAGGAACTAATGACCACAATGAGCCATGAGGCACTACATGCCTCTGTGGTATAACTAGTTAACAAATTGATGGGCAAAATAATTTTTGGTCGACACGGGCTGCGTTCGGGTTGATACAGCTGTGATGTATCCACATAGTGGCAAACTGCTCTAATCAAGCTGGTAAAAATCCTCAGGTGCTGCGGGAGGGGGTTACTCTAGACAAGAAAAACAAAAGGGATTTTCCCACGCACTCTGCTGGCTGTTAGTAAGAAGAACTATATACTATGTAATAATAGAAAATGTAGAGCTCTTCGTTACATAGGTTTTGCAAAAGATATGATAAGCCTCCAGGCCACTTCACGGCTGCTCTATTACTGGAGGTCCCTAACTAAGCATAAGTCCAGGGCTTGGACCCCACAAAGTCGGCTCAGGCCCGACCACCCTAGGGCAGCACACCATTGAAATACTAAAGTGTTAATATGTGTTAAGAAAGAAGCAGAAGCTATAGGTTAGAAAGTGCTACAGAAATAAGGGTGTTAATAAAATACTCAAAAGAGTAATATTAGTGAAAAAATAGGAGTGTTACATAAGTGCTAAATAAATAATATGGCATGCTGCCCCAAGGTAGCCCAGTCACACCAGACCTGAGGTGACCAGTAGTATATGTGTATATACCAAAATCATAAAGTAAAGGATTACAGTAGCCGGAACTGCTTATTATCGGTTTTCATATGTATGCCAGTGTGAGAATACGGTATCTTATTTAAACGCTATATATTTATCATATATATTATGATTCTGGAACACATAATATTGGTGCAGATAGTTAGATTGCACATGATCACATAGTATTATTTGTTTAAAAATTATACCCAAATTATAGGATAAATATCCAGTGGAATTGCCCTGGGGATTATCACAACCTTGGGATGGTGATACATACTACCTATTATATAGCCTGTTCCCTAGAGTTGATTTGTTTTGTTTGTTTTTAATTCACATTCAATACCATTCATATATATCAATCCCATTAGTTTACCAAATTGCAATGTTACAGATGCGCTAATGCACTGTCCTAGCATAATTGGGCAAAACAACAATTCGCACAACCGTCGCTGAAACGGCGAACGAACAATTTGCAACGCCCTCGATCGGACATACCAGCCTAAAGAAGAATGCTAGTCTGTTGGCTATGTGGATACATCACGGCTGTATCAACCCGAACAAACACAGCCCGCGTCGACCAAAAATGATTTTGCCCATCAATTTGTTAACTAGTTATACCACGGAGGCATGTAGTTCCTCATGGCTCATTGTGGTCATTAGTTCCTAGATCAGCCTTAAAACATGGGGAGGTGAACCTTCAGTCCTCGAGCTGTTGTTGAACTACACATACCAGCATGCCCTGCAACAGTTTTGCTACATTGTTGATGTAAGCATTTTCCTATATCAATTTGTTAACTAGTTATGCCACAGAGGCATGTAGTGCCTCATGGCTCATTGAGGTCATTAGTTCCTAGATCATATCCAATTCGCCCATGAATTTGTTAACTAGTTATGCCACAGAGGCATGTAGTGCCTCGTGGCTCATTGTGGTTATTAGTTCCTAGATCATCTTTAAAACATGGGGAGGTGAACCTTCCGTCCTCGAGCTGTTGTTGAACTACACATAACTGCATGCCCTGCAACTGAAATGCTTCATTGTTGATGTAAGTATTTTGTTATATCAAAGTAGTGCCTCATGGCTTGAGGACATTAGTTCCTAGATAATGGAAAGGCTGAATTCTTATCAATATTGGTAGAGCAGAGATAATGGCAGCTGCCGTGCGCAGCCAAAAGGTACATTTTAATAATAAAGAAATTGTAAATATATATGTATACATATAGGAAACAGGCCTGAAAATTACCTTATTTTAAACATGTCATTTGTGTTATTACAGCAACAAAGCTCAAGGTAAGTCAATTCAAGGACAATTAAAAATCTATGGGGTTCTGATACAGTGTACTAAATACTAAAATATTTGCTACCCCGCTATTGTATAATATAAATTAGAATTTTCTAAATGCTGTTTAATTCGTAATAAAATCAAAATATCTATATAGTTTTGCTATTTTTCCCAATTCTCAGGGGCAAGTATATGTGTGTATATATATATATATATATATATATATTTATGCCCTGCTGAAGTTTTGCATCATTGTTTGTGTAAGCATCTTGGTATGTATTCACTAAGCAGGGATAACCCTGTTCAAACCCAATTTAACAAAAAGTTTTGCTTCATTGGTTGTGTAAGCATTTTGGTATGTATTCACTAAACATAACCCTGTTCAGCCCAATTTACCAAAAGGTAAGTAACCCTCTAAATGATATGTTTTGATCGTTATAAACAGAAACTAATATTCGGCTGCCCATCAATTTGTTAACTAGTTATGCCACAGAGGCATGTAGTGCCTCATGGCTCATTGAGGTCCTTAGTTCCTAGATAATGGAAAGGCAGAATTCTAATATTCGACCATCAATTTGTTAACTAGTTATGCCACAGAGCCATGTGGTGCCTCATGGCTCATTGTGGTCATTAGTTCCTAGATCACATCCAATTCGCCCATCAATTTGTTAACTAGTTATGCCACAGAGGCATGTAGTGCCTCATGGCTCATTGAGTTCATTAGTTCCTAGATAATGGAAAGGCAGAATTCTAATATTCGACCATCAATTTGTTAACTAGTTATGCCACAGAGCCATATGGTGCCTCATGACTCATTGTGGTCATTAGTTCCTAGATTATCTTTAAAACATGGGGAGGTGAACCTTCAGTCCTCGAGCTGTTGTTGAACTACACATACATGCATGCCCTGCAACTGTTTTGCTTCATTGTTGATGTAAGTATTTTGTTATATCAAAGTAGTGCCTCATAGCTTATTGAGGACATTAGTTCCTAGATAATGGAAAGGCTGAATTCTTATCAATATTGGTAGAGCAGAGATAATGGCAGCTGCCGTGCGCAGCCAAAAGGTACATTTTAATAATAAAGAAATTGTAAATATATATGTATACATATAGGAAACAGGCCTGAAAATTTTAAAACATGTCATTTGTGTTTTTACACCAACAAAGCTCAAGGTAAGTCAATTCAAGTACAATTAAAAATCTATGGGGTTTTGATACAGTGTATACTAAAATATTTGCTACCCCGCTGTTGTATAATATAAATTACAATTTTCTAAATGCTGTTTAATTCGTAATAAAATCAAAATATCTATATAGTTTTGCTATTTTTCCCGATTCTCAGGGACAAGTATATGTGTGTATATATATATATATATATATATATATATAAATTTATTTATGCCCTGCTGAAGTTTTGCATCATTGTTTGTGTAAGCATCTTGGTATGTATTCACTAAGCAGGGATAACCCTGTTCAAACCCAATTTAACAAAAAGTTTTGCTTCATTGGTTGTGTAAGCATTTTGGTATGTATTCACTAAACATAACCCTGTTCAGCCCAATTTACCAAAAGGTAAGTAACCCTCTAAATGATATGTTTTAATCGTTATAAACAGAAACTAATATTCGGTCGCCCATCAATTTGTTAACTAGTTATGCCACAGAGGCAAGTAGTGCCTCATGGCTCATTGAGGTCATTAGTTCCTGGATAATGGAAAGGCAGAATTCTAATATTCGACCATCAATTTGTTAACTAGTTATGCCACAGAGCCATGTGGTGCCTCATGGCTCATTGTGGTCATTAGTTCCTAGATCATATCCAATTCGCCCATGAATTTGTTAACTAGTTATGCCACAGAGGCACGTAGTGCCTCATGGCTCATTGTGGTCATTAGTTCTTAGATCATCGTTAAAACATGGGGAGGTGATCCTTCAGTCCTCGAGCTGTATGAGGTCTGGACATGTCACGATGTAATATATGGTGCTCAGCTATATAAACGGTTTAATACACAGTAATATGTGGTATGCTTGCAGCGTTATACACGTTGTAATACCCAGTAATATGTGGTCTGTATACAGTGCTATACACTCTGTAATACACAGTAATATATTTTCTGTATGCTGCGATATACACACTGTTTAATACACAGTAACATATGGCTTGTATGCAGCGATATAAACGGTTTAATACACAGTAATATGTGGTATGCTTGCAGCGTTATACTCATTGTAATACAATGTAATATGTGGTATGTATACAGTGCTATACACTCTGTAATACACGGTAATATATGGTCTGTATGCAGCGATATACACACTGTTTAATACACAGTAACATATGGCATGTATGCAGCTATATACACACTGTTTAATACACAGTAACATATGGCTTGTATGCCGCGATATAAACGGTTTAATACACAGTAATCTATGTTAGGCAGTGATATAAACGGTTTAATACACAGTAATATGTGGTATTTGGTGTAAATCTTTTTTTGTTAATATACAGTTCTGGACATGTCACGCTGTAATACCGACAAGTCTGGTCATGTCTGCTTGCAATCAAAGTTCAGCGATCGGCCACAATAAAGATAAACTTTTTAGTGCTATTTAACACACAGTAACATATGGCCTGTATGCAACGATATATATGTTGTAATATACAGTTAAGCTTTTTAAATATTCTTCAATTTAAAACCAAATATGCTATGTTTCTACATATGTTTGCAAAAAATAACGTGTGAGAATGTCAAAGTACAGCTTGTTTTGCACATATATATGTATGCATATATGAATCATGTCTGAACATGTTCCAGCACTGTTGTATAATATAAATTAGAATTTTCTAAATGCTGTTTAATTCGTAAAATAAAAAGTAAAAAGGCTATGTAGTTTAAGGATATTCGATATCCTTAAATTGTTCCATATGCTGGTCTGAAATATTAGCCGTTGGGATGTCAGACTTGCAGTATTTGTGCCCACATTCCAATCTTTTTAAAGGATATCATATATCCTTAAATTGATCCATATGCTGGTCTGAAATATGAGCCATTGGAATGTCAGACTATAAACATTTTGGTTACTTGAAATCTTTTTAAAGGATATCATATATCCTTACATTGATCCATATGCTGGTCTGAAATATGTGCCGTTGGAATGTCAGACTATAAACATTTTGGTTACTTGAAATCTTTTTTATTGTGTCATAATGTGTATCTGCACTGATGTTAAAATTAACAGTGCTGCATTTAACATAATAACTCACTGCTTATCTGTCAGAAATTCTATGACGTGCTACAACTTCAAAGCAATTATCTTTTGATACAGCTTGATATCAAGCTGTATCAACTTAATATCAAACACTATAATTTAATATTAAAGGGGGCGTACCACAGGAGAAAGTTGGTGTGGTACCTGTCACTTTGACGGAAAGCTGCTCTATATCTACTAATGTATATATTCTACTTAAAAAAAAAAATTTTATTCTTCAGAACTAAGATAAAAGCAACTTTGTGAAAGTGGCTTCAAAAATATCCTGGCGTTTTCAAATCCAATCTGTTCTCCTTCAACTCTAAGACTTCAATATCTGACTATGAAAGGTGATACGAAATAAAGCAATAGCAAAAAAGTATTTCCTTAAGTATACTTGAAAATTAAAGATTCAATTGGTTCCCTATCATTCTCATCTGTTTGATAAATCTCTAAAGATCTAATTACCTGTAAAGAAAACATAGGAATCCTGCAACATGCAGGAAAAATTAATTATGAGGTTAAAAGAGGAAAATTTTATTTCAAGTTTTATAAATCAAAGTTTAAGAAAGTGATTACTTGCTAATTACATGAGTAAAAGTGAGAGAAAACTATTTAGATGAGCTTTTATTCTTTTAAAAGGTAACTGAAGAACTATAAATATATACAATATAATGCCAGATATCAAGGTCAACATTTCATAAATTCTAATTTGCCCGATTGGACAAAGATTCTGAGGATGGCAGTGAGGAAATGATGGAACCGGAGGAGACTGTTTCCTCTAGCAACCAGAGGAGCGGTCGTCCTGGTACAGATGGGAAAAAAGTTAGTGTGGTACCTAGTAAGATTGTGGTGGTAGGGGATTCTATTATCAGGAGGACAAACAGGGCAATCTGCTACCGGAACCGTGATCGCCGTACAGTCTGTTGTCTTCCGGGTGCTCGGGTACAGCACATCGTGGACCGGGTAGATAGATTGTTGGGAGGGCCTGGTAAAGACCCGCCGGTCTTGGTGCATATTGGCACCAATGACAAAGTTAGTGGTAGGTGGGACGTCCTTAAGAAAGACAACAGGGAATTAGGCAAGAAACTTAAGGCAAGGACATCTAGGGTAATATTCTCTGAAATATTACCAGTGCCACGCGCTAGCCCAGGGAGGCAGAGGGAGATTAGGGAGGTAAATGTGTGGCTTAGAGACTGGTGTAGGAAGGAGGGGTTTGTGGTCTTGGAACACTGGGCGGACTTGTCAGTCAGGCGCCATCTTTTTTGTCGATAATGGATTGCGCCTGAATGAGAAGGTAGCTGCTTTGCTGGGGGGCAGGATGGTTAGAAGGTTGGAGGAGCTTTTAAACTAAGAGCCTGGGGGGAGGGTTTAGCTAGAAGCTATGGGTCAAACAGTGAGAACAGTAAGGATGGTGGTAGTGAACAATTTGGGGGTGGAGAAGGGGGGAGCAAAAGATCAGCTGGCAAGGACAAGGGTATTTGCATGGGTACTGGAACCGGAAATATTGACACGGTATTGCCAAAGATAATCCCAATTTATTACCTAATGATGAATATGGCCCAACAATACGGTATATAGAAAACTATGTCTATAGCATAAGGAAAGAGGTTTAGAAAGTCTTAATAGGTCAAATAGAGATAGTGGTGAGGAAGGCTGTATTAAGTATGATGGGGTGGAAAGGGAGGGAGGAGAAGAATAACAGTCGGTAAGGGTAATTCTAGAAAGGCACTTGCAAATATAGATAGGATACTATTAAAACAAATGGGCAAGGGACAGGCTAAGCTAAAATGTATGCTTGCTAATGCAAGAAGCCTATCAGGTAAAAATAAGATTTTAAACCTACCGGTAAATCTTTTTCTCCTAGTCCGTAGAGGATGCTGGGGACTCTGTAAGGACCATGGGGTATAGACGGGCTCCGCAGGAGACATGGGCACTCTAAAGACTTTTGATGAGTGTGCACTGGCTCCTCCCTCTATGCCCCTCCTCCAAACCTCAGTTAGAGAACTGTGCCCAGAGGAGACGGACAGTACGAGGAAAGGATTTTTGGTAATCTAAGGGCAAGATACATACCACACCATCCACACCATACAACTTGGACCATACGAACCAGTTAACAGTATGAAACAAAACAGCATCAGCCAGAGACTGATCAAAACTGTAACATAACCCTTATGTAAGCAATAACTATATACACGTCTTGCAGATTTTAGTCCGCACAGGGACGGGCGCCCAGCATCCTCTACGGACTAGGAGAAAAAGATTTACCGGTCGGTTTAAAATCTTATTTTCTCTTACGTCCTAGAGGATGCTGGGGACTCCGTAAGGACCATGGGGATTATACCAAAGCTCCAGACCGGGCGGGAGAGTGCGGATGACTCTGCAGCACCGATTGAGCAAACATGAGGTCCTCCTCAGCCAAGGTATCAAACTTGTAGAATTTAGCAAAAGTGTTTGAACCCGACCAAGTCGCCGCTCGGCAAAGCTGTAATGCCGATACGCCTCGGGCAGCCGCCCAAGAAGAGCCCACCTTCCTAGTGGAATGGGCCTTTTCTGAATTTGGTAACGGCAATCCAGCCGTAGAATGAGCCTGCTGAATCGTGTTACAGATCCAGCGGGCAATAGTCTGCTTAGAAGCAGGAGCGCCAAACTTGTTGGCTGCATACAGGACAAACAGTGCCTCTGTTTCCTAACCCAAGCTGTCCTGGCTACATACATTTTTAAAGCCCTGACTACATCAAGGGACTTGGAATCCTACAAGTCACCCGTAGCTACAGGCACCACAATAGGTTGGTTCATATGAAAAGATGAAACCACCTTAGGCAAAAATTGAGGACAAGTCCTCAATTCTGCTCTATCCACATGGAAAATCAGATAGGGGCTCTTGTGAGACAAAGCCGCCAATTCGGACACCCACCTTGCAGATGCCAAGGCCAACAACATGACCACCTTCCAAGTGAGAAATTTGAATTCAACTGTTTGAAGAGGTTCAAACCAGTGAGACTTTAGGAACTGTAACACCACGTTAAGGTCCCATGGTGCCACTGGGGGCACAAAAGGAGGCTAGATATGCAGCACTCCCTTTACGAAAGTCTGGACTTCTGGAAGAGAAGCCAATTCCTTCTGAAAGAAAATTGATACGGCCGAAATCTGTACCTTAATGGAGCCTAACTTTAGGCCCATATCCACTCCTGTCTGTAGAAAGTGGAGAAAACGGCCCAGATGGAAATCTTCAGTAGGAGCATTCTTGGCTTCACACCAAGACACATACAGATGCGGTGATAATGTTTCGCCGTCACCTCTGAGAATGCTGATTTTCATACAGGACTAAAAGCAATACTTTAAAAAGACATTTCATACACTTTAAATGAAGCCGCTGCGGCCGCTATACTTAATCCGCAACCTACGGACTTTTTACACCGTTAGCGTACAGAGTCCCGTACCGAGTACGGACTTTGCGTACAAACGCCGTGCTGGCTGTACAAAGTACACACCCAATGATACGTGAACCCTTAACAGCTATGCAATGCGATAATAATACACTTTAAACCCTAGCAGGGAAAGGAAGACACGACACCAGATTGTAATTAAACTACTTGGTTCCGACACCACAGCGTATTATTACTGAAAGGGGGTTACAAAAACAAAGCAATACAATACAAAAGAATAATGGCTACAGTCAATGATACATACTTGTTTGGATTTCGCCGCGCTACCCAGTCTGGTCCTCGGTCATCTAGATAGATAACTTTGTGAGTCTTGTGTGACCAGGCCTGCAGCAGGCATCTTTTATACAGTAGATCAAAACATAATACAATAGACACTGTGTGCTCTTCTTCCATTGGTTCGGGGGTGGGACATATCCTGTGCACCGGAGATCATTGGTCAGCTCAAGAAGTGGGCAATGGCTAGGACCTGAGATGTGGTTTCTGTTGTTTGCATCTGAGTTCCCGCCCCATGACCAGTTAAACCCATCACATTAATCATACATAAATCTGGTATTATTAATAACTTAATGTGGTAATATGTAATAATATTCTTATTCCCATCAGATTAATGTGTACGTGACTCTGAACAATATGATCCCACACATGATATGATTATCTATTTCCATCCTCAAGATATACATATATCCACATATATCTATATATATATATATATATAGGAAACCAAGGAATTGGGTGCTAGCGACCAATGGTGTCTATATTAAAGGAACGTAAAAAGATAGTATATATATATAAAAAAAGGGGGACTTATATATATAAAAAAACGTATTTATTTTTGCACAATATAAAAGGGAGGATAATACACTGTGGTTTATAAAAATTCACAAAACACAATAGTTAAAAAAAAAAATGGAGTAAGAAGTAAAAAGTAAAAAGGTACAAGGTGCAAATCAATTGGTAGTACATATATAAAAAAATGCTTATCTTAGGTACAGGAGGTAGGTCTGAGAAAGATCATGGAGTGATCAAGGTGATGAAGTCCTGAAGGACGAAACGCGTTGGCCACTCCATGATCTTTCTCAGACCTACCTCCTGTACCTAAGATAAGCATTTTTTTATATATGTACTACCAAGTGATTTGCACCTTGTACCTTTTTACTTTTTACTTCTTACTCCTTTTTTTTTTAAACTATTGTGTTTTGTGAATTTTTATAAACCACAGTGTATTATCCTCCCTTTTATATTGTGCAAAAATAAATACGTTTTTTTTATATATATAAGTCCCCCTTTTTTTATATATATATACTATCTTTTTACGTTCCTTTAATATAGACACCATTGGTCGCTAGCACCCAATTCCTTGGTTTCCTATAACATTTCTTACAGCAATTTACCACTGCTGTTTTTATTTTTGGGGCCAGCTGACACCCTTTGTACCAAGGGAGTGTAAATTCGGACATATATTTTACATTTGCAGTGAGGGCTAACCTACCACAAGTGGCGCTATTTTTTTCTTGTTTTTTACATATATATATATATATATATATATATGCAAAGAGAGAAGCTTAACAGCGCCAATATGCGGTACCAGTTAATACTAGTATATAGACCAAAAAGTGCTAGTGCAGATGGATAAAAGATAAGTACAAGAGGCCCTCTTAATAAGACACTCCCTCTACTGCTTTAGGGCGTCAGCTACACCTTAAGGAAAAAGCAATGGTGAGTTGCTTTATAAATAATGTAAAAAAAGGAAATAGATAAGGTGTTTAAAAGCGACCAATGGTGTCATAAAATTTTAAAAAGAGGCTATATTACAAATTTTCAAGTATTTAATCACATAAAATTAGCACCAGTAAAAAGTACAATAAAAAAACACATATATAAATAAAAAACAATAAAAAAAAAAAAAAAGTCTCTGGAGTTTCTAAAAAAGTACACAGACTACATGCAATGGTACTAAAAAAGTTATCTAAGAACAGGACGATCAAATTACTACTAATATAAGTGATAAGATCAATGCAGGTAAAAAAATAGTAGTTAGCTTAACTTTGAGAAGACAGGTATCATCCAACGCGTTTCGTCCTATCTGGACTTCATCAAGGGGTGGTGGGTCATTGGGACAGCTCCAATATATACACATACTAATGAGGAAGTGATTGCTACATCACTTCCTGTCAATTAACAGGACCAAAATTAATAAATGAATATGCATCATATAATCAAGTGTCAGAGAACCCTCTCCATTACTGCCATTCTGCTGTGCACAACCGCTTGGAGAAACTTCTATTTTGATGCATCAGAAACGTTTAAAAGTCAAATAAACATTACAGTCCTCGGACTTCCGGTCCGGACTGTGGGTGACGTCATGTCCGCCCCATTTCCGGCATCGCGCAGTCTCTACTGCGCGTGCGCCGAGTGTTGATCCCAGAGGCTCCGGAGTTCAGTATTAGTTGCGCATGCGCCGCTTCTCCCTCTTACAAGATGGATTCAGTACGTCCAAAACATCTATTGGAATTCAGCGACGGCCATATTTCTGAAGTGCACTAATAGCGGACATCCTTTTTGTGTAACCTCGGCGGCCATCTTTGGTGTGACAGCACTCACACACCGAAAATAGAGATAAGAACAGAATTTTGTAAGTTAGGAGTACTTATTTAAATGTTTCTAGCAGCTTCATTTACAATATATTTGCATTAAAACAAAGGAGAGGTGTTTTTTAAAAAACTGAGGTACTAAACCTGTATACATTCCATGTATACAAAACGTTTAAAATTATATATATATAAAAAAATGTCAAAAAAATATGTATATATATAAAAAAAAAATGTAAACAGATTTTTGGGTTTAAACGGACACAACTCCCTTTTAACAGGAGATAGTGATGGGTGGTGCAAAAGTGAAAGTCCGTGGATAGGTCCAAATTAAAAGATGCATGGACATTTCATAATTATTAGAGGGATAGTATATAGCGCTTGTCTGCATCACCTCCCAAGCACCAGGGTACCCATAGATAATAGAAAAGAGGTTAGAATGTGGCAACCTCATTTTCAGATTTACAGCACCCAGTCTTCCATGATGGTTCCCCATCTATGTACTGGCTGGGCCCAAAACACTGCTTGGCTTCCAAGATCAGGCGGAATTGGGCATCTCCAGTGTGGTGTGGCTGTAATTATGGTATGATGCAGAGGTCAGCACTATAAGATGATGAAAAAAGAGATGAAAGAGGTCACCATGGTGAGACGGAAGAAGGTGCAATAAGCTTACGTCACAGAAAGGGGGCTATTTCGTAACCCTCGTGAAAGCCATCAGGATGTAAGGTGTTCAGTTCGAAAATCCAGTACATTTCCCTTCTGGATAGAAGGTTACAAAGGTCTCCACCTCTCTCGCCCAGTGAGACCAATTCGATGCCCTTGAATGGTAGTTCATCAGGATCCGAGTCATGACAGATATGAAAGTGCTTTGATACCGCATGTGTTAAAACTTTATTTTTAATGTTCCTCACATGCTCCTGGATACGAATCTTCAAAGGTCTCTTGGTTTTCCCTACGTACTTCATTCCACATGAGCATTCCAACATGTAGATTACTGAGACCGTGTTACAGTTAATGAATTGCTTAATCTTGTAGTCCTTGGAATTGCTGGTATTCTTGAAGGTCCTTCTATTAGAATGTAAATACCGAGACACATTGCAGCGACCACACTTGTAACACCCGACACATTTTGGCATCATTGGAATCATTTCTGGATTTCTTAGCATGCTTGGTGCCACCAAGTCCTTAAGGTTCTGCGACTTCCTAAATACCACTGATGGCTCTTTTGGGAGATACTCCTTCAAAATAGGATCCATTAGAAGGATGTTCCAGTGCTTTTTCAGAGTTTTTTTTGATGAGGTACTCATATCTACTGTATATATATATAAGGTAATTCGTGGACTTTCCACATAAACCAGCACACCATAGGTATCAGAAGTTTCAATTCATTTAATCCATATTGATTTACAAAAGTGCAATGTGCAAGCATAGGCATGGATAATAAAATGATACTTAGCAGTTCAATGCATCAGAGTGAGTGGCAGCTCCTACAGCTGTTTCGGCGCCGAAGCACCTTCACCATGGGAATAGCCATCAGTGTATTCTGCCCTAGCCAAACACCACATGTATATACCAATCTAATCACCAATTAACAAACAAAGTACAAAAACCTGTCCATTCATTCATTCATTAACCAAGTGCTCACCAATCAAATGTGTAAAACGAGGATCATCCTGCTCCTCCCCCGCCGCCGCATCCCGCCATGGTCCCCCAGCGTTTCCTATATTGCATGTAAGTCACCGGCCACGTCTTCCTCAGGGGCAGCATTGTTCATTGCGCATCCCGGAAGTGACGCGGTATCCACGCCGTCATCACCTGTCTGGCCTTACTGACGTTGCTAAGCAACCGTCCACTCCCGGAATGAACACTGCTGACAGAGCGCTTACGCGATTTTCCGCCCAGCGAAGAATCCTGGTGGCTTACGCCATTGCCACTCTGCTCCTTGTCCCGCCTTGGCGGTTTATATGAGCCACAGCTGTGACGTTGTCTGATTGAATCAGAACCGGTAGGTCGCGAAGAAGATTCTCCGCTTGTCATAGGCCGTTGTATATGGCCCTCAATTCCAGTACGTTGATGTGTAGACAAGCCTCCTGGCTTGACCATTGTCCCTGAAAATTTCTTCCTTGTGTGACTGCTCCCCATCCTCGGAGGCTCGCATCCGTGGTCACCAGAACCCAGTCTTGAATGCCGAACCTGCGACCCTCGAGAAGGTGAGCGCTCTGCAGCCACCACAGGAGAGACACCCTGGCCCTGGGGGACAGGCTTATTTTCTGATGTATTTGTAGATGGGACCCCGACCACTTGTCCAGAAGTTCCCACTGAAACGTCCTTGCATGGAACCTGCCGAAGGGGATGGCCTCGTAGGTCGCCACCATTTTTCCCAGTACTCGAGTGTATTGATGGACTGACACTCTTTTCGGTTTTAACAGGTCTCTGACCATGTTCTGGAGTTCCTGGGCTTTTTCCATCGGGAGAAAAACCCTCTTTAGTTCCGTGTCCAGAATCATGCCTAAGAAAGATAGCCGAGTCGTTGGAACCAACTGTGACTTTGGTAAATTTAGAATCCAGCCATGCTGCTGCAGCACTCTCACGGAGAGCGACACACTTTTCTGCAATTGATCTCTCGATCTCGCTTTTATCAGGAGATCGTCCAAGTACGGGATAATTGTGACTCCCTGCCTGCGCAGGAGCATCATCATTTCCGCCATTACCTTGGTGAAAATCCTCGGGGTCGTGGAAAGCCCAAACGGCAACGTCTGAAACTGGTAATGACAGTCCTGTACAGCGAATCTCAGGTACGCCTGATGAGGGGGATATATGGGGACATGAAGGTATGCATCCTTTATGTCTAGTGACACCATAAAATCCCCCCCTTCCAGGCTGGAGATAACTGCCCAGAGCGATTCCATCTTTAATTTGAACTTTTTCAAGTACAGGTTTAGGGATTTCAGATTTAGAATGGGTCTGACCGAGCCATCGGTTTCGGGACTACAAACAGGGTTGAATAGTACCCCTTCCCCTGTTGACCTAGGGGAACCTTGATAATCACTTGTTGATGACACAGTCTTTGAATTGCAGCTAAAACTATCTCCCTCTCTGGGGGAGAAGCTGGTAAAGCCGATTTGAAAAATCGTCGAGGAGGCACCTCTTCGAATTCCAGCTTGTAGCCTTGGGATACAATTTTCATCGTCCAAGGAGCTACGTCTGACTGAACCCAGACGTGGCTGAAGAGTCGAAGACGTGCCCCCACCGGCGCGGACTCCCTCAGTGGAGCCCCAGCATCATGCGGTAGATTTAGTAGAAGCTGGGGAGGACTTCTGCTCCTGGGAACTAGCCGTAGCAGGCATTCTTTTCCGTCTACCTTTACCTCTGGCGAGGAAGGAAGAGCCCCGACCTCTTCTGGACTTATGCGACCGAAAGGACTGCATCTGATATTGTGGTGTTTTCTTTTGCTGTGGGGGAACATAAGGTAAAAATGTAGATTTATCCGCGGTAGCTGTGGCAACCAGGTCCGCGAGACCTTCCCCTAATAAAACCTCACCCTTGTAAGGCAAAACTTCCATATGTCTCTTTGAGTCGGCATCACCCGTCCATTGGCGGGTCCACAGGGCTCGCCTAGCAGAAATTTCCATGGCGTTGGCTCTTGAACCTAACAGCCCAACGTCTCTCATATATAAGGCTGTGTCTTTAATGTGACCCAAGGTCAATAAAATGCTATCCCTATCTAGGGTATCAATGTCAGATGACAAGTTATCTGCCCAAGTTGCTACTGCGCTACAAACCCAAGCCGACGCTATTGCCGGTCTGAGCAAGGCACCCGCATGTGCATAAATTGATTTTAAGGTAGTTTCCTGTCTGCGATCAGCAGGACCCTTGAGGGCTGCCGTGTCTGGAGACGGTAGTGCCACCTTTTTGGACAAGCGCATTAAAGCCTTGTCCACCCTGGGCGAGGATTCCCACCGTAACCTGTCCTGTGCAGGGAAAGGATATGCCATGAGAATTCTCTTGGGAATCTGCAGTTTCTTGTCTGGAGTTTCCCAAGCCTTTTCAAATAACGCGTTCAGCTCATGAGATGGCGGAAAGGTTACCTCAGGTTTCTTTTCCTTAAACATGCATACCCTCGTGTCAGGGACAGAGGGGTCATCTGTGATATGCAAAACATCTTTTATTGCAATAATCATATAATGAATACTTTTGGCCACCCTTGGGTGTAACCTCGCATCATCGTAGTCGACACTGGAGTCAGAATCTGTGTCGGTATCAGTGTCTGCTACTTGGGACAGGGGACGTTTCTGTGACCCTGGAGGGCCCTGTGCTACAGCCAAAGCCATGGATTGACTCCCTGTCTTTTCTCTGGACTCTGCTTTGTCCATTCTCTTATGTAAGACACATTTGCATTTAAAACATTCCACATATCCAGGCAATCAGGTGTCGGCGTCGCCGACGGAGACACCACAATCATCTGCTCCACCTCCTCCTTAGATGAGCCATCCGCTTCAGACATGCCGTCACACACGTACCGACACCCCCACACACTCAGGGATATATATATATATGGAGACAGTCCCCCAATAAGGCCCTTTGGAGAGACAGAGAGAGAGTATGCCAGCACACACCCAGCGCCACCGGACACTGGAATAAAATCCCAGTCAGTACAGCACTTATATAAAAATATACTCACTGCGCCAAATAAATGTGCCCCCCCTTTTTTTTGCCCTCTGTACTTGTGTTCAGCAGGGGAGAGTCCAGGGAGCCAGCTTCTCTGCAGCGTGCTGTGGAGAAAATGGCGCTGGTTAGTGTTGAGGAACCAAGCTCCGCCCCCGCAGCGGCAGGCTTCGATCCCGCTCAAATCTTTATACTGGCGGGGGTTTTTGTAATATACTGCCTACGCAGTATATAACTATGCCAGTGTCCCTAGAGGTTTAATAATTGCTGCCCAGGGCGCCCACCCTGTGCCCTGCACCCATACAGTGCTGCCAGTGTGTGTGTTAATGTGGGAGCAAAGGCGCGCAGCGTTACCGCCGCGCGTTACCTCATAGAAGATCTGAAGTCTTCTGCCGCCTTTGAAGTCTTCTTTCTTCTCATACCCACCCGGCTTCTATCTTCCGGCTCTGTGAGGACGGCGGCGCGGCTCCGGGACGAATGGCGAGTGTGAGACCTGCGTTCCGACCCTCTGGAGCTAATGGTGTCCAGTAGCCTAAGAAGCAGAGCCTATAATTTAAGTAGGTCTGCTTCTCTCCCCTCAATCCCACGATGCAGGGAGCCTGTTGCCAGCAGTGCTCCCTGAAAATAAAAAACCTAACAAAAAGTGTTTTTTCAGAGAAACTCAGTAGAGCTCCCCTGCAGTGCATCCAGTCTCCTCTGGGCACAGGATCGAACTGAGGTCTGGAGGAGGGGCATAGAGGGAGGAGCCAGTGCACACCCATCAAAAGTCTTTAGAGTGCCCATGTCTCCTGCGGAGCCCGTCTATACCCCATGGTCCTTACAGAGTCCCCAGCATCCTCTAGGACGTAAGAGAAAATAAGAATTGACTTACCGATAATTCTATTTCTCGGAGTCCGTAGTGGATGCTGGGGTTCCTGAAAGGACCATGGGGAATAGCGGCTCCGCAGGAGACAGGGCACAAAAAGTAAAGCTTTAGGATCAGGTGGTGTGCACTGGCTCCTCCCCCTATGACCCTCCTCCAAGCCAGTTAGGTACTGTGCCCGGACGAGCGTACACAATAAGGGAGGAATTTTGAATCCCGGGTAAGACTCATACCAGCCACACCAATCACACCGTACAACTTGTGATCTAAACCCAGTTAACAGTATGATAACAGCGGAGCCTCTGAAAAGATGGCTCACAACAATAATAACCCGATTTTTGTAACTATGTACAAGTATTGCAGATAATCCGCACTTGGGATGGGCGCCCAGCATCCACTACGGACTCCGAGAAATAGAATTATCGGTAAGTAAATTCTTATTTTCTCTATCGTCCTAGTGGATGCTGGGGTTCCTGAAAGGACCATGGGGATTATACCAAAGCTCCCAAACGGGCGGGAGAGTGCGGATGACTCTGCAGCACCGAATGAGAGAACTCCAGGTCCTCTTTTGCCAGGATATCAAA